>NC_092334.1:457136250-457502500 GCF_046630445.1 Rutidosis leptorrhynchoides
ATCAAAGAGGTTCCAATTATTGATAAGAAACGTCTCGAAATTACAAGAGTACAAGATTCAAAACGCAAAGTACAAGATATTAAATTGTACGCAAGGACGTTCAAAAATCCGAAACCGGGACCAGAGTCAACTCTCAACGCTCGACGCAACGGACTAAAAATTACAAGTTAACTATGTATATAAATATAATATAATATATAATTAATTATATAAATTATATATATATTATATTTATATAATAAACCGTCGGTAAACAAAGAGCCAAAATGGAGTGAGCTGTAATTACAAACTCCGCGACTCGCGGAGTTTGAAGAGCAAAAAGGCCGCGAGTCGCGGAGCCCCAAATATTGAAACTGCCTATAAAGCTCGCGCATTCTGATCGTAAAAAATCAACATATATATCCATCCATCTATCTAAACGTAATATTTATATTTATAATTTATATTTTAATTTTAATCCTAATAATAAGGGTATGTTAGCGAATGTTGTAAGGGTGTAATTCGAAATTCTGTCCGTGTAACGCTACGCTATTTTTAATCATTGTAAGTTATGTTCAACCTTTTTAATTTAATGTCTCGTAGCTAAGTTATTATTATGCTTATTTAATCCGAAGTAATCATGATGTTGGGCTAATTACTAAAATTGGGTAATTGGGTTTTGTACCATAATTGGGGTTTGGACAAAAGAACGACACTTGTGGAAATTAGACTATGGGCTATTAATGGGTTTTATATTAACTAAACAATACCTTGTTAATTTAATATACAAACTTATAATTCGACGTATTTATATATAACCACATACGCTTGACTGGGTACGGTAGGTGGGATATCTATAAATACCAATAATTATTCATTTTACCGGACACGAAACTGGATTAATAGTTAATAGACTTGTTGAAACAGGGGTGAATTACATTCAAGGGTAATTGGTGTAATTGTTAACAAAGTAGTAAAACCTTGGTTTACACGCAGTCGATAACCTGGTGTATTTATTAAACAAAGTATTAAAACCTTGTTACAATTCGAATCCCCAATTAGTTGGAATATTTGACTTCGGGAATAAGAATAATTTGACGAAGGCTTTCGCTCTTTATATTTATGACTGATGGACTATTATGGACAAATCCGTATGGACATATTAAATAATCCAGGACAAAGGACAATTAACCCATGGGCATAAAACTAAAATCAACACGTCAAACATCATGATTACGAAAGTTTAAATAAGCATAATTATTTTATTTCATATTTTATTTCCTTTATTTTATATTTAATTGCACTTCTAATTATCGCATTTTATTTATTGTTATTGTATTTAATTGCACTTTAATTTTCGTACTTTTTAATTATCGCAAGTTTATTTTATCGCAATTTCATTATCGTTATTTACTTTACGCTTTAATTTAAGTCTTGTATTTATTTTTAATATTTTACATTTGGTTTTAACTGCGACTAAAGTTTTAAAATCGACAAACCGGTCATTAAATGGTAAAAACCCCCCTTTATAATAATAATATTACTTATATATATATTTGTATTTTTATAAAAGTAAACTAATATAGCGTTAAGCTTTGTTTAAAGATTTTCCCTGTGGAACGAACCGGACTTACTAAAAACTACACTACTGTACGATTAGGTACACTGCCTATAAGTGTTGTAGCAAGGTTTAAGTATATCCATTCAATAAATAAATAAATATCTTGTGTAAAATTGTATTGTATTTAATAGTATTTTCTTGTAAAATTTAATAATATTTTATACCCCTTAGCTTTAATCATCATCCCGCTCGAAACTCGTTTTGAAAATAACACGCTCAAGACCTCGTCGTAGTATTTTATGTATAATACTAATTAATATTAATAATACTAATAATAATAATAATAATAATAATAATAATAATAATAATAATAATAATAACATCAATAATAATGTTACAGAGTATATATTGAGATAGATGATATGTGCGTGTTTATCTTTCTCGCTGAATGAAACTGAATCATATATATATATATATATATATATATATATATATATATATATATATATATATATATATATATATATAGAATAATAATAATTTAAATAATATAATTAATATACTTAATATAATATAATAATATTAATAATAATTTAATAATAATGTGATAGAAAACGTGGGAGCACTTAGCCGCCCCATTTGTCTTTTGTTTTTTTTTTTTTTACTCCGTGTTTTCAAGTGAAAGTAACAAAAAGAAAAAAAAATCCGTGATGTTTTAATTATATATATTTAAAAAGTCGTATTTTTTAATTACTTCAGGGGTATGTTATGTAACTTATAATTAATAATTTCTATCATGTCGTTTTCATGTGAATAGTAAATGAATTAATTTAAATTCAACTATTTAAGCTACACGTTGTACGTTGTGCTTTATAAATTGTACATTTTTAATTTAACTTCATTTCTAAAAAAAATACAAAAATTATATCATAAAAATAAAACGACTTAATACGTAAAAATTTTAATTTGAAATAGCATCGTTTAATAGTAAATTTTTAATCATTTCGTATATAAATATTATTCGCATGATTCCGTATATATCGAAAACTCTTATATTTATTAAAATATGTATATAATACATGTTATGACGTTCGTGAATCGTTGGACAAATAGGGTGGTCAATCGTTATTAAAAACTCATTTTTAAAAGTTTTAAAACTTGTCAAAATTCATTGCTTATCATGTCGAAAATATTAAATCATATAGAGAATTGGTTTAAATAAGTCGAAATTTTCCGGGTCATCACAGTAAGCCTGTAAAGACGGACAAATCTCGATACACGGCTAATTGTGTGTTGCCAAACTGTGAATGGAAAATTAGTGCTTACAAAATACGGAACACTGAAAACTTTATGGTAAAAAAATTGCATGACGTACACACATGCTCACGCACAATAATTATGGAAAACAATAAACCTGCTACCAAAAAGGTGTTGGGTAGTATGCTTGTGGATTCTTTCAAGTCTGCAAACCGAGAATACAAAGCAAATGATATACGTGCGGATATAGGACACCAGTTCGGTGTCAGCATATCTTACAATCAAGCATGGAGGGCCAAATGTCATACATTACAGATGCTTCGTGGCAGTGCTGAAGACTCGTTCCGAATGCTTCCCCTTTACCTATATAACATTAGGATCCACAACCCGGGAAGCGTAAGTAATTTGGTCACCGACAAAGAAGATAGATTTTTAATGTGTTACTATTCCCTTGGCGTAGTTGTAAGTATCGATAATCTCTCTCAATTTTTAACTTATAATTGACCTTATTATAATTGAACACTTTTGACCTGCTAAAATCTATGTAGGTTCGATCATTTGTTCAACATTGTCGCCCGGTAATCATCGTCGATGGTGCGCATTTGAAGGCAGGGTACTCGGGGACAAATTTAGTTGCCGTTGCGATGGATGGCAATAATGGAAATCTGCCATTGGCCTATGGAATTGGTGGCCGCGAGACAAACGAGGTTTGGTCATGGTTCTTAGGCAACCTAAGAGATTATTTAATGAGTTGTGGTATGAGTGATCATATTTTTTAGAGCTTACTTTTATTTCTGATCGTGCTGCTTCAATAGCACATGGTGTTTCAACTGTGTTTCCTGAAGCCTTTCACTGTTTTTGCGCACGTCATTTGTTTGGAAGCATCAAGACTAAATCTAACAAATTCAAATATTTTGAATGGCATTATTGGAAAATGGTGAAAGCTTACCGTGGGTCGGATTATGAGGATCATCTTAGTGTATTTCGAAGAAGATTGAGAGCGTCTTACAATTATTTAGAACAAGTTGGTTTCCACAAATGGTCCAGAAGTAGAGCTGAACATGTTAGGTATTCATACCTTACTAGCAACAGTGTAGAGTCTGTTAACGCACTATCCAAACATGCTCAAAAACTACCTGTTTGCATGTTGTTTGAGTTTTTTCGCACTTCAGTACAAGATTGGTATTTCAAACATCGCAACCAGTCGGTTAGTCTTACTTCAACAGTTACCCCATATGCTGAACGTAAACTAGGCAAGAGGACGAGAAAATCTAGAAGATGGCAAGCAATTCCATCGACAAACAATCTAATAGAAGTGCGAGATGGCAGAAAAAATGAAATGGTTAATCTCGACGATAAAGTATGTTCATGTGGGCAGTGGCAGTTATCGGGGATACCTTGCGGTCATGTTATTGCAGCAGCACGACTTTTTGGAGTGGAGGATGTTACTCAATTTGTATCACACTGGTTCACAACTCAAACTTATATAAATACGTATTTGGAACACGTACTTCCTTTGCCCCATCGGTCAGAATGGTCGTATCCGTCGCCCGGCGTTTTACAAATTGTAAACCCTCCCATTAAGGAGAAAAGAGCCCCTGGACGCCCTAAAAGTACAAAACATATTCCGTCGAAGGGTGAAGATACTGAAAAAACCGTAAGAACTTGCACTCGTTGCAAAGAACCAGGTCATGGTTGGGATACGTGCACAGCTTCTTATGACCGAACATGTGAATCAACTTCTAAAAGGGTAGTAAAAACATCGGCCTCAAAATTGAAGAAGGGTAAGGAGAAGGCCACAGATGCTGAAGCTTTTAAGGCATATCAGTCTCAGTTTTATGCAACGTGCAATTTAGGGAGCGATAATTAGTAACACTATCGCAAGTGTATGTCAATTTTATTTTTTATGTATTGTTGGATTTCGTTTGTTGTAATGTATTGTTGTATTCTAGGTACCTACTGTGTTATTTTATGTAATTTTTTTAAACTACACGCAAGGACGCAAATCATTTTTTGCGTACGCAAAGCTTTGCTTGCGTACGCAAGGCTTTGCTTGCGTACGAAAGACTTTTTTTCGTAAGCAAGATAAACAAAAGTATACACACGCAAGGACGCAATATTTTGCTTGCGTACAAAAGACGTCCAAAAATATACACACGCAAGGACGCAAAGCTATGCTTGCGTACGCAAGCATGACCTTGCGTCCTTGCGTGTAGTGTTAAATAAAACTGTTGCAAAAGTATATCCCTATTTACACCATATTTACATACAAGACCAGCAACCTATTAGCAACAATGTATCAATCAACCTGAATCTCTGATGGTGGAGTTGCTGGCAGCGGTTCTTGTGTATCAAAACGTGTACAGAAGAACGTCCTTGGCATTCTGATTCTATACTGCTCTGCAGCCTTTTCAGCATCTCCAAGGTTGTCCACCTCCTCCTTTCCATAAATAATCCTCTCCATGTGTTTGCACACCCAAACCCCACAATCACCCTGACCACCACTCTGCATTGGCACAACGGGACCAGGTTCAATCATCAACTCCACACTCTCTTTATTTTCATAGTATCCGACAATTTGGGAGTCTTGCGTCTTGTTAAAATAGTCAATCGCCTTCAAGTACACTGGCAAGTTGTCACCCAAAATCTTGAAAACTGCGTCAAGTTTTTGTGAACTGACACATCCGGATAAACTGTCGTACACAAAAACCTTCATTTCTTCTAACTTCAACTGAAGCAGCAGGAAATGTTCTTCGTCATAAAAATGTACTGGGATCAAGACCTGTAACAGTCAGATAGAAAGGATAAAACAAAATAACAGAAGCAAGGACGCAAGATAAACCTTGCGAACACCCAAAACATACGCAAGGTCGCAAGGTTAACCTTGCGTATAGGAGATGCAAGGACGCAAGGGGGAGTTTGCGTCCGGTAACCAAGACGCAAGGTCGCAAAATTGTCCTTGCGTCTACTCCAGAATGACAAATGTTGTACAAAATACTTGTGTTTACCTGATCACAGTCAGCCCAAGATGGATATAGGTCAACACTGCCGTCTCTAAGTCCAATTAAGTACATGTAATCTGGAGGATTATGGCCAATAATTCCCTCTCCATCTGTTGTAGATTCCTCCTGTGTGCCTACGTCCTTCTGAGTATTGTCAAAATAAGTGTTGAACCTCTCAAACATGTTCAGGAATCCCAGTGGCATAATAGTCCATCGAGAACTAGCTTTAAGCACCTCAGCTGGAAACTCAGGAGTGGCATAAACTTGACTGGCTCGGGGGAGAAATCTCTGACGATATCTCAAAAGAAATGTAGCCCAGCCGTTAATGTGCTATAAATATAACAAACAAGTTAATATACAGTGTAACCTTAGTATAAAATAAATTGTATAAAATTATATAAAATTAACAAAAAGAATAACAAACTTACAAACTTACCAAGTTATCCAAATAACCAGAATGCCCTAATCCCAGTAATCGAAGCCAAAAGTCTTGATTTATAAAAATGAATTGGTCATTTTGAAATATAAACATGCAACGCGTCTCTTGCTTGCTCTCAATCATTGTCTTTGGATCTTTTGCTGGGCCTACATGCTTTCTGCCATCTCTCCAGGCATTAGGTGGCGGTGGTTGGAGAGTTCCTTGATCATTTATAAACCTGTCAATCATCCCCCAAATTTCTTCCTCATTAGCCCAGTCTTGTTCCTTTCTTTTTCTCTTAGTCACTTTAACAGGCTGCTTATCAACACTCACCTACAATAATTATGGGAAACAAGGTTAATTTAAATTAATTCAAACACACGCAAGGACGCAAACATTACCTTGCGTGTGTGGAATCAACGAGACGCAAGGACGCAAGAACACACTTGCGCCTAAAAGAAAGCAGACGCAAGGACACAAATGTTTGTTTGCGCCAGCCAAACTCACATCTGCTGCTGCATCTGTGTCCATGGGTACCACATCCTCATTAATTTGTTGTTGACCTTGATCTTCTTCAGTCCCTAACTGTACAACATTCATGCTTTCCACTTTCTCAACCACATCTTTTGACAACTGAGTAAAAAACAAATGATAACTTAGTAAACAGCCATACTCAAGGACGCAAACATAACCTTGCGACAAGCCGACGCAAGGACGCAAGAACACCCTTGCGTGCCTAGATGCCTTGACGCAAGAACACCCTTGCGACACGCAAGGACGCAAGGTATGTCTTGCGTCCGTAACAGTAACAGAAAACACCATTAAATAGCCATTGTTTATTGCAATAATTTAACATACAACTTTTTTAATTTGCTGATCTGTACCTTCTTAATGGGTTTTCTGTACCCAGGTGTTGTGAATGTGGACCTTAATACACCAGTTGGCTTTCTTTCTCTGATTCCACGTCGAATGTGCATTGGAGAAGGCCTTTCAATCTCATTATCAGACAAAGATCAATTGAAACACGTATCATCATCCTAAACACAATAAATAACATAAGTAATAAATAAATCAATAAATCAACTCAATTAATACCAAAAATAATAATAAATAAATCAGTTCAATTCAATGTACCTGATATTGTTGTTGTTGTTGTTGCGATAAAAGTTCTTCGTGTTGCATAACAAGTTTTTTGCAATCAATTAACTCTTTCTCTTGTTTGTCCATCCGCTTTGTCAACAACTCTAACATACGATGTAAATTGTGTACATCGTGAAGGCCCTCTGTATGAACATCTTCTGTTGAATGCTTGTGGTGTGTCTGCTCAGACCCATCAATAACTGGATCATCTGTATCAACCTCATCATCCTGGACCTCAACCTCGATCTCATCTTCTGGTACCTTTCCTCCTCTAAAGTACACGTCACTCTTAATCCACCATTGACAACTCTGCTCTGTTTCAGTTGGCTGCAGACCACGTAAAGGTCTCTTTTTCTTGGGACACTCATCCTACAATTAATTAGTTAATTATCAAATAAGAATATTAGCAGAAACCAATACGCAAAGACGCAAAGAAAAGCTTGCATCGTGCACGCAAGGTCGCAAGCAACTCTTGCGTCCAGGAACAAAACCACACGCAAGGACGCAAGGTCCACCTTGCGTCTACCTAAAAACACACGCAAGAACGTAAGGCATACCTTGCGCCCATACCAGAACCTGTCTGTAAACAGATAACAGATAAACTATGCAACAATTTAGGATAGGCTAACATTTTTAAAATGTAACTAACCTGAATATGTAGGAGTTTAAGGTATTCAGACATTCCAAATGACTCAGCAGATGAACGCTTCCAAAAAAGAGCCCTCGGTACTCCATTCTTGTCAGTCTTTTTTGCAAACGGTTTAATGGTACGACGGTAAGACTCGAGAATCCAAATCTACAAATACAAAAACAATTAATTTAATTTATGTTACATCTTAAATATTAACATTAAATAACAAATATTCAACCATTTACCTTGAATGCCCACATAAATCCCGCCAAAGTGTACGCCTTTCCACTCTCTAATTGGCTTTCACGAATAACAAACCATTCACTAACCGCTTCGTAAGTTGGCTCCCAAATACGAGACCCCCATGGGTACTGATTAACAAGCGATAACTCTTCGACTAGCCATAAAAACTTCTTATTCACAACATGGATCCCTTGTTTACCCATAAAACCTCTCTCTACAATCAAGATAATTGCTAATCGCACCACATCATCGTCACTAGTACGGCTGTGATCAGATTTTAAAAGCATCTTTTCAACATCACTAATCAAAACATTTTGAGAATCTTTAAAACCCTTAAATAAACGTCATCTAATAGGTGCGGTCTGGACGTCATAATTCTTCGGGATGTAATGTGCCATGTCCGTCCGGCTACTAAACAAAAAACCCGTCACAAGACAAAATTCACGGTGACCAAATCTAATCGAAAAATTGTTCTGAAAATGAAACCATATATCGTCATGCTCATCGGGGTACTTAACATTATCTAGTCTTTCCGGCCGCACACTCTTCCGTTGGAGCATGCAATGTACAAGCCCGGGATCATTACCAAAGTATTCTAGATCTAACCATGGACCAAAACACGTTTCTTTAAACTTTTTAATTTGATTCTCAGTCATGACCTTCTTCACATCCCCTATAACGCTCAACTTATTCTTCATCGTTAACTTTCCTTCCACAAATCCCTGCATAAGTAACAATATAATCAGCAGAAAGTATCAGGACGCAAGAACGCAAGATAAAACTTGCGTCCATTTAATTGACCAACGCAAGGACGCAAAGACAAGTTTCTGGGAACACGCAAGGACGCAAATATAACCTTGCGTCCACTAACGTTGCGTACGCAAGCACGCAAACTAGGCCTTGCGTCTGGTCAATTTCCATAATTTTACGAGCAGTTAATGTATGTTTCACTCGAACATATAACCCAAAATACAGTTGCATGTCATAAAACAACGGTTGTACTTCATTAAACACAAATACACCTCGAACAGACATTTCATCGAGCAGTTGGTGTGCACATTTATACAATTCACAGCGAACCCAAAATAAACCGATAAAACACACATAAATAACAAAGTAATCACTAACTTGGGTGCTCGCCATCGTTGCAAGGTTGATTCCTTGATTATTTGCTTGATTACTTCGTGAAAACCCGATTTCTTTTGCGTGAAAACCCTAATACTTCTTGAAAACCCTTGTAGGCTAGTATAAGAGGTCACGGTGGTGGCAAGAGGGGTTAGGTGGTGGTGGAGATAATGGAGGAGGAGAATCTGATAGTAGTAATGGAAGCGATGAAGAGGGTTTGCGTTTGTGCTTGCATTTTTGCGAATCGACTGTGTAACTGTTTGTTTGCGTGTTTGCGAAGTTGGATGAAAGTGCGGAGTGACAGGTTTAAAAATGTCATTTAACCGTAATTTTTTTAGAAAAAGACGCAAATACGCAAGGTCGCAAGGCCGCAAGGTACCTTGCGCCTTGCGAGGGCATTTTGTCAATTTTTTTTTTTTTTGGGGCTCTGGTGCAAGGGGGAAAAAATATTTGGGCATTTTGGTGATAATCCCTATTTATAGGCATATGTTATGTAAGATGTACTCATTCAGATTAATACAATACTCGGTTTAACATGGTATCCGAGCACTACGATCCTGGTTGAAACACCTCTCTCAGTTGCAACCACCTAGCCATATTTTCTTTTCATGGCTACGTTTATCTACCTCTTTTTTTTATACTTAATTTGAATAATAATAAAATCGGCGTGAGGATGAGCCGCCTAGCTTGACTAGGTTCCAAACCCCGAATAAAAGAGAATATATGCCAAAAATCTTTTTTGCATTGAAGAAGATTGTTATCGTTGACAAAAGTTGTGTATCAAAGTAGTGCCAAATCCTTAGGCAAAAGCAAGTCACGACGACGTTACGGGAAAGGAAAAAGAATCCTTAGGCAATGCATGCCACGACGTTGTTACGGAAAAGGAGAAAACCGAAACAATATGCATTTTTATAAGCGATTATCAGTCTTGCTTCTTCATGCGACAAAGAAAAAAAAATGATCCAGTTTGACCGTCCGATCCTCTCCCGCTCCAACTGCGGGGGATGTTAGCCTATATTATTTAGCCCATGTATTATATGTGTTGGGCTAAGCATAAAGCACTGATACTTTCACTATTTATTTTGATAAAATTACCATCTTTGTGTAATGAATATATGTGTTGTATAAGCATATAGTAATACGTAACTTTATAAATCGTAATGACATTTCCTATTTTTTAAGAATTACTTCACATATAATTCTCATCAATTCATAAAAAAGTTTGTATCATAAATTCATAATCATATATCATCATAAATTCATTCAACCATCTATTGAAGAAGGTAATAAGAAGGTCAAAGTTGTCGACAAAAATTGGGTTGACATGGTTCCAAACATCTCGGATATCTTCGATACGGATAGCGAAATTAATCACGTGGTCGGTCAAGAAAATACTTTCAAAAAAAGCAAGATAAACGGAAAACAATTCGGGGCAAAAAAGCTAACATACAAGGAAGAGTTGCAAAATTTTGACCACTTAATGAAAAATATGGCGGATGACGAGCTCGTCGTCAACACGCCAAAACCATGAGTCTAGCCTCATGGAATTCTCGGGGCCTTGGAAATAAGTCAAGAGGTCGTATGTTTGGTTAATATCTTTCAAGTTCAATTTCTAGCAATTCAAGAAACGATGGTGCAAGGTGTACCACAACCCGTTCTTAATGAGAGTTGAAAAGCATTATGCTTTTGATTTGGTTCAAGTGGAAGTCATAGGTAGTTCGGGTGGTATGGTATCTATTTGGAATGCCGATTTCTTTACATTAATCAACATGAAAAAGAAACATTGGATTGCCACCATTTTTTGGTCAAGTAAGTTCGGCCCGTCACACGTCGTCTAGTCAGGTTCAAGTAATTTTTGCATTACTCCTCTCTAGTACTGTTTTTTTTACGTGTTTTGGAATCATTACTCTTTTGACGCGGTTTAAGTGGAAGCCAACATTGGGTATCGTATTTTCTTCAACAATCTTTGTTTTTGCTTCGAGTTCCCGAATGTGTATTACAGCTCGTTCGTGTCATGTCAGTCCGTTCTGTTTTCAAGAATATGTATTTCAGCGACCTTAAACAATTGCTTATCCTTGATACTGTGTTCTACGATGTTGTGAATTTTGTCATCAAGACAATGCAATAGAGGTTTAACTCATTGTCTCCTTTCGATTTTGGTCGAACATCGTTCGTGGTTTCAGGCATAAGGGGTTCATTTGGGTGATCGTATGTCTTAGCTTCTGCAATCGTAAAAGCGATCATTGTCAAGACGTTTATATGGGCTTCTTCATGTAAATCATGCTTTGCTGGTTTAGAGGCCTTTGATGTTGTTTTTTAATGTGTCTTTTAATGTATCATGTGGCCATTTTCTCTTGTAAGGTCCTGATCGGTGATCGGTTCAATGTGTTCTGCTTGGGCTACTTATATCTTGTTGAGTAGTCCATTTTAATTTAATATATTCTATTTTTCGCCGAAAAAAAAAATTGAACAATGTTGAAAGTATATGATGAATTTATTAGCAATACTTATTTTATTTTATAATATTCTTAAAAAAAAATATTGTCTTTGTATACCAAAAATGGGCATTTTTCTTTTGAACACACCATCTCACCTGTTCTCAGACTACCAATATTTTCATATGAAATAAATATTTTGTAATCATTGCACTAGTGCTATGAAGCAAGGTCATAATTAAAACAACTCCAAAATACCACGTATTTAATGAAGCATGTATTATTTTGTCCAAAACTGATGAGGTGAAGTAGGTCGTCTTGTGTTAAAATCAAATATTATCAAATTCAAATATGGATATGGACATATGGTCCATATGGTTTATTATAATTACCGAACTTGTAAGTGTGATCTACCTAAGGACATAACCCAAACAACATTACATTATTTTGTTAAAAAAAATTAGCAACTAGTTTTCTTAAAGTTTGTTAGTTATGATATAGAGTGATGCAAAAATGGACGGAATGTATGGTTGTCATGTACATAAATGTGATTATTCAGATAGAAATGACGGTCGCTATAGTTCTGGTATAGAATTAGTATATACTTTATCTTTTGGGGATTTTTTTTTTTCTGCTCCAACTTCGGATTCACAAACTCACAAAATTGAAGAGTAGGACCTTAAGATCTCTCTAAATTAATATTTTCATAAATCTATATATGATAAAAAAAAAAAAAAATTAAACAACTTAACATTTACATTTATAATTACATTTACATATATACATTAATAATAATAAGAACACAATATATTATAAATAGTTAATCACGAGTAAACAAATAAATAAATATAAGCAATTAAATACGCATGTCGTCTCTATGAGTATGTTTGGCAAAACTAGATAGTAGTTTATAGCTGTTAACTTGTAGTTGTAGCTGTTAGTTGTTAGAGTTTTATATGTATTTATTAGGGATGAGATCGGTATTAGAACCATACTGAATCGTATCGCAACCGAAAAATACCAATACAAAATTTTGACATTTTCATGAACCAAATACCGAACCGTTTAACGCTAGAGGTACCGGTTTCGATTTGGTACCATTTTTTTCGGTATCTACCGGTTGGTACCAATTTGAATTGAGTATTGCATGAATATGTCTACTTCGTTAAGTATAGGGCAAATTGCCCGAAAAGATAACTTAAGTTACCCAATTTAACAATCAAGGTAACCCCCAATAGGGTGTCAATATATATATATATATATATATATATATATATATATATATATATATATATATATATATATATATATATATATATATATATATATATATATATATATATATATATATATATATATATTGGACCAATCCATGGATAAGCACTAAATGGGGTACAAACTGGATAAGTAAAATTTCAAAAAAAAAATTTATATAAAAAAACGATCCTTTAATATGCAAATAGAAGAAAATGAAAAGATTTTAAAAAGTTTTTTAACAAAATCGTTCGAAAATCGATGATGAATGGTAAACACCGATGATGAATGGTAAAAATTGATGATGAATGGTAAAATTAACCATTCATCTGGTTAATTTATCTTTCATTTTGTTCGCGATGAATGATAAAATTAATCAATGCTAAAAAAAAGCAGATGAATGGTTAATTTAACCATTCATATGTTTATGATGAATGATAAAAAAACAGATGAATGGTTAATTTAACTATTCATCTGGTTTTTTTAGCATTGATTAATTTTATCATTCAGCGTAAACAAGATGAATGATAAATTAACCCGATGAATGGTTAATTTTACCATTCATCATCGATTTTTGAAAGATTTTGAACTTTTTTTTTATGAAAAAAATTGATTAGAGGTGCATTTTAATGCAGATTTATGAATGTAAAAAAAATTCAAAAAAAAAACAATTTATTTTGCTTATCCCGTTTGTACTCCTTTTAAGCTTATCCATGGATCGTGCCCCTATATATATATATATATATATATATATATATATATATATATATATATATATATATATATATATATATATATATATATATATATATAAGCTTGCAAAATTTGCTATTCGGAGATTAATCGGTCGGGACTTTAGAAAGAGTAATTGGTAATTCGGGAATTAATCGGATTACACTTTATATATTTAAATATTAAATTTTAAAAATTCTATGTTTTCTATGTTTAATTATAAAAGAAAACCATAAACATAAACTTTAAAATAATTGTCTAAAATTATTTATTTTGTTGAAAATATCTAAAGTTCTGATTTAAATATATATTAGAATGTTAATCAACTTTGACTTTGACCGACTTTGATTATCAAATTCAATTTTGAAAAAACATAAAAGTCTCTTAAAAATGAGTAATCGAGGATTAATCGAGTTTTTTTTACAATAGTGTGTGTGTATTATATATATATATATATATATATATATATATATATATATATATATATATATATATATATATATATATATATATATATATATATATATATATATATATATATATATATAAGGAACGGATTCAGGAATAAGCAACTTTAGGGGTACAAACCGGATAAGCAAAATCGAAATTTTTTTGTTTGTTTTTTTTATTATTTTTAGATTCATAAATCTGCATTAAAATGCTCTCATAATCTATATTTTACAAGTAAAAAACATTCGAAATCATTCAAAAATCGGTGATGAATGAAAATATGATTAATTTAACCATTCATCAAAACGAGTGGTGAATGATAAATTAATCATTCATCACTCGTTTGATGAATTATAAATTAATCATCAATCATGATTATTATCATTAATCACCGATTTTGTTATTTTATTTTATTTTTTTGTATTTTTTGCTTTTTATTCTATATGCATATTTAGATATCCTAAAAAGATAATTTTTTCAATTTTTTTTTTGAACTTTTGTCTATCCCGCTTGTACCCTATCTCGCCCACACACATATATATATATATATATATATATATATATATATATATATATATATATATATATATATATATATATATATATATATATATATATATAAAATCAAGAGGGAAGCACTTTTTTGGGAGAAGTGGGGGGGAAGTAATTTTTTTTCGTTTTTTTCTAAAAAAAATTTCAGGCATCAAGATCACATGAAAATATGAATATTTAAAAAAGACACTTTGCAATGAATGTTATTATTTTGGCGGTAAAATGCTAGAAGAAAATAATGAAAACATTCAATGCATTAAATGTTTTGATTCTGAGTTTTTTTTTAAGGGGTTATAAATTAGAGTTTAGAAATTAGAGTTTAGATATTAGGGTGTTAAAAATTAGAGTTTATCTATTAGGGTTTAGAAATTAGGATTTGGGGAAAATTAGGGTTTAGGGTTCAAAAATCGGTAATAAATGATAATATGATTAATTTAACCATTCATCATAACGAGTGGTGAATGTAAGTTAATCAATCATCACTCGTTTGATGAATGATAAATTAATCATCAATCACGATTATTATCATTAATCACCAAATTTTTTTATTTTTATTTATTTTTTATTCTATATGCATATTTAGATATTCAAAAGATAATTATTTCAATTTTTTTTAACTTTTGTCTATCCCGCTTGTACCCTATCTCGCCTATATATATATATATATATATATATATATATATATATATATATATATATATATATATATATATATATATATATATATATATATATCCTATATGCATATTTAGATATCCAAAAGATAATTATTTCAATTTTTTTTTTTTTTACTTTTGCCTATCCCGCTTGTACCCTATCTCGCCTATATATATATATATATATATATATATATATATATATATATATATATATATATATATATATATATATATAATCAAGAGGGAAGCACTTTTTTGGAGGAAGTGAGGGGAAGTAATTTTTTTTTATTTTTTTTGAATTTTTTTCAGGTATCATGATCACATGAAAATATGAACATTTAAAAAGACACTTTGTGATGAATGTTATTATTTTTAGGGTAAAACGATCGAAGAAAAAAATTAAAACATTCAATGCATTTAATGTTTTGATTCTGAGTTTTTTTTAAGGGGTTAGAAATTAGGATTTAGAAATTAGGGGGTTAAAAGTTAGGGTTTAGCTACTAGGGTTTAGAAATCAGGGTTTTGGGTTTAAAAATTAGGGTTTAGAAATTAAGGTTTAGATTGAATATTTTAACACGAATGGTTTAGAGTTTAAGGTTTAAGGTTTAGGGTTTAGGGTTTTGGGTTTAGGGACTAAACCCAAATACTAAACCCTAAACCCTAAACTCTAAATCGGGCTAAATTTCAGAAAAAACACTTCAAACAAGATGAAAACAAAACGGTGCAAATAAACTCAGAATCAAAACATTCAATGCATTGAATGTTTTCATTTTTTTTCTTCGAGCGTTTTACCGCAAAAAAATAACATTCACCACAAAGTGTCTTTTTAAATGTTCATATTTTCACCTAAACTTAATGCCTTCAAAAAAATCAAAAAAAACATAAAAAAAAAAAGTTACATCCCCCCACTTCCCCTCCAAAAAAGTGTCTCTCTTGATTATGACCATTATATATATATTGTAATATCCCGTATTTTTCCATTTGTTTTCCGTTTAATTATTTTAAAAGTCCGTTATATAATCGTAACATCTTCCGTTAATACGCGTTCTTAAAATATCTCGTTTAGGTAATTCACGCACCCGCTTCTAAACTTGAGGGACTAAACTTGCCAAATGTCCAAAGATTTGACTAGGTCAAAGGGTCAACTTCACCTCCTCCACTCATTCATCACCTCCCACTTTCTAATACTTCCACCTTTTTCTCTCAACACCAAATTCAAAGAATCATCATCCATTTTCGATATAGCAAGTGTTCATCAAAACAAATTACATATTTGGAATCCTTGTAACTTCCTCTTTGATTTCATACCAACTTCATTACATTTGGGTAACTTTCTAAAAACACTAGATTTTGTGTTCTTGATGTTTTTAACTTATAAAAGTGTTAATTAGTGTCTATGGCTCAAGTCTAACATGAATATATGATTTGTATGATTGTTCTTGTTATTTTGATGTAACTAGCTTAAACTTGAAATGGGTGTGTTTGATCTTGAGTTTTGGTTGATCATATATTGTTAGATGTTAAAAGTGCATGTATTAAATGTGTTACTAGCATCACTAGCTTCAATTTGGTATGTAAGTTGACTTGGAAAATCCTCATTAACATGATTAAGGATTTTATGATTGTTAGTTAGGGTTTGGTGGCCTTAAATGTGATCTTTGATGCATTAAAAGCCTTGCAATGTTGTTTGTAAGTGTTTAGTAGTATTGTATGCGTAATTACCTACGAAACTGCGTAATATATATGTGTATTAAGTTCCTGAATCATCTTATGCATTTTGTGAACTTTAAACCTTGATAATGAACCTTTAATGATCACTTAACGAGAATTCGGTTATTGTAAATGATATTTTTGGGTGATGAAAAGTGTTTAGTTGTATTCCTCGTTAAATTACCTTTCCAACGATATAAGATACGTGTTTTGAATGTTTACGGTTCATTAATTATGGTTGTTTGAAGTTGGATTCGTGCATTAAGTGTTCAAACTGCCCAGATTGCTGAACAGATACATGGAGCGGCGCTCCAATACCTTAAGCGGTGCTCCAAACCCGGCTGTCCAAAATTTCACTTTTTCGTTTAATTCTAACTATGCTACGCACCTCCGATTAACATGAAACTTGGCCAACATGCTTATATATGATTAAAAACCTTAGAAAAATAGTTCGGGACCCGACCCGAACGTGTTGACTTTTTTGTTGACTTTGATTTAACCAAAGTTGACTTTTATTCAAACTTAATCGAATACTTATGCAATCGTTCTAACATGCTTTTATACTTGTACCTTGCATGAAACTTGACATCGTGATTCACATGCTATCTATTAATTGAGTCGTAACGAGCCATAGTACTAATTGAACACTTTGACCAACTTCATGCTTACCGGTATTGATACAACCTATTGTTTAGGTCGAGACTAGCATTCTTTCTTGCACACGTTTACTTTGTGAAGTACATTTACATTCGTGCACTCAAAGTGAGATCATAGTCCCACTTTTACTCTTTTAAACTTATACTTGGGATGAGAAAACATAAACGATTTATACTTTTATACTTTGAACACAAATACGAAAGCAAAGATACATACGAGTTAGAACAAAAATCCTCAAGTCCAATTATCATTAGTTACACTTGTAGGGTGTAAGCGAGAACTTATGTTGTGTGGCCATACGGGTTTGACGAACCCTCATTCGGATGAATGAAACGTATTTTCGGGATATAGTGTAGGTTCTAACACTATTATGCAGAGGTAAGATTTAGTTAAGCTTTGGTAATTGGGTGCTCATGATACAAATAACATCTTTTGGGATGCATACGCTTGATATTCACTTTATACTAAATCTTGTGGTTCAAAACATACTTTATAGATACACCTATGATTTCACCAACATTTTCGTTGACAGATTTTCTATGTTTTTCTCAGGTCCTTGAATGCTAAGTGATACATGCTTCCGCACTATACTTTTTGATACTTGCTTGGATGTCGAGTATACATGCATACGTGGAGCGTCTTTTGACTTAACTTAATTTGTGTCGCATAGGTTTCAATTGTACTTAAAACGTTGTAACATGTTTAGTCGTCGAACTACTTTGTAAACTTTGAAACATCTTTATAATTGAAATGAATGCGACATATTTTGGTCAAACGTTGTATTAAAGACTTATGACCATGTAACGGGACCTAAGTAGACGACGCCGTCAATGACGATTTTGTCGGGTCGCTATATATATATATATATATATATATATATATATATATATATATATATATATATATATATGGTTATAATCAATAGGGAAATACTTTTTTGGGGAAAGGGGGAAGTAAAATTAAATATGAACATTTAAAAAAGACATGTTGTGATAAATGCTATTATTTTGGCGGGAAAACGCTTGAAGAAAAAACTGATAACATGCAACATGCGTAATGTTATTCTTGAATGTTATTCTTCGAGCATTCTTTTTCCATCATGTGTGAAGTTTTTTTCAAGATCTAGCCCGATTTAGAGTTTAGGGTTTAGGGTTTAGAGCTTAGGGTTTAGGGTTTTAGGTTATGTCCCAAAACCCAAAACCCTAAGCCCTAAATCCAAAACCCTAAACTCTAAACTGTTCGTGTTAATAATTTAATCTAAACTCTAATTTCTAAACCCTAAAATCTAATTTCTAAACCCAAAATCCTAATTGCTTGTAACGACCCGAAAATTTCCGACCAAATTTAAACCCTAATCTCTATATGTTTCTGACACGATAAGCAAAAACCCTAATGTTGAGTCTAAAAAGTTTGAAATCTATATTCGGATAATCAGTTACCCTTTGACCATACCCGACGATTCACGAACAATTATGTGTAAGGTATTGGCACAAATTATCAAATGTAATGTTTAGCATCTTTCCTTGCACACGCTTCTCACCACTCTAACTATCTTACACTTTTAACATTATATATTAAATATCATAGTATATAGTGTCGGCAGAACTAGATAAAACATGTATTGGGTTTGCACGTTTTTAATAATTATAAATATTATATTCTTTGAAATGTAAAAGTTAGTTATTGATTGATATTGTTTTTGTTTCATTATGCCAAGTTCAAGGTATAATTTATCCACATACATGAATATATCTCTGTCTCACACCCACCACTATTCTATCCCTTTCCCCTTCTCTTTATATACATAAATTGAGTATACAGAATCTATCCCCATTCAACAAACTCTCTAACACCATCACCTCCACCTTCGGCCACCATAGAATCACATAAATACCCTCAACTGAACCCATGATCTTACTACCTTCGATTTCTTCTTATCCATAAAAACCATCATCGATCATCACTTTCATTTAACCACCTTCAACTGATTCTTTAACCCGATCACTAACATGAAACCTACTTGATCAAGCTTTTTCTATACTCAGTGAACCTACAACTAGTACCTTGTTTCATCCATGAATCACCTTCATACACCCATCGTAAACAACCCACCACCGAACTCTACAACTTAGTCACCACCGCCACCAATACCTTAGGCACTCACCACCCCGTCCTCCACCATCTCTTCTTCTCTCTTACTATCCCTCTTTCTCTCTCTTAACCATCATCGTCAAACATCAACAAACCGCCACTCCACCACTTTACAATCATCATGCACCATCATAGCGTCGAGTGGTTCCTGTTCAACCACAGTAAAACCACCACCGTAACCCACCATCACGACTATTGTAACTGGCCGCTAGTTCCTGTTGTTATTTACAGTCTGCAAACGAGAACCCGTTACAACTTTTGTAAGGATTCTGTTGGAACGATGATGATGAAACGATGTGTATGGAGAAGAAGAAATGATCACGATTGAGAGTATGTGATTATGTTGATGCCGAGAGAATATGATGATGATATAAAGTACGATGATGATGGTGATATAAAGTATGATAATGACGATGATAAAGAAGATGATAATGATGATGCATACAAAGAAACTGCCCCACTTCTTAACCCCTTTTCGTTTCATTTTTTTTTTATTTTGTTAAACCAATTTTTTTTTTTTTTAATCTGTTAGTTGAATCCAAATTTTGCTGGGTTCATTTAAAACTGTTATTGGATTGAAGTATGCTTTGGGCCATGTGTATGTTGTTGGGCCTTGATTAATTTGGGACGAAAGGGATGACGAGATAAATAAATTTTGGTGTAACATAGATCAGAAAAACAGAAGTGGAGGTGTGGTCTGAAGTGTTGGGGGTGGGCAATTGGTCACGGGTTCAATCCTTATCTCTGGCGTTTTTTTTTTTTATTAAAACAAAAGAAGAAGAAGAAACAGACATAAGATAGGATTAATAATTTAAGGTATAATCTAACTCAGAAAATCATGGATAGAAAAATGGCTTGATGCTTTATTAAGTTAAAAAAGAGGTCGCGGGTTCGAGTCTTCTCCCGAGCAGATTATTTATTTTTAGTGCTCCTAAGGTATAGCTCGATATATTTATCATTACTATTATTATTAGCTATTGTTATTATTATTATTATTATTATTATTATTATTATTATTATTATTATTATTATTATTATTATTATTATTGTTATTGTTATTATTAAAATTACTACTATCATTACTAACATTTTTGCTAAAATTATTATTTAGATATCACTAAAACTATTATTTCTATTGTTATCAATATTAATAGGTAGTTATTAAAATCATTATCATAACTATCATTTACAGTAAAATTAATTTTTACAAGTATTATTATTAATATCATGGTTATTACCAAAAATTGGGATTTTTTTATTAAAATAAGTGTATCATTAATGTTATTATCATTATTTTTTTTTACTAATATCAAATTAGTGTAATTAGAACTACTGTTGTGATAAACAATTGAAGTACATACATAAGCATATATATATTTTACATAACAAAATTAATACTTTATATACGAAATGAACATACAAAACATATATATATTTACCTAAAAAATGATATAACTAATGCATTTATATATATATGTGTGATCAATTACAACTATGAACATTAATAAATATACACATGATATAGGTTCGTGAATCCGAGGCCAACCTTATAATTGATCAATGGTGTTATATGTATTTTTACTACAAAATACAGTATGGTGAGTATATAGTCCCCTTTTAAACTCTAAATATTTTTGGGCTGAGAATACATGCGCTGTTTTTATAAATGATTTAAGTTATGGACACAAGTAACTGAAAAATATATTCTACGTTGAGTTGTACCACTGGCATACTTCTCTGTAGCTTGGTAACTATTATTTACAGCGGTATTGTAAACGCGAATCCTGTTGATAGATCTATCGGGCCTGACAACCCCAACCGGACTGGACGACCAGTATTCAACGGTTGCACAGTACTTCGTTTCATAACTACACTTGGTACGGTGTAGTAAGATTTCATAATAAAGGGAATATGCGACGTGATTAAATGTTAAGTATGGTTACCAAGTGCTCAACCACTTAGAATATTTTTATTAAAATGTTTACATATGAAATCTTGTGGTCCATAGTTATAATGCTGCTAGCATCAAACATATATATCTCACCAACTTTATGTTGACCTTTTAAAGCATGTTATTCTCAGGTACGAATTAAGTCTTCCGCTGTGCATTTGCTCATGTTAAGGACATTATTTAAAGTCGATCATCGCAATGGGACCAACTGTTGAAGACTTCGTCCGGGAGGATTAGTCGCGGTCCTTTCAGTTGGTATCAGAGCGTTGGTCTTAGTGAACCAGGTCTTGCATTAGTGTGTCTAACTGGTAGTTGTTAGGATACATTAGTAAGTCTGGACTTTGACCGTGTCTGCCTGTCAAAAGTTTTGCTTATCATTTTTAGTCGGAAATCATCTGCTTATCATCCATAGGAAATTGCCTACCTATCATTCTCAAGTCTAGACACGCTCTACTGCATTTATTGCATAGATAGTGTATAGACAAATTTATATCTTAGCGTATCTATTACGATAGACTTTGCTTAATATCTTCCGTAAATTTCTCCGTAATTTAAGGGATCCTGGTACTATATATATCTATGCATATTATGCATTGAGAATACCATCCAACTATTATTTGTTGTCACTAAGCTTTTCATACCAAAAAATCTTTTCTGTGATCGCGTACGATGGCCTCTACGAATCGACCAAGTTCTTCTGACTCCGAAGATAGCGTGACGGGAGCGCACCAACCGATCAACTACCGTGATTTCTTTAGAAAGTGGGCATGGGTTCGCGAAATACTTACCCTGTGGAGAAATGAAGAAGGTACTCCATATCACGAGCCGAACTTACCACCTAACGTCGGAGTGCTCGACCCGCTCACCGGCGAACCTGTTCGCAACACCGTTTATACCCTTTTTGCAAGAATTTTTCGTCTTGAGGCTACCATTAACGGAACTAGAGAAGATATCCGACCTTTACCTCACACTGATAACCAACCAGGGTTAGTAGAAGAAGTTAAAGAACTCCGAGCTCGAGTGTTAATTTTAGAGAGCACGGTACACAATTTGCAAGCACCAGCAGCATCACCAACACCAGTAACATCACCAGCTGCAGCACCAACGGTACCAGTACCACCAATAACCCAAGTTTCAACAATCCATGCCTCATCATCTCATTCTGCACCTCGAGTATAATCATCGTTCTACGAATCGTTCTACATCGATTATCTTCGCTCGACATGGCGATTATGTAATTTCTAAAGTTTTAGAGATTATGTAATCTAGTATTAACGGTAAATCAAATGAGTTTAATATCTTATTGACTCATTAAATCCATGATTACATCTGAAGAAAATATATATGCAAGTATATTTTCATAAAGATTGTAATTAAAATTCTTTTGTACAAACTGTTAATGGTGAAAATATTTTAACGGGTAGGTAATACCCGAGGAATATTTAGATTTCACATTAATCAGCTACACGGTACATTCTTCGACTCTGATTCAACAGTCAGTCACTATCCTACTTGTATCCATAGATATACGTATCCGTTCACCACAGAATCCATTTTCGTTCAATTTCATATTTGGATTTTGACCTATCAGAATCCAACAAGTGGCATAATGAAGAAAACATTGGACAAAATAAAATTTGTTAGAAACAAACG
This sequence comes from Rutidosis leptorrhynchoides, assembly GCF_046630445.1. Lineage (NCBI taxonomy): Eukaryota > Viridiplantae > Streptophyta > Magnoliopsida > Asterales > Asteraceae > Rutidosis > Rutidosis leptorrhynchoides. The sequence continues at coordinate 457,159,811 of NC_092334.1, forward strand.
AATTAACAAATTGAAATTTTGTTAAGAATCTACGCTAACTGTTCCAGCTAACTGTTCCTAGCTAACTGATTACATTTTATTTATCGCAATTTATTTATCGCAATTTATTTTATCGCAATTTATATTCTCGCAATTTTATTTATTGTCATTTAATTTCTGTTATTTACTTTACGCACTTTATTTATCGTCATTTAATTTCTGTTATTTATTTTACGCCCTTTAAATAAACGGGACACGTATACAAGGTTTCGACTTATCATATTGACCCATTTATATATATATTTCGGAACAACCATAGACACTCTATATGTGAAGGTGGGAGTTGGCTATACAGGGTCGGAGTTGATTCCAAAATATATATATACTTTGAGTTGTGATCGACACTGAGACCGGTACACGGGTAACGATACGTATTAATTAATTCGAATATTATATATTTAATTTATATATGAAATTATTGGACCATTGGACAATCGGACTATTGGATTGCTAACTTTGGACAAGTAAAATGAATTAAAATATTGATTATAACATATGAAACTAAACAATTCTTCAAGTTTGCCACTTGATTTCATCTTAAAACCTCATTTGTACCTCGACAATTATAATCCTCATTCAAATCTTTTCATGATTCTTGAAAACACCTCGATCGAGAAGTTGAACCAGTCGCACCTCGTTTACGGAAGAAAGATTTATGCATACAATTATGCACCTGAAAAATTTTCGAAACCGAAGTTATAGTTAAAACCTATCCGCGTCGAATTCCTTATCATTCATTAGCAAAAACAATCATACGATTCCTTTTCAAGTAGCAAATTTTGTCACAGCTCCACTTCGACTTCTCAGAAAAACTGCTCTCATTATAATCTCGATATTTATACCTTGTCCTTCGCCGTCATTACCGGAGAACCTTTTTCACAACATCACCAGCAGCAACTCGTTATCTTTTTGGCGAAATCCGCAAATCAGTATTTTGAAAATCTCGTAGAAATTTTCCCGTCATACCTACAACGTCTATCCCTAAGAGTTACATATTTCAAATGTGAAGTTTCTGAAAAACACCCTGAACTGCGAACTAGTTCATGAAATGCTGACGAAGCAGCAGGTTGTAGATGGTCTTAATGACCAAAATTTGATAATAAAAGGAGGAAGTGTTAGGAACGCTCGATAGAAAATTTGGTACTGAAGACCGGATTGAGCAAACCGTGAAGGAGACTCTGAACAAATTACAAGGACTAAACTTGTACATAAAGAATCATGACGATTCTGTAGCAAACACCTTGCTTTTGAATCTAAACCCTTACGGGTCAATCTTCATCATCATCCTTCGACATTAGAAATTCCAAGATATTATCATATCTTTCATTATAAATATCCTCAATATTTCTGAAGATATTTTCACAACTATCCTTATCTGAAATCATTTACTCCTCCGTAATATCTGCGTTACAATATAAAAGAAACTGTGTTAGTTTCTAAGTTCTAAACCTTCGAGTTTAAAATAGGAATGTTCTGAAGCAGTGTTGGGAACTAATGCATGAATTAGTATAATATAATGAAACTTGATCAACTTCATTATATTACAGTAATACATGTTGAGTTTCTAATGGAATGTGATGATCTACAGTACCATCATCATGTGTCATATTACACGACTCTTACATTCTATCCAATCTCTAAACATATCAAGAAAATATTCTCTTGATGATTCGGTCTTTTCCAGAACGTTCTAGTAATTTGACAAATCAATATCGTTCCATTACCATTTCTTTCTAAGAGCATTAGTTATGTTCATTCCAAATTTTATATCTACGAATTCCGAACTATTGATCGCTTGACTCAAGGACGGGAAGAAGAAACGAAGGGACAAAGTCCCAAAATAGAAATTGGGGTATAGATCACAGCAAATAGGAGAGAGTGTTAACTATGGATGACAATGATTATGGAAAACAGAAGCAGGAGCATCGAAGTATAAGGAAAGATATCAAACCCATTAATCACTCAGAAACTACAAACCGTGTATATCAATACGTATGGCAACGTAAAGACATGGGAGAATTAGAAACATTATAATTCCAAGAAAATCATAAAAGTGAATAGATTCTTCTGGCGGTAGATGAAAGAGAAGAATGAAAGATATGAAAGTTAGAAGTATAACAAAAATCAGATCGGGATGAAGCATTTTAAAGGATACCTTAAGGTATGAATTAGAAGAGGAAGAGTAGGAGATGTGAGGAATGGAAGTAAGGAAGGGAAGAAGGTGGATTTATAGTGAATTATCCGACAAAGAAATCGAAACAGATTACCGCATTAAATCAAAGGAGATCCTGTTTCCTGAATCATCGAAGAACCAAATCTTATTACATAAGATTTTCTTTAAATCTCTTAAATTCCGGAAAACAATCATAACCACGTCATCGGTTAAAACAATTCCATATTTACTCATTTCATTCTTTTGTGGTAGCTTCACTCGTACGCTTCACGTGATCGAATCGTTTTATCTATATCACTCAATAATGATAAAACTCCTTTATTGTCACATATTCGTCATGAAAACATTCCTATTGTTATTTATGACAACCTCTACCAAATTTCGGGGATGAAATTTCTTTAACGGGTGGGTACTGTAACGACCTGGAAATTTCCGACCAAATTTAAACCCTAATCTCTATATGTTTCCGACACGATAAGCAAAAACCCTAATGTTGAGTCTAAAAAGTCTGAAATCTATATTCGGATAATCAGTTACCCTTTGACCATACCCGACGATTCACGAACAATTATGTGTAAGGTATTGGCACAAATTATCAAATGTAATGTTTAGCATCTTTCCTTGCACACGCTTCTCACCACTCTAACTATCTTACACTTTTAACATTATATATTAAATATCATAGTATATAGTGTCGGCAGAACTAGATAAAACATGTATTGGGTTTGCACGTTTTTAATAATTATAAATATTATATTCTTTGAAATGTAAAAGTTAGTTATTGATTGATATTGTTTTTGTTTCATTATGCCAAGTTCAAGGTATAATTTATCCACATACATGAATATATCTCTGTCTCACACCCACCACTATTCTATCCCTTTCCCCTTCTCTTTATATACATAAATTGAGTATACAGAATCTATCCCCATTCAACAAACTCTCTAACACCATCACCTCCACCTTCGGCCACCATAGAATCACATAAATACCCTCAACTGAACCCATGATCTTACTACCTTCGATTTCTTCTTATCCATAAAAACCATCATCGATCATCACTTTCATTTAACCACCTTCAACTGATTCTTTAACCCGATCACTAACATGAAACCTACTTGATCAAGCTTTTTCTATACTCAGTGAACCTACAACTAGTACCTTGTTTCATCCATGAATCACCTTCATACACCCATCGTAAACAACCCACCACCGAACTCTACAACTTAGTCACCACCGCCACCAATACCTTAGGCACTCACCACCCCGTCCTCCACCATCTCTTCTTCTCTCTTACTATCCCTCTTTCTCTCTCTTAACCATCATCGTCAAACATCAACAAACTGCCACTCCACCACTTTACAATCATCACGCACCATCATAGCGTCGAGTGGTTCCTGTTCAACCACAGTAAAACCACCACCGTAACCCACCATCACGACTATTGTAACTGGCCGCTAGTTCCTGTTGTTATTTACAGTCTGCAAACGAGAACCCGTTACAACTTTTGTAAGGATTCTGTTGGAACGATGATGATGAAACGATGTGTATGGAGAAGAAGAAATGATCACGATTGAGAGTATGTGATTATGTTGATGCCGAGAGAATATGATGATGATATAAAGTACGATGATGATGGTGATATAAAGTATGATAATGACGATGATAAAGAAGATGATAATGATGATGCATACAAAGAAACTGCCCCACTTCTTAACCCCTTTTCGTTTCATTTTTTTTTTATTTTGTTAAACCAATTTTTTTTTTTTTTAATCTGTTAGTTGAATCCAAATTTTGCTGGGTTCATTTAAAACTGTTATTGGATTGAAGTATGCTTTGGGCCATGTGTATGTTGTTGGGCCTTGATTAATTTGGGACGAAAGGGATGACAAGATAAATAAATTTTGGTGTAACATAGATCAGAAAAACAGAAGTGGAGGTGTGGTCTGAAGTGTTGGGGGTGGGCAATTGGTCACGGGTTCAATCCTTATCTCTGGCGTTTTTTTTTTTTATTAAAACAAAAGAAGAAGAAGAAACAGACATAAGATAGGATTAATAATTTAAGGTATAATCTAACTCAGAAAATCATGGATAGAAAAATGGCTTGATGCTTTATTAAGTTAAACAAGAGGTCGCGGGTTCGAGTCTTCTCCCGAGCAGATTATTTATTTTTAGTGCTCCTAAGGTATAGCTCGATATATTTATCATTACTATTATTATTAGCTATTGTTATTATTATTATTATTATTATTATTATTATTATTATTATTATTATTATTATTATTATTATTATTATTATTGTTATTGTTATTATTAAAATTACTACTATCATTACTAACATTTTTGCTAAAATTATTATTTAGATATCACTAAAACTATTATTTCTATTGTTATCAATATTAATAGGTAGTTATTAAAATCATTATCATAACTATCATTTACAGTAAAATTAATTTTTACAAGTATTATTATTAATATCATGGTTATTACCAAAAATTGGGATTTTTTTATTAAAATAAGTGTATCATTAATGTTATTATCATTATTTTTTTTTACTAATATCAAATTAGTGTAATTAGAACTACTGTTGTGATAAACAATTGAAGTACATACATAAGCATATATATATTTTACATAACAAAATTAATACTTTATATACGAAATGAACATACAAAACATATATATATTTACCTAAAAAATGATATAACTAATGCATTTATATATATATGTGTGATCAATTACAACTATGAACATTAATAAATATACACATGATATAGGTTCGTGAATCCGAGGCCAACCTTATAATTGATCAATGGTGTTATATGTATTTTTACTACAAAATACAGTATGGTGAGTATATAGTCCCCTTTTAAACTCTAAATATTTTTGGGCTGAGAATACATGCGCTGTTTTTATAAATGATTTAAGTTATGGACACAAGTAACTGAAAAATATATTCTACGTTGAGTTGTACCACTGGCATACTTCCCTGTAGCTTGGTAACTATTATTTACAGCGGTATTGTAAACGCGAATCCTGTTGATAGATCTATCGGGCCTGACAACCCCAACCGGACTGGACGACCAGTATTCAACGGTTGCACAGTACTTCGTTTCATAACTACACTTGGTACGGTGTAGTAAGATTTCATAATAAAGGGAATATGCGACGTGATTAAATGTTAAGTATGGTTACCAAGTGCTCAACCACTTAGAATATTTTTATTAAAATGTTTACATATGAAATCTTGTGGTCCATAGTTATAATGCTGCTAGCATCAAACATATATATCTCACCAACTTTATGTTGACCTTTTAAAGCATGTTATTCTCAGGTACGAATTAAGTCTTCCGCTGTGCATTTGCTCATGTTAAGGACATTATTTAAAGTCGATCATCGCAATGGGACCAACTGTTGAAGACTTCGTCCGGGAGGATTAGTCGCGGTCCTTTCATTGCTAAACCCTAATTTTTAACCTTCTAATTTCTAAACCCTAATTTTTAAACCCTAAAAAACAAACTCAGAAGCAAAATATTCATTACAATATGTGTTATCATTTATTTCTCCGAGCGTTTTTTCGCCAAAATAACAACATTTATCACGAATTGTCTTTTTTAAATCTTCTTATATTCATGTGATCTTGATGCCTGAAAAAAATTTAAAAAAAAAAGAAAAAAATTTACTTCCCCCCGTTTCCCCCCAAAAAAGTATTTCCCTCTTGATTACATATATATATATATATATATATATATATATATATATATATATATATATATATATATATATATATATATATATATATATATATATATATGTATGTATATAGTGAAAAGATCCTGGGCGAACTCTCCATAAGAGATAACCCAGCGAACCATCACCTGATTTTACCAAACATCACAAACAATAAAATTGAAAGTTAAAATCGATTGAAACAAGATCCTAAGGCAGCGATTGTCAACTTCCTTTAAGGATTATACTCCAAATCATCAATGATTTCCTCAGTTTCATGATAAACAGAGAACGAATGATGAAGATGAACTGCAACTTTGTTTTTTACTATTCAGTTATTTTCAGACCTTGCTTCCTTCACAAAATCTTCTAGTCACTGCTATTAAAACAAGGTAACATCAATTTTAAACATTAATTCGATTGAATTAAGAATCTGCACATTAGATTTAGTATGTGCATTTGGTAGATGAACTAAATCTGTGTACACAGATTGAAGGTCATATGTTGATTTCATCTGTTCGATCAATCTGCACACATAATAAGCTGAATCTGCACGTAGATTGAGTCAATTTGCACGCAGATGAAGGTCAGTCTGCACGCAGATGAAGGTCAGTCTACTGGTTCTCTCGGTTCTCTACACCCTCTGTGACGACCCGAAAATTTCCGATCAAATTTAAACTTAATCTTTATATAATTCTGACACGATAAGAAAAGTCTGTAATGTTGAGTCTCGAAAAATTTGGAAACTATGTTCATATATTCAAATTACCCTTTGACTATTTTCGACGATTCACGAACAACTATTTGTAAATAGATATATACATATATATATATATATATATATATATATATATATATATATATATATATATATATATATATATATATATATATATATATATATATATATATATATATATATATGATTTGAAATATAATTTATGATGTAATTGTTAGAAATTAATTATGTAAAAATAGTAATTATTATTTAAAACATATCTATATACAAATAAAGTATATTAAAAAAAATAAATATTAAATAATTGTAATACTCATTGATGTTCCGATTGATATTAAGCAAGTTAAATTCAGACTGATATTATTTTAAAATAAACGGTGATCCGAAAATGAGTAATATAAATTTTAGGGTTATTAAAAATGCATTTAGGAACTATTTGTTGAATTTTAAAATTTTTTATATTTTACTTAGGGGTTGGGAGTGAATAATTAATGTAATTTTTATTTAACGAATTAAGGATCGAATTTTATACCATAATGACCAAAATAAATAAATATAGTTAATCTAAAAATTTGGGATTTTTTCGAAGACTTTTAATTCGCCACTGAGTAGCAAGGAGTACGAAATAATACCATATTATATTATATTATATGTGTCGACGGTTAGAATCCAAATAAAAATAGCTGGATCCATTTTGCACAGTTAAATCACTAGATATTTATTATTATACTATATATTATTATGATTACTTTGGCTTATATACATATACAAATATGCAGTTGCATATTGAAGCACAAACATTACAATCTACAATCACATTCTCTTTGCCAATCCACCATCACTATAACCATCGCCACCACCATAGTTCACAACCGGTCACCGTCACAAACTACTAACAATCACCACCTTATTACCCCGGTTCCCTTATGTTTTCATCAACTACACAAGCCATGGTATATAGTCCAACTCGAAGATATAGTGTTTGTTACATCTCCATATAGCCGGTTTTTAGTTTCATCCCGGTACACTGTCTAAACTATCTTTCTATCTGTTTTCTCGCATTATGATCTTGTTTCATTTATGGACGTCTCATAAACAGAAACATAAACGATAATGACTTTTATCGACGATGAAGGTGATATACAACAATGATGAATAGTGTACGGTGATGGAACGATGATGAGGTTGATGACGATAAAACAATGAAAAGGATGATGATCAATTCTCCTGTTCAAAATCAAACACCCAACAACACCATAAAATCCACACCTTTCTACAACCACAAACCCGTCACTGTTTTCGTTGCTAAGCAAAGACCCAATCAAACCCACCACAACATAAGATACCATTGAACTATTTAATTATATCTCTTACTTGATCACCAAGCTCTAAAACCAAAACCCATCACCAACAACTCGTTTCCATTTCGGTTGTCTATGTTTCTGTTCGAAAACTACCATTCCATCATCCCCGTTTTACTGCTACTGTTATGCTTCGACAAAAGCAAGCAACCACAACACTTTCATTGTTAAATTCCGTCTAAGAACAATACCATTATTACCTGCTTTCCTGTTTACTGTTCCGGTCAAGACCCAGAAACCCATAACTATCTACCTTCGATCACCTTTATTAAACCGATGCTCTATATTTTTGTTTTACAGCGAGATACATGATGATGAAGTTTATCGAGGGTGAGGCAAGATGATAATAATATATATAACGTAACGGAGATGTGTAAGATAGATGATGATGGAAAGAAAAAGATGATAGCTACTGCATAAGCTTTCTTCTGTTTTAATCATCACACGCCACTGACAGAATTTTCTTTTCTTTCTTAAACCTATTATATTAAACAATTGGGCTTGTTTCATGGAGTTGGGCTTCAAGTAATAAGATTTATGAATTAACAATAAGCCTATTATATATTTGAAATCGGACCAAGAATTTTTGTTGCTGGACGACTTGTTTACTGCTGCACCTGCTATGTTTTTATTTCGATTACTGCTGCTACTCGAGATTTTCTGTTACAGTCGTGGCCATGGACTGTTGTTAAAATTACTTCACTTAGAAGCAGCCCAACAAAGAATTAATTTAGGCCCAACTATTATTTTCTGGCCAGATAAAAATTGCCACTATTATATGTTCGAACTACTGTTACGACTTTTTTTTTTTTTTGGTCTGTGTGGGAGTTGGGGTACGGCTGTTGAGTAGACCGTGGAACCTTTTGGTTCTTGGTTGGTCGACACAAAAGAAAGAAATAAAGAAGGAAGGAAGATGATGATTAGGAAATCACGATGATGATAATCGTTATGATTATGATTTTATGATGTTATGGTATGATCATAAGATCGATGATGATTCGGGTTAAGGATAACATGATGATATGAGATAAGATGAGAATGATAAATGGATTCGTATATATTAAATATTCAAACGAACGAGTTATTACAGAAAAGTAATAAGTGGTTCATTGGTTGGGTGTGTTGTGGTGAGCGAGAGGTCACTGGTTCGAGACTGGACTTGGGCATTTTTTTTAGGGCTACTCCTTTGAGGTAGTTATTACTAATACTCTTATTATTATTATTTCATTATTATTATTATTATTATTATTATTATTATTATTATATTATTATTATTATTATTATTATTATTATTATTATTATTATTATTATTATTATTATTATTATTATTATTGTTATCATTAATATTAAAAATTAACATTATAATTAAAATTATTACTATCATTATTATTATTTTCATTAACATGATTTATATATAATTTTATTTACATTATCATATTATTATCAAAGTTATTATTTTCATTATCACTATTAAGATTATTATTAATAATTTACTAAATAAATATTACATATATAAGAAAAATATATCTATTATATATAACATAACTATAGTGATATTTTTGTAATAAATACTAATTATTTATCTAAAGTATATAAAATAAATATAGGTAATTAAGTTATTAATGAAACATATAAGTTACTAAAATAACAATTAATAAATAAATTATTTGGTTACGATTATATGTGTTAATATATATATAAATGATATAGGTTCGTGAATCCGAGGTCAACCATGCATTGTTCAGTTTCATCGTATGAATATTTTTACTACAAAATATTGGATTATGAGTTTCATTTGCTCCCTTTTTAAATGCTTTTGCAATATATTTTTGGGACAGAGAATACATGCGCTGTTTTATAAATGCTTAACGAAATAGACACAAGTAATTGAAACTACATTCTATGGTTGAATGATCGAAGCCGAATATGCCTCTTTTGCTTGGTAGCCTAAGAATTAGTAAACCGATCTACTAATTGACGCGAATCATAAAGATAGATCTATTGGGCCTAACGAACCTCATCCGTTGTTGCGGGTGCTTTAGTACTTCGAGTTTTTATATCATGTCCGATGGATGTCCCGGAATGATGGGGATATTCTTATATGCATCTTGTTAATGTCGGTTACCAGGTGTTCAATCCATATGAATGATTTTCGTCTCTATGCATGGGACGTATATTTATGAAAAATGGAAATGAAAATCTTGTGGTCTATTAAAATGATGAAAATGATCGATTATGATAAACTAATGAACTCACCAACCTTTTGGTTGACACTTTAAGCATGTTTATTCTCAGGTATGAAAGAAATTTTCCGATGTGCATTTGTTCATTTTAGAGATATTACTTGGAGTCATTCATGACATATTTCAAAGGACGTTGCATTCGAGTCGTTGAGTTCATCAAGATTATTATTAAGTCAATTATAGTTGGATATGTTATGAAATGGTATGCATGCCGTCAACTTTTGATGTAATGAAAGTTTGTCTTTTAAAAACGAATGCAATGTTTGTAAAATGTATCATATAGAGGTCAAGTACATCGCAATGCAATCATATGTTATTGTATTCGTTCTTATGGATTAGGACGGGTCTTTACACCCTCTAATTCTCCATGGATCCTCTCACTATATATATGTATGTATATTTTAAAAATTATAATTTATAAATTTGTATGTATTATACTTATATGATTTTATAATATATTATTCTCATTATATAGATTATATTATAAATATTATTATATTACACTGTAATAAAAATAAATAATAATAAAATAAATATAAATAATTAATAATAATCATAGATATCTATCTATATAATCATATAAAGCTCTAAAATGATGATATCATCATTAAGCTAATTACCCTTTAATTTTCATAATGATGATGTCATAATTATATATTAATTTAATTAAATAATAATAAAAAATCTTTTATAAAAGGAAATACTAATCTCTTCTAAATTGTAATTTTAATTTTCTAAAAAAATTTAAAAGGCATTTATTATTATAATTATTATTATTATTATTAAAAATATAAATACTCAACTTTGAGCGAACTTTATTATTATTATTTACTTTTAATATAATAATTATAATTATAATTATTAAATTGTTAATATTCAAATATAGCCTCTTTTTACGAAATTAATTACGTTACATATGTATGCGAAAATATATGTCTCTATTTATTTGTAAAAATAACGACAAGTTTCTTAGTTAAACGGGTCATTAAAATAAATGAATTCAGCATTTACATTCACTTAATAGAGTTGTATTCCCTTGAAACTAAAAATTTGCTTGAAATTCAATGGACCAATCAGAGCGCGACATGTGGCGCGACAATCACATGTGATTGGAAAAAAATTAAATTTTTTAAAAATTTTTTTTTTTGAAATTTAAAAAAAAAAAAAAATTTCCAAAATTTTTTTTAAAAAATTTAGCATGTCAAATCCAATCACATGTGATTGTAAAACCCAATCACATGTGATTGTGGAACTCAATCACATGTGATTTTGCATATCAAATCCAATCACATGTGATTAAAAAAATTACAATTTTTTTAAAAAAATTTCAACCGGAAACATACTTTAATTCGGTGATTTGATCAAGTTTGTTAGCGTGTCGTGATCGTATCTTCAAAATTTTAGACATTAATTCGGTGATTTGATCAAGTTTTGATCAAAAACTTGGTGTTTGAAGGTTTTAGCACAAATTTGGTGAAATTCGTCATTTTACTGAATTTTTTTTTCAATCACATGTGATTGGATTTGACATGCGATAATCACATGTGATTGGCATGCACAATCACATGTGATTTACTGCATGTCAAATTTAATCACATGTGATTGAAAGAAAAAAAATTGAAAAAAAAAAATTTCGAAAAAAAAATTGAAATTTTATTTTTTTCGAAAAAAAATTTTATTTTTTTCGGAAATAAATTTTTTTTTGAATTTTTTTTTTCGAATCACATGTGATTATCGCGCCACGTGTCGCAATCTAATTGGTCCCTTGAATCTCAACTTAAAAATTAGTCTCATTTGAATATTCCTCTCACTTAATACTTAAAACATATCATTAAATTATTTCTTTTAAACAAACGCTAATTTTAGGAGTCATTTTACTGGTTCATATTTAAACCTACTCTTTCACATACATACTCGTCTTCGCTCTTTTCTCTACAAACATAAACATCAAACAAACTGAAAACCCCCTTTTTTCTTCTGAAATTTTCATCAAAATTTTCATAAACTGAGATGTTGAGTTGGTAAAAATGGAGACACTTGAAACAAAATCACAACTCAATAATCAACCAATACACTCACAATCTGATCTATCATCTCGCAACACCGATGAAATCGTTTCATCTTTAGCTCAAGAACTCGAAACCCTAGTTTTTTCCAACTCTTCTGATCGAGATCTCGACACTCATTCGGATGGTTGGGAACAGGATCCGGATCAATGTAGTGGTTTAGAACAACAAAAGTTAGGGTACAGTGATGATTGGAAGGAACAAAATGAGAGTGAGTTTGTTGATGGTGATATGAGTAGTGATATTAGGGTTTATGACAGTAATGGTGATGAATGGAGGATTAATGATGAACATGATCCGGAAACTGAGGGTGAAATTGGTGGTGGTGGTGGTTCAGTTAGGGTTACAGATGATGTTGATGGTACAGTGAAAAGTTATCATTATCCTGTAAGACCTGATGCTGAAGACTGTTCTTATTATATTAGAACTGGGATGTGTAAGTTTGGATTACATTGCAAGTTTAATCATCCTCTGAGAAGGAGAAATCAGGTTTATTTTTAGTAGTTTATGAGTTAATTTAAAAGTAATAGTGTGCTATTTAGTAGTATACTAGTATATGTATGTTTAGTTTAAGTTAAAGAAAAAGTTCAGTTTTTGAAAAGTATTATATTTGTGTAGCAGCCTACTAAGGAGATAAAGATGCATAGGGAAGACAACATGGAGAGGCATGGGCAGCAGATTGAGTGCAAGGTTATACATTTACTATGTTTTATATATATTTATAGCATTTTTTATATGTTCAATTGGCTGTATTGTTTGTGTAGTTCTTCTAATCTGGTTTGTAGTTATTTATATCTGCATATCAGGCATATTTTGTGGCAAGTAGTGAGGCTATATACTTGTTAATATTAACCTTGATCTTTAGTACTAGTATATACAATATATTAATGTAACTTGATATGATATGAATGATATAATGATATATTGGTGGCTTGATGTGTTTGGTAACTTATTAAAAATTTGGCTTGAGTTTGCTGCAGTACTATTTATCAACTGGGGGTTGCAAGTATGGAAAATCTTGCAAATACAATCATACTAGAGTAAAGACTGTTGTAGCTCCAGTAGTGGAGTATAACTTTTTGGGCCTGCCAATCCGACTGGTATAATAGTTTGCAATCATAGTTGTGTTCAAGATCCATCTTGTTATTCTATGTTTGATTAAGTTATGTTGCAGGGAGAGAAAGAGTGTCCATACTACATGCGTAACGGGTCCTGCAAATACGGGCCAAACTGTAGGTTTAACCATCCTGATCCTACTGCTGTAGGAGGTGATACTAATACTCAAGCTCATGCTCATGGTCATGGGCCCACCACGTATGGGAATGATGGACCTGTTGTGTTACAAAGCCCACCCCAACCAAGTATGGGCTCATGGTCAGCTCCTAGAACACCTGACCCAAATGCTGCATTTGTACCCATGATGTACTCACCAACCCAAAACATGCCCCCACCAAATTCAGATTGGAATGGTTATCAGGTAAATTGCTAGATCAGGTTGTCTTTATTCCGGTTGAATGAATTTTATAGCTTCGCATATCATAAACTTTATCAATGTTAGATGTATGTTGTTTATAGTTTTCAATTAAAAAACTAAGTTTAGACGATGGTGGAGTATGTATAATATTAGGTTCAGACAGTTTATCTAACATTCTAACTTGTTTATGGTTTTGACTTGATGAGGCTACTGTTCCTGTTCCTGTTCCTGCTCCTGCTCATGTGTACCCGAGTTCCGAACGGGGCCTACCTATACCGCCAGCTTTCTTTCTGAACAATCCACCAAGTGATACCAACATGTACACACACCATCAACAACAGATGCCAGTTTCAGATTATCCAGAAAGACCCGGACAACCTGATTGCAGTTACTTTATGAAAACTGGAGATTGCAAATATAGAACAACCTGCAAGTTTAATCATCCTAAGAGTCGCAGCACCAGAAACACCCCATCTGTTTTGAGTGATAAAGGGTTGCCTTTAAGACCTGTAAGTATATTGTTATAATGCCTTAAAGTTATCTTGAAAACTATAGTCTTTGTGGAATGCACTGACATACAGAAATAGCAACGTCCTGTAAATTAAATGTTGTAGGCCGTATTAGGTAAATGGATTGTTTTGGTTGTGATATATCTCAACAAGCGAAATTAAGAAAAAAGAGTTGAAAATCACAGGGAGAAAAAATATACCGTGTACAAACTTTTATGCTACATGCAAAGAGTTAGAATATTGCTAAGGAGTTATAATTCTTTTAATCATAACTAAATACTGATACCTTTATCTTATGAATATAAATTTTTGATTTTTGATATGAACAACAATGAACTTGTGGGTCAAAGACTATACACGACCTGGCTCATTTCAATACGTACATGTTTAGTGTTTTCTTAATCTTGAGCGGTTCAACAAATTTTTTTATTTTATTTATTTTTTATTTTTTATTATATGCCCCAACTGTGTATGATATGTATGTTTCCATTCTTATACTATGCTTTTCCTGTTTCTGAATAACAATCAGGATCAGAGTATTTGCTCGCATTACAGTCGGTATGGCATATGCAAATACGGGCCTGCTTGTAAATATGATCATCCAGTAAATTATAGCAATTCAAGATCTTCAGGAGAAGGGTATTGACCAGATGGGCCACGGATACAACAATCTGTGTAACCAAGTGATGCTCTCAGATACAAGTTTAATGTTCACATGTGTTCGGACTATAACTTAAACCTTGAATTCTGTCTAGAAAACGTTGAATGATATCTGGATATGTTTAAATCTTGATTGTTTTATGCTGTTTCGGTCTTATGCTTGTGTTGTAGTTATAGTTGCTTCAGTTTTGTCCACACAAATTTTGATAACAACACACATGGCCTTTTTGGCTTTAGATTTGTGCAAGCTTTGGGTACAGCTTGGCTGGAAGATCGTTTTTCATAGTAGTATTCTTTTTAAGGAAAAATATGTCTTTTATGTGGTGATCCATACACCACCAATAACTTTTTTTGGACGGCTTTGCCCTTTATTATTTTTAAATTATTAAGCACACCTTTTAATTTCCCTTGTATCAAGATTCTTCCCAAATACTCCGTATATTTTAAAACTATCATTACCCATCCCCAATTCCCTGTCACCGTGTATATCAAAATTAATTACTAGGGGTATTTTTGTCATTTTACCTTTTTTTAAATTCTAATTAAATTTCACTACACCAACAAAGACCCCCACACTTTTTTCAAATATTTAAATCGACCCCCCAACTAGGAGTGTAAAGTGTCAAATAACAATTTTCATAAAAAATCTTAAATAAACTCCACCCAAATATTCAACGGGTCATATCTTCTCGCTCGCAACGAGTAAAATTTTTCCGACACCATCGTTAAACTCGAAATAATTTTAGGAACACAATGTCACTAAACGCAAAACGGACGCTTTTTAAAAAACGCTAAATACTTAGGGTACTTTTTATACACGTTGATTTTGCGTTAAATTTTTAAAAGTCGATAATTACATAGCTAAACGTGGATATGAACATATATTGTTAATTTAAAATAACATTTAAATATTTCACGGGTTATACCTTTTAGTTTGACTCGAGTTGCGCTTCAACGACATCATTCTTTAGCCACGAAATAATTTTACAAACCAAACGCAATAATATACATTGAAAACCGAATCCCAGCGCGAAGCGAGGGTTCAACAACTAGTTATCACTATTGGCTCTGTCTTGACTCTCTACTCTTACTCACAGATACAACTAAGTGATTATTTACAAGACAAAATCTTCTTAAGCCACTCACTATCGTGACTAAACTATTCATCCTCTTAACATGCCACATCAGCGCCACATCAGCGCCTAAATTCTATAACTAACCCATATAATCATATAACTAAACAATGCCTATCATGGCTAAAACATCTTCCTCTTACCTGTCACATCATTAATTATTTTTTTTATATTTACTTTAATCAGCACAAAAAAAGTTGTAAAATATGCATAAAAGGTTTGTACATTTGGTGAAAGGGGTATTTTTTACAAAAAGCTACTAGCATGTGGGGTGAGTGGGTCCCGTTTTTTCCAATAACCATTCGTTAAACCCATGGTGAGACTCCTATAACTAATACCTGTAATGAATCCGTGCCTATGGCATTATGCGGGTAACTAACGGGTAATGACGGGTGGCTACGGGTAATGCTCCCATAGGGAGTGGTCTTATCCTCTCTTGCGCACATTCCGCCTTTGCTATTTCAAGATTTTATTTATCCGTTTTCTTCCTCGCTACTTCTTTAATCGATCAGAATAATACACATGTATTTTATGAAACCTAGATTGAAAACTATTTGTAGCCCTAAACTAATTTTAATCGATATTTATTGATACTTCTTGTAACATCCCGCGTTTTTCCGTTAAATTTATTTTTAACACCGTCTTTTTTTTTTAAATAATATCTTTCGTATTTAAATTAATAGTTTCCGTGAGTAACGTTCATTATATTCCCGCTATTTAATTTTGACATCACCCGTTTACTCGAGCGTTTTAAAAATATTCGATCGGTTAAATCCCGCACCCGCTTTGAAACTCGAGGGACCGGAGTTGCCAAATGGGCAAACTAGTTGACTAGGTCAACTAGTCAACCCATTTTTCCACCATTTCCATCATCTCCCTCTCTCTCTCTTTCTCTCTAGCAAGAACACACACAAACCCCAACTTCATAGATTCATCATCTAAATTCGGATCGGGAAGCAAACTTCAAAACAAATTACATATTCGTGATCCTCTCATCATCCTCTTCGATTTGGTACCAATTTCATCCATTTTGGGTAACATTTCTAAAACACTAAATTTCTCTAAATTCGTTTTATATACTTGAAATTGTGTTAGTTAGTGTCTATGGCTCGTGTGTAACATGAATATATGTTTGGTTTGCTCGATTTGTGGTTTGGAGTAACTAGTTTGAACATTTGAAGTGGGTGTGCTAAATCCTTGATTTTGGATGAGTTAATGTCGTTAGATTGTTAAAGTGCATGTTTTAATTGTGTTACTAGTATCACTAGCTTCGTTTTGATGCGTAGGTTGATTAAGAAAACTTCAAAAACATGAATATTGATTTTGTGATGTTTGACTAGGGTTTGATAGTTCTTGACATGAACATTTGGATGTTTAAATGCCATGGAATGTTAATTGTTAGTGTTTAGTAGTAATGTATGCTTCATTACCTTCAAAACGGCATATCATATGTGTGAATTGGATTCCCGAAACTTAAAATGCAATTGATGAACTTGAAACTTTGAAAATGGACTTTTAAACGATCACTTGACGAGAAATCGGTTATGGAAAATGTTGTTTTTGTTTGATGATAAGTGCTTAGTTGTGTTCCTTGTCAAAAGAGCTTTCCAACGGTATAAGATACGTCTTCTAGTTGTTTACGGTTTGCGTTTTATGGTTGTTTGAAGTTTTGACCAAGACTTGAACATTTGAAACTGACCTGGTACCAGGCCACGGCCATTGTCGCGCCGCGGAGCAATTTGTCGCGCCGTGGCCCAAAGGGTGATTTTAGAACATGTTTTTCAGGCTTTCTGACCTTCAAAATAGGCATTTGTCGCGCCGCGGAGCCATTTGTCGCGCCGCGACAATTGCCTGTTTCATCCGAACTTCAGCAAACTTGTTTTGGCCATAACTTTTTGACCGTAACTCCGTTTTCGATGAATCAAATATCGTTGGAAACGTAATAAGATTTCCTTTCTAATGGTAAGGTTTTGAAATGTCAACTCAAACTTTATTACAATCGTTCTAACATGTTTTTATACTTGATTCTTGCATGAAACTTGACAACGTGATTCGCATGCTATACTATTCGAGTCGTAACGAGCCATAGGACTAATTGAACACATTTCACCCGACCTTGTGTCGTAACCGGTTAATTGATATAACTTACTTGTTTAGGTCAAGGCTAAGCAACTTTCATGCACACGTTTACTTGTTGAAGTACTTTTATACTCGTGCACTCGAGGTGAGATCATAGTCCCACCTTTTCAACAACTTTTATACTTTTAAATCGTGGGCTGAGAAAACATATACTTTGTTACATCTTGTACTACTTACTTTTATGTTTTGAACACAAGTGTGAAAACAAACATTCCACGTGCGAGTTTAGAACAAAATCCTCAATTCGATTATCATTAGTTACACTTGCAGGGTGTAAGCGAGAACTTATATTGTGTGGCCATACGGGTTTAACAAACCCTCATTCGGACGGTTCGCTACCGTTATGCGGATGAAATATATTTTTGTGTTTTAGTGTGGGTTCTAGCACTGTGTGATGGGGTAACGTTGGTTAAGTTTTGATAATTGAGTGCTCGCGTATAACAACACTTTTGGAATGCAAATGATTTGGATAATCTACGTTATGGATATACAAAAATCTTGTGGTTCAAAGACAACGTTTAATACTTACTAAACCTATGATTTCACCAACGTTTTCGTTGACAGATTCTTCTATGTTTTTCTCAGGTCTTGCACGATATGTGATACATGCTTCCGCTCACTATTTGATACTTGCATCCGATGTCGAGTATACATGCATTTCATGGAGCGTCTTTTGACTTTACTTTAAACCGTGTCGCCTAGATTTCACTCGTACTTATAACATTGTAACTTAACTTTTGGTTGAACAATTCTTGTAAACTTTGAAACAATCCTTATTTTGAAATGGAGGCGACATATTTTGGTCAAACGTTATCTTAAAGACTTATAATCAGGTAATGGGACCCACGTAGCCGACGCCGTCACTTGACGATTTGTCGGGGTCGCTACAGTTGGTATCAGAGCCTTGGTTGTAGGGATTTAGAGTTCATTTGTGTCCACCCCGAGTCATAGGGTACATAGGTGAATCTAGACTACAACCGGCATATAGACTGAAGTAGGGATTACTTGACTAATTGTGCATTTATACTCGAACTCTTATATCATATCTAACTCGTATTCGATCCTAATCTTAAGTTGATAAATTTTGTTGATGCGCCACTTTGACTTTATGAAGTAATGTTAAATGCACATGAGAATCAGGGTAATATAATTTCCGGGATTATATTACGGTGATTCACATGGACGTTCCGACATTATGACATAAAGAATTTAAGGCGAGTCAAGGAAAATTTTCTCTACATCATCCTTCCCTATCATGATTAGTATTATTGAGAATACTAATCAACGATATTCTTGTGTCTTGAAGGAACAATGCTTCCCCGTCGCGGACCACGTAATGAAACTTCCGAACAAGCTTTTCAACGCATGATAGCCACCGCCATAGGTGCGGCTATGGCTAGTATCTCCTCCGACATCAATAACAACCACAACCACAACAACCATGGAGCCGGTAATTCAAACGAGGGTTGCTCCTACAAAACTTTCATGGGGTGCAAACCTCACACCTTCGATGGGACCGGAGGACCGGTTGTGCTCACCCGATGGTTTGAGCAAACAGAAGCCGTTTTTAGCATAAGCGGTTGTCGGGACCAAGACAAAGTCAAATATTCCACCCACACTTTCGCCGGTATCGCCCTCACATGGTGGAATACGTATGTGCTGTCGGTGGGTATCGATGAAGCTCACACTCTCTCATGGGCCGACTTAAAGAAAAAGATGATCACCGAATACTTCCCGCGCGAAGAGACCCGTAAGCTCGAACACGAACTAAGAACTTTAAAAGCGGTCGGGAATGACCTAAAGGCATATAATCAACGATTTTCTGAGCTATCCTTGATGTGCCCAAACCTCGTGACCCCCGAACCTCTAAGGGTTGAACTTTACATGGATGGTCTTCCCAAGAGCATCAAACAAGGAGTAATGTCATCCAAACCCAGTAATCACCAAGAGGCCCTGAATATGGCCCGTCAATTGATCGAAACGGTAGACGAGATTGAAGTGCCGGCACCTAAAGCCGAGGATGAGTCGGGTGACAACAAAAGAAAATGGGAAGCCCCCCAATCGAGTAACTACAACAACAACTTTTCCAAGGAACCTCTCACCCCCGTCGGCAAGAAAAGTTATGCCGGGACACGACCTTTTTGCAACAAATGCCACAAGCATCATTTTGGTGAATGTGGCAAGCTAATTTGCCATCGGTGCCAAGGTAGTGGTCATATTGCCAAGTATTGTGGAAGTACCGCCCCCGTCACTCAAAAGGGGCCCGGCGCACCAAAGCCGAGTATTTGCTACAAATGTGGCCAATCGGGTCATTTTAGGAATGAATGCCCAAAGAATAAAGCAAAAACCAACGCGCGCCGTTGAACTTACAACATCGACACCTAGGGTGCCCGAGACGATGATGGACTAGTCACGGGTACGTTTCTTCACAACAAACCGTATATTTCATACTCGTTCGATTCGATTACCGCTAGACGTTTTACAACCAATACTTTGACTTGTACTCATTACCTTCCATCTTTTTCCCTAGATACTATTTAGGCAATTTAAGCGACCAACGGAAAAATATTGTGTGCCTATAAACTTTATTGGAGGAAATACGTTAAGACTTTTTACTTGACACCTATAGAACTAGGGAGCTCGGAACCTATTCGTAAAAAAAAAAAAAAAAAAAAAAAAAAAAAAAAAAAAAAAAAAATAAAAAAAATGTGTTTCCCCATCATCTTGTATAGATTATTGTGAACTGAGTAATTTTCGGTTGGAAACCGATACCCTCTCCCTCGCATCCATGACCTCATGACTATTTGCACGAATCCCGTATGTTCCAAATCGACCTCTGTTCCGGTTATCATCAATTGGGGGTTAAGGGAGACGATGTCTCCTAAGCCATCTTCCGAACTCACAACGTTAGTTGTAAATCTCTCTTAGTACCATTCGATTTATTTAGGACTCTGTCCGTATTCATGAACCTTCTAAACCACGTATGCAAACTTATCTAGACAAATCGGTTATCGTATTTATAGATGACATCTTGGGTTATTCAAGTAAAGAAGGAAAACGAACAACATCACCATCTTACGCTCGAACTTTTGAGAAAAGAGCAACTCTATACCAAATTCTCCGAGTGAGAATTTCTGTTGAACGAAGTACAATTTTCTAAACCATGATGTGAATGGTCTAGGCATTTCAATCAATCTCGAAATCAAGCCACATGTAATCAGGAAGCTCCCCCGACTCAGACTTGTATTCGTAAAATCTTAGATCTCGCCGGTTATTACCGAAGATTCATTTCTGCCTTTTCTCGTGTTACACGACTTTTAACCTCGTTAACTCACTGAGGAAAAAAAAAAAAAAAATTTAAACCCCCCCCCCCCCCCATGTCCGAACCTTGAGCGTGATACTTCACACCAACATTTCTAGTTAAAATCGTATAGCACCAGATGGAACTCAATTATGAAAATATTTCTACATGAACGCCGGAAGGCATGCTCTCTCGACTCAAAATCAGTGTAACTGAAATTCGTTATTTTGCGCGAAGAATTCTAATACTAAATTGTGGATCCGATCAATTTTCTCGTCATCACATACCACGCTACATATCTCTGTTATTTCACCATTACCGTCTGATATTACTGGAACGTAAGATAACACACGATCCAATGATACTTCACTCTTCTTTGACTTAATGTCATTGTGTTTCTAATAATCGGCCAACTATTATTCAACCCCGAACTAAACAACTACGTGTACGATCTCGTTTCTCTTTCAGACTTCAACTTTTGACAACTAGAGGCACGATATGGCAACCTCGAGATGTAAGCTCATCCTATTCTAAGTCCTCATTTCACTCCTATCTTTATCGCTCACATTTCCGTTTAAGGAAACTCCTTGTAACATTTCTCCATGGATAGAGAAACTCCTCATATTACATTAGTATTCGCCACGAGGGTGAATAGTCCTAACGAACATTTTTCGAACCCTAACTGACTTGTTCAAACGTAACTTAAGAGATTCTATTCCAACACGGCGTATCTTTGTCAATTATTCCGTATCAAAATACTCGTTTCACTTCTAGTTTTACAAGAAACCTTGGAGACCCGTTTAGACATGAGTACCGCGTACCACCCACAAACCGACGAACCGAGCAAACGAACGATTTACGTCTTGAAAAGACATGTCACGAACTCGTATTGTCACCTTTAGTAGATCACTCTTACAACAGTAGTTACCACTCGTGTGTTCGCACGCACTTTCCGAAACCCCATATGACTGCTAATGTCATACCCCTGTTCATTCAATCAAAGCAAATCACCGAATCTGAACTCCATCAAGAAACAACAATTGAGATCTTTCAAGTCCGAGAAGGGCTCGAGACAACCCATGGTCGCCAGAAGAGTTATACCAAACTTAGATGAAAACCTCACAAATCCCAGTGTGTAGCCGCATAATGTTGAGAAACCGCACCTTGGAAAGGTGTAATCCATTTTGGGGAAATCGAGAAAGGCTAGCCGCAATATCGAACCTTTTGAAACCTTGGGGCGTATTGGGACCGCTTCCTACCGCTTAGAACTTTCGACTCAATTAAGTTTCCGTTTACCCTACATTTCGTGTAACAAATTTGGAAACGTGTCCTGCGGAACAGGAACGTGCAATCCTGCCAGATACACCAACTATTGATGACAAACTTCTCTTCATGGGAAAACCAGTTAAAACCAGGGATCGTGAAACCAAACCTTAAAACAACATATGATCCCGACCGTCAAGTTCGCTGAAATACCCAAGGGAGTACCTTCACTCATTCGTAGAACCGACAACGCAAGATCTCGAGGAAGAAACAACGACTACTACTTCCAACTAAATTTCGGGACGAAATTTCTTTTGAGGTGTGGATAATGTAACATCCCGCGTTTTTCCGTTAAATTTATTTTTAACACCGTCTTTTTTTTTTAAATAATATCTTTCGTATTTAAATTAATAGTTTCCGTGAGTAACGTTCATTATATTCCCGCTATTTAATTTTGACATCACCCGTTTACTCGAGCGTTTTAAAAATATTCGATCGGTTAAATCCCGCACCCGCTTTGAAACTCGAGGGACCGGAGTTGCCAAATGGGCAAACTAGTTGACTAGGTCAACTAGTCAACCCATTTTTCCACCATTTCCATCATCTCCCTCTCTCTCTCTTTCTCTCTAGCAAGAACACACACAAACCCCAACTTCATAGATTCATCATCTAAATTCGGATCGGGAAGCAAACTTCAAAACAAATTACATATTCGTGATCCTCTCATCATCCTCTTCGATTTGGTACCAATTTCATCCATTTTGGGTAACATTTCTAAAACACTAAATTTCTCTAAATTCGTTTTATATACTTGAAATTGTGTTAGTTAGTGTCTATGGCTCGTGTGTAACATGAATATATGTTTGGTTTGCTCGATTTGTGGTTTGGAGTAACTAGTTTGAACATTTGAAGTGGGTGTGCTAAATCCTTGATTTTGGATGAGTTAATGTCGTTAGATTGTTAAAGTGCATGTTTTAATTGTGTTACTAGTATCACTAGCTTCGTTTTGATGCGTAGGTTGATTAAGAAAACTTCAAAAACATGAATATTGATTTTGTGATGTTTGACTAGGGTTTGATAGTTCTTGACATGAACATTTGGATGTTTAAATGCCATGGAATGTTAATTGTTAGTGTTTAGTAGTAATGTATGCTTCATTACCTTCAAAACGGCATATCATATGTGTGAATTGGATTCCCGAAACTTAAAATGCAATTGATGAACTTGAAACTTTGAAAATGGACTTTTAAACGATCACTTGACGAGAAATCGGTTATGGAAAATGTTGTTTTTGTTTGATGATAAGTGCTTAGTTGTGTTCCTTGTCAAAAGAGCTTTCCAACGGTATAAGATACGTCTTCTAGTTGTTTACGGTTTGCGTTTTATGGTTGTTTGAAGTTTTGACCAAGACTTGAACATTTGAAACTGACCTGGTACCAGGCCACGGCCATTGTCGCGCCGCGGAGCAATTTGTCGCGCCGTGGCCCAAAGGGTGATTTTAGAACATGTTTTTCAGGCTTTCTGACCTTCAAAATAGGCATTTGTCGCGCCGCGGAGCCATTTGTCGCGCCGCGACAATTGCCTGTTTCATCCGAACTTCAGCAAACTTGTTTTGGCCATAACTTTTTGACCGTAACTCCGTTTTCGATGAATCAAATATCGTTGGAAACGTAATAAGATTTCCTTTCTAATGGTAAGGTTTTGAAATGTCAACTCAAACTTTATTACAATCGTTCTAACATGTTTTTATACTTGATTCTTGCATGAAACTTGACAACGTGATTCGCATGCTATACTATTCGAGTCGTAACGAGCCATAGGACTAATTGAACACATTTCACCCGACCTTGTGTCGTAACCGGTTAATTGATATAACTTACTTGTTTAGGTCAAGGCTAAGCAACTTTCATGCACACGTTTACTTGTTGAAGTACTTTTATACTCGTGCACTCGAGGTGAGATCATAGTCCCACCTTTTCAACAACTTTTATACTTTTAAATCGTGGGCTGAGAAAACATATACTTTGTTACATCTTGTACTACTTACTTTTATGTTTTGAACACAAGTGTGAAAACAAACATTCCACGTGCGAGTTTAGAACAAAATCCTCAATTCGATTATCATTAGTTACACTTGCAGGGTGTAAGCGAGAACTTATATTGTGTGGCCATACGGGTTTAACAAACCCTCATTCGGACGGTTCGCTACCGTTATGCGGATGAAATATATTTTTGTGTTTTAGTGTGGGTTCTAGCACTGTGTGATGGGGTAACGTTGGTTAAGTTTTGATAATTGAGTGCTCGCGTATAACAACACTTTTGGAATGCAAATGATTTGGATAATCTACGTTATGGATATACAAAAATCTTGTGGTTCAAAGACAACGTTTAATACTTACTAAACCTATGATTTCACCAACGTTTTCGTTGACAGATTCTTCTATGTTTTTCTCAGGTCTTGCACGATATGTGATACATGCTTCCGCTCACTATTTGATACTTGCATCCGATGTCGAGTATACATGCATTTCATGGAGCGTCTTTTGACTTTACTTTAAACCGTGTCGCCTAGATTTCACTCGTACTTATAACATTGTAACTTAACTTTTGGTTGAACAATTCTTGTAAACTTTGAAACAATCCTTATTTTGAAATGGAGGCGACATATTTTGGTCAAACGTTATCTTAAAGACTTATAATCAGGTAATGGGACCCACGTAGCCGACGCCGTCACTTGACGATTTGTCGGGGTCGCTACACTTCTAATCGAAAGAATTATTGTATCCCTAAACTGATTCCGACGAAAATGTTTAAGTAGAATTTAGAGTACCGTTTGATGCTACATGAAATACCAATAGTAGTTAAATGGGGGATTTTTCTTCTTCTTTTGAAAGGCTAAGCTTATTGATGTCAAAGTGGTACAAATACCATCTGAACCCAGAAGTATTTGAATATATAAGTTTAAAATGGGAGAGATAAAGTAATAAAAAAGAATAACAGATGACATATACTCCGTAGTTTACTTGATCAATATAAATAGTTGAACTCAAGTAGAGAAATATTCATTTGAGTCCCAAATTTAAATTGAGATTGGAGGGACAACTCTCATTCCTTGGATTCACTTTGATCAATGGTTCAGATTAAAACTTACAACATATAATGATTTTGGGCGGAGGGGTATTTTCGTCCTTTCACTAACAAAATATACAACCTATACCCACACTCTGGTAGTTCATTCGTTCCATCCAATCTTCACACACAAACACACAGTGCGTTCTAGGGTTTCAATCGCTAGCTATTTTCCTTCAATCAACACCAATCAAACCTACCATTATCAACAATCAACATCAACGATCAACAATAATCGATCCTCATCTATCAACAATGGCAAAATCTAACGATTCTCTGACCAAAAAGCATCATCGGCTAAAAAACAAGCTCCGACCATAAATCAAGCTCCGGCCAAATCTACTGGTAATTTTAACTAGTTTTATTGATCTTTGTTCGTTTATAATCAATCAAGTGTGTTTGTATTCAATCACTTTTAATTTTTATACAATTTTTGTGATCAGATTGTAATTTTATGGTTTTCAATCACTTGTGATTAAACTGCATGTTCCGACATATGATGACGTATGACGTCTAGCTCGTAATTCACCATGTATGTTTCTTGCTTTTTTTTGTTACTTTTCATATTAAAATATATACATTAGGTTAGGTTTTGATTGTTGTGATAAAGTGTTATGTTTCAGAACATTGAATAGAGTAAATGATTCTTGCAGTTCCTGTTAATGAAGTGGAGTCATTGCGTGAATTGTTTGATAAGTTGAGCAATTCGATTACAGATGATGGACTGATACATAAGGTATGCTAAGGTTATTTTGTCAAAAGTTTTATGGTTAACTTGCTAGTTGCTAACGACTATTATTTAAAGTCTCTGATGTGGAATCCGATTAGACAGCAACAAGATTATCGTACACGAAGCTACAGGTTACGGATCATGTTCCAACCGATGATATCATTCCTGATGAACTGCAAGTAACATATGAAAGTTTTGACAACGCTAGAGGAAAGTTATATCATAGTTACGTGAAGAAAAAAAATGCACGATTAACAGAGCTATGGGATACTAGTGGATTAGAGAAAGAAGCTAAGATGAAAGCTATGCATGATAGCCTTGAACGCCGGCCATAGTACCGAAATGAACACCAAACTTTATTCATGGTCTTCAGGCAGATGTAACTATGTCTCTAGTTGTGCAGAAAGGCTCAGGTCGTGGAGTGCTCGCTCACCTTTTAAGCGTGATGAGGTATCATTCTCATCATCGTTTTCATTTTCTTTATTAAATCTCAATTATGACTTAAACATGATGTTTCATTCTTTGATTCCAACCACTAGATTTTGGTCACCTGCAAAATGATGGAGATTTGTCCGGTTTTGGTGCATCGGGGAACAATCAAGGTAAAAATCTGACACCGCACAGTACAGCTGCTGCAACCCCAAGATCATCCACCAAATTGGTCGCTAGATCTGGGAAACCGAGGCCACCACACGATAATAATCATCTTGCGCAATCTGTCCCAAACTTGTCTGACTTGGGGGAACACAATACGAAGTCTTATTCTGCAGCTCGTTCTCAGGTAACAAATTATACTCGTAACAGAAGTACAAATGAAGAGATGTCACCTGTCAAGGATGAAAAGTCACGGCGGTCTCAGTCCTTGAAAAACAGCTCAGAAGTTGTCGTAAAAATCTAATCACATGTGATTGTAAAAACTCCAGATTGTATTTATTTAAAGTAATCTCTTATGATTTAATATATATGTATTTTGGTACATGATATGTTAATGGTTTAACATATGTATTTTTTATGGTTGGTAACATGTAAATGATATGCTAATGGTTTAGATGTGAATATATGTATTTTTTTTTTTTTATGTACTATGGTTGATGGTTGATTGAAATTATTAACAGCTGCAGGTGATTCTGCAAGTCAATCACATGTTATTCGGCAAGCCATTTACATGTGATTCGGCATGCCAATCACATGTGATTGTGATTCTGCAAGTCAATCACATGTGATTGTGAAGACCCATCACATGTGATTGTGAAGATCCATCACATGGTTTTGGGTTTAGGGACTAAATGATTCTACAAAATGATTCAAGGTTTTAGGGTTTACATTTTAGATTTTGGGGTTTAGGGTTTAGATTTTAGAGTTTAGGGTTTAGAATGAATTTTTTACACGGACGGTTTAGAGTTTAGAGTTTTGAGTTTAGGGTTTAGGGTTTTATGTAACGACCCTGGATTTTCCAACTTTTATTATTAATATTTATTATTAATACTTGTGTTTTAATAAATGTATTTTTATACATTTACTTGTTATCGTAATTGACTTTACATGTCCCGACTTGTCTTTGTGACACACGTACTTTACACGAAGTTCATGAGTAATTATTATTAATCATTTTTAATT
The DNA here is from genome assembly GCF_046630445.1 of Rutidosis leptorrhynchoides. Taxonomy (NCBI): domain Eukaryota; kingdom Viridiplantae; phylum Streptophyta; class Magnoliopsida; order Asterales; family Asteraceae; genus Rutidosis; species Rutidosis leptorrhynchoides. Next base: position 457,188,116 of record NC_092334.1, read on the forward strand.
AACTAATGTAACTAGTTAATTACTTGGGCTATATTTATTTAATTTGTTGCTTACTTACTTGGGCCCTTATTATTTTTGGACTTGGAAACCCACCCTACTTTTCTTAATGGACTATTAGGAGCCCACTTTTATGCTAGTAATTTATTAAGACTAAATTAGATTAATTAAGCTAAGTTGGAGACAAAAATGTTTCAAGCATGCAAAACCTCTTTCCCATACATTTAACTTTAATCCATTTTAAGCTTACACCATCTCCCAATACTTGAAAGATCACTTTTGATTTACCCTTTTTGGACTCCAAAACAGTAGGTTTTGAATGGGGAAGGAGGTTCCATTTTCATTTTTTTTTTGTTACTTATTTACTAGCCTTGACTTCATTTCACACACACACACATAATACTTACACTTATTTTCTCTCAACTTTTCTCTCAAATTGTAAGTAACAAACTTTATTTTTCTTCTTTTTTCTTCCTTGAATTCGAAATCAATCATCATCATTTACTTACTTCTAGTTTGTTGTTTGTTGTTAAAGATCAAGTTCTCTAGCTTGTATCTTCATGTAATCTTGTATCTTCCATCTTTGTTTGATGAGAAATCAAGAACAAGGATCTAAGTTCTATAACTTATGGTTCTACACTTAAGATGTTATAAAGATTTAAAGTTCATAAGCTTTATAATCATACTTGTGTTCATGTTTTGTAACTTAAGGTTTATTTTCTTAAAGATCCAAGCCTTGGCTTGAATCTTCTTAAGTATGAACAAATATGAACTTATTACTTGTAGATCTAGTTTATTTCTTTCTTTTGTATGTAATTAAATTCGTGGCTTATTTATTGGTCAAGAATTACTAGTTAATCTTGATCTCATTATTCTTGAAACTAAAGTTTAAACTTTGTAAGTTCAAGAACATGGAAGTTTAACTTTCTAGTTATAACTTCATACACTTAAGTTGGATCTAAGTTTCTATAGCTTATGGTCTTCCAATTTTGTTGTAAACAAGAGCTTATAAGCTTATATACATTTTACAAAATTAAAATCTAAGTTTCATAACTTATGGTTTCATTAAAGTGAAGATCCAAGTTCTATAACTTAGGATCTAACTTAAGAACACTAGATCTAGACTTTCTAGTCTAGGATCTTTAAGATCTAGCTAAGATCTAAGTTCTACAACTTAAGATCTTATTTATTTAGTTTACTTTCAAGTTTGTAACTTAATATTACTATTAGAACTCATGTATGTGTCGGATCTAAGATCTTGATGTAACTTTGGTTCATCAACCTTCATACAACTCTTAAGTGAGTTGTGCTACATATTTTAGACTTACATTAGTGTTATGATGGTCAAAACTTGTTAAAGATGATGCAAACACATCAACGAGTTGTACACTTGAAGCTATAAGCATCAAGGATGAGAACCGTGATGAGCATCAAGCACCAAGAACCCACCGGAGCACATTACTTACTGTTTTCTGGAACTTATCAGTAACCTGAGCTACTGGAAAAGTTGATTTCCAGCTATTTCGGTTCGAGTAGATGATTTTCCGTTTAGACCTCGTCTTAATCCGAGTTACGGTTTAGGATTTATGGCCATCCGAAAGTCACTACACCGTTTTAATGTTGTGCTGAAATTTCTGACCTACTCGCACTTAAACCGTCGCCACAGTCAAGCGAAGACGAGTTTGGTTCTGGAAATTGGTCAGCCTCTAGGGGACTCATATACGGAGCCATGTCCACTGGTCTCACCTCATTTCAGTTTGTATAGAGGTCATGGCGACTGAACGAAGTCAGCCTTTATTTCAAACTCTATTCTTGAATAAAACTTACTTTACACTTTTTGATTAATGATGAATGATGATGATACTTAAGACCTAATTTACATACTTTTAAACCTTTGGAAACGATTTACTGACTTAGTAACTTTTGACTTAGGTTTAGGACCTTTCGGACCAACCACTTGATTACCTACCGCGTATCGACTTTACTACTTTCCACTGTGAGTTATAGCATCCCTTTTTACTTTAACTATTTTGGGAACTGAGAATACATGCGCATTTTACGTTTTACATACTAGGCACGAGTACTTAAACTTTATATATGTGTGGGTTATTCAACGACATAAACATTCCCCTTAGCTCGGTAACGTTTAGTCATTGGTCTTTGAACCGGTGAACGCGAATCTTAGATATGGATCCATAGGGTTTGACATCCCCACTCGGGCTAGTAGCGGTAGTATTTAACGGGTGTTTAATACTTCGTAAACTTACGTACTCGCCAAGTGTACTTTTAGGGGGTGTTACTTACGTTAAGTTAGTTACCAAGTGCCCACGGTTATACATATACTTTTCATACTGTTTTGAAACACTGAAATCTCGTGGCCTACCTTACATTACTGTTATACTTAAACTATAGCTCACTATCCTTTGTGTTGATGTTTTTAAGCATGTTTTTCTCAGGTGCTTAAGGTTTGATTGCTTCCGCTGTAGTTGCCATGCTTTGTAGACTCCCGCTGCGCTTATTGAAGATGTCTTCGCATGAAACATTTACTTTGCATTCAAACTATGTTACTTTTGAAACAATGAATTTGTAACGACCTATGGGTCACGTACTATTATTATTGCCTTCTATTCGTAGAAGCACACTATCGGTTGTTAAACTTTTAATGTTGGTTAAGACGTCACTCCGTTTTATGAATGCAAACTTATTTTAAAACAGCATATAGTGTTTGACCTTGTAATGATCCTGTTGTTGATGGTCCGTACACGTTAATTTTGTACGGGGTGTCACATTTGGTATCAGAGAATTGGTTGTAGGGAATTAGGTTGCATTAGTGAGTCTAGACCGGACCGAGTAGGATTCACTAATAGGACTAATCTACAACTTGCTAGTTTACTTGTTTCTGCGGAACTTGCTGCATGCTGCTGCTTACTTTTACTGCTATATGCCGTATACTGTTACTTGCTTTCACTACTGCATGCTATTATCTGTTTTTGATTGCATGATACTTGTCGTTATTGCCATGCTACTTACTGCTATAGATGATCTAGACTTTCGTAGTTACTTTGCCTAATACGTGCTTGCTTTATGACTTACTGACATGGAAAAAGTTATTTTCCCTTGTTCAGATGTCGGATATCCCGCCCGTTATCATTTTGGAGAGCGACTCAGACTCATCTACCACATCGCCTGCCATTGTTGCCGATTCACAGATCCCGTCCTCCTTACCCTCCAGCGACTCTGGCGCTTCGTCCTCTGGAGCCAGTAGCCACACACCCGACCCAGTGATCATCTCAGACGGACATGAGGATCCACCGGAGATTCCAGCTCCACTCATCCTAGGACCCCTCAGAGCCACAACACCATTCCGGTGGTGCTGTGATTCCTGGGGGATATGGGGACGTTCCTTTCCGTAATGAGCATAATCATTGGGCTAGACGCCTTCCTGATGGACGTGTTGTGCCAATTCCACCCGGCAGATACCGACTGATGACCACCGGCCGAGCACATCCACCTTCCGATGATTCCGACGACTCATCATCTGACGACTCATCATCTGACGACTCTAGCGACGAGGATTCCGACGAGGACCCTGAGGAGGCACCCGTGCAGCCACCCTCCACCCCGCCAAAGAAGCGGTATCGTTTCGATGGTACTGTTATTTCGGGGATTAACGGAGGTAGATCGTTCATTAACGCACATGGACTGAAGGTTAGAGTTACCGCCCGTAAGCGGCTTGTGCAGTATCCTGCTGATCCATTCATATGTAAGGCTCCCCGTTACACGGCATCTACTTCTAGTGCTGGACCGTCTGCACCAGCATCATCTACACCACTGGCACCACCTGTACCATCTGCACCGCCTGTTCCACCAGCCTCTCCCTCTGTCGAGGAACTGACGAGGGAGGTGGATACCCTCCGTGCTCGGGTAACTGAGCTCGAGGACCAGGTGTCCCACATGATGGACATCCTTTACCCACCGTCACCATAGGGCTTTTGTATTAGGTTTCTTTATGTAATCCCATTTGTAGTTTCATGTTTCACTCATGTATTGTATGAATCTTATGCGAATGTATGCAACTTTTCATTAATGAATGGAACTTAGTGTTTTTTAATCTTTGTACGGTGTTCTATTTACGTTACTGTATGATGATTTTGTGGTATCTGTATCTAGTTGCATTACTTAGTTAACATGTGATGTGTTGATTCCATGTTGTTTGCCATATACTGTATTATTATTTGAATGCTGGATTTTGACTTGAGTCAAAATTTTTGTTTAGAAGATAAATGGCCAACGGAAGATCAACGCCCACAGCAGCACAGATTGAAGAAATGATAGCCGAACGGGTAGCTGCAGCTATAGCAGAAATGAACCCCCAAGCTCCACCGGTTATCCAGCACAATCATAACGGGTGCACATACAAGGAATTCCAAAGCTGTAAGCCCCACAATTTTAGTGGTACTTAGGGGCCAGTTGGACTTACAAGGTGGTTTGAGAAATTAGAAGTTGTGTTTCATGTAAGCAACTGTTCATAAATGAACAAAACTAACTATGCCTCCTGTACACTGTCGGACGGCGCCCTAACCTGGTGGAACACACTTGCTCAAGCCAAGGGTATTGATGAGGCGTATGCTACCCCGTGGGAGGAATTTAAGGGGGCCATGATTGAAGAGTATTGCCCTAGGACAGAGATACAGAAGATGGAAACTAAGTTTTGGGGACTGAAAGTGGTAGGAAACGATCTTGATAGTTATAACCGAAGGTATCTGGAATTAGCTCTGATGTGTCCTACGATGGTCACCCCCGAATTTAAGCAAATGGAACGGTATTTCTGGGGACTTCCCAAGTCCATCCAAGGAAATGTTACCTCTTCAAAACCAGCTGATGTCCCGGAAGCAATGCGCATGGCGCATACCCTGATGAACCAAATCACCAGCCAAGAACCAGAAAAGGCTAAATCCGAATCGGGTAGTAGTGAGAAGCGTAAGTGGGACAACAACAAGGGGAGAGCCTATGATCAAAACCCGGCTAAGCGACATGAAGGTTTCAAGGGAAACAACCCTAACCCTAGCTTGAACTCTAACTACAAGGGTAGTCTGCCGCAGTGCAAGAGATGCTACAAGCATCATACCGGATATTGTAACGTGGTTTGTGAAAAGTGCAAAAGGACTGGGCATATTGGCAGAGACTGCAAGATCACCACTCTAAATGTGTAGACAAACCCTACTGGACCGAGGAAGTGCTATGAGTGTGGGCAACTGGGCCACTTCAAAAATGAGTGTCCCAACAAGCGAAAGGACGGCGGACCACCGCGTGGCAGAGCTTTCAACGTAAACGCAAGGGATGTCCGTGAGAACCCCGACTTGGTCACAGGTATATTCACTATCAATAATCTATTAAGTTCTGTTCTGTTTGATACTGGTGCCGATAGAAGTTATATATGTAGACACTTTTGCTCTAAGATAAATTGGTCGTTAGTTCCTTTAAAGGAGAGTATGCATGTAGAGGTAGCCAATGGAAAACTTGAGAAAGTTGACCAAATTAGCCGAGGAGCTATTATCAACATAGCTGGTGTGATTTTGAAGATTGACTTGATACCCATTAAATTGGAAAGCTTTGATGTTATTGTCGGTATGGATTGGTTGACCAAGATAAGGGCCGACATTATCTGTGGAGATAAAGCTCTTCGTATACCACACGGAGATGGTGAGCCACTGATTATTTATGGAGAGAGATGTAGCTCGAAACTGAATCTCATTAGTTGCATGAAAGCCCAAAAGATCATGAAGAAAGGACGTCTTGCTATTCTAGCACATGTGAGAACATTAGAAACTGAGGTGAAGAGCGTGGATGATGTAAGAATTGTGAACGAATTTCCCGACTTCTTTCCGAAAGAATTGCCTGGATTACCGCCACCGAGAGCAGTGGAGTTTTCAGATCGATTTAGTGCCAGGGGCTGCACCTGTAGCTAGCGCACCTTATCGACTCGCACCTTCCGAAATGCAAGAGTTGCAGAGCCAATTACAAGAACTGCTAGACCGTGGATTTATCCAACCAAGTTTCTCGCCTTGGGGCGCACCTTTTTTATTTGTGAAGAAGAAGGACGGATCATTCCGCATGTGTATCGACTACCGTGAACTCAACAAATTGACGATCAAGAATCGGTATCCTCTTCCCCGAATTGACGATCTTTTTGATCAACTGCAAGGATCGAGCGTTTACTCTAAGATCGATTTGCGATCTGGTTATCACCAGTTGAGGGTGAAAGAGAGCGATGTGATGAAGACTGCATTCAGAACTTGTTATGGTCATTATGAGTTTCTCGTGATGCCATTCGGTTTAACCAACGCACCTGCCGTGTTTATGGATATCATGAATCGAGTATGCAAGCCTTACCTGGATAAGTTCATTATCGTCTTCATAGATGATATCCTCATCTACTCCAAAAGCGAAGAAGAACATGAACAACATCTTCGTCTAGTGTTGGAACTCTTAAGATAAGAGCAACTTTATGCAAAATTCTCCAAGTGTGAATTTTGGTTGAAGGAAGTCCAATTTCTGGGTCACGTTGTGAGTGATCGATGTATCAAAGTTGATCCCGCAAAGATCGAAGCTATCAGCAAGTGGGAAACCCCTACTACTCCGACTCATATCCGCCAATTTTTAGGCCTCGCCGATTACTACCGAAGATTTATTGAAGGTTTCTCTCTATTTGCGCGTCCTTTGAACCACACTGACTCACAAAGGGAAGAAGTTCATTTGGGAACCCGAACAGGAATCAACATTTCAAACCTTGAAAAAGAAGTTAACCACCGCACCTATCTTATCACTTCCTGAAGGCAGTGACGATTTTGTCGTTTATTGCGATGCTTCAAAAAGTGGTTTTGGTTATATACTGATGCAACACACAAAGGTTATCGCTTACGCCTCCCGACAACTGAAGATTCACGAGCGAAATTACACAATGCATGATCTCGAGTTTGGAGCCGTTGTTTTTGCATTAAAACTGTGGAGACACTATCTTTATGGAACAAAGAGCACTATTTTCACCGATCATAAAAGCCTCCAACACATCTTCGATCAGAAGCAACTGAATATGAGACAGCGTCGATGGATCGAGACGCTGAACTACTATGATTGTGAACTTCGTTATCACCCTGGCAAGGCCAATGTTGTAGCTGACGCTTTGAGCCGAAAGGAGAGGATGGCACCTCTTTGCGTTTGGGCACTGAACATCACCATTCATTCGAACCACAATAGCCAGATCCGAGAAGCCCAAGATGAGGCTCTCAAGGAGGAGAATATATCTCATGAATACTTGAACATTCTCGTTTCTCGATTCGAAGTTAAGGAGACTGGACTCCGATGCTATGCCGAAAGAATTTGGGTACCTTGTTATGGAGATCTACGGAGTCTTATACTAGATGCAGCCCACAAGTCAGATATTCGATTCACCCAGGAGCCGGTAAAATGTACCACGATCTAAAGGAACAGTACTGGTGGCCTAATCTTAAGAAGGACGTTGCAACTTATGTTGGGAAGTGTTTGACTTGCTCGAAAGTTAAGGCCGAACATCAGAGGCCTTCTGGGTTACTTCAACAACCGGAAATCCCGCAATGGAAGTGGGAAAGGATAACAGTGGATTTCATTACGAAGCTACCAAAGAATTTGGGCGGATACGATACCATCTGGGTTATCGTTGACCGTCTTACTAAATCTGCACAATTCTTAGCCATGAAGGAAACTGATACGATGGAGAAACTCGCTCAACTATACATAAAAGAGGTTGTATCTCATCATGGTGTGCCTTATCGATCATATCAGATCGCGATCCCCGTTTTGCTTCCAGATTTTGGCGTTCTTTGCAAGAAGCCTTAGGGACCCGTCTCGACATGAGTACCGCGTATCACCCGCAGACCGACGGACAAAGCGAATGCATAATTCAGACTTTGGAAGACATGTTGCGTGCATGTGTCATTGATTTCGGAAAGGCTTGGGAAAGGCATTTGCCGCTAGCCGAATTCTCATACAACAACAGTTATCATTAGAGTATTAATGCCGCACCTTTTGAAGCGTTGTATGGCCGCAAGTGCCGATCTCCTATTTGTTGGGCCGAAGTAGGCGAAACGCAAATCACCGGACCCGAGATAGTCCATGAAACAACTGAGAAGATTGTCCAAATTCAAGCGAGACCCAAGACGGCCCGTGATCGCCAAAAGAGTTATGCCGACCTTAAACGTAAAGAATTCGAATTCAACATGGGTGACCGTGTAATGTTGAAGGTCGCGCCTTGGAAAGGTGTGATCCGTTTTGGAAAACGTGGGAAGCTCAATCCGCGATACATTGGTCCTTTTGAAATCTTGGAGCATGTTGGACCCGTTGCTTACCGTTTGGATCTTCCAACTCAATTGATCTCAGTTCATCCTACCTTTCATGTATCGAATTTGAAGAAGTGTCTTGCTGAACCAGAACATGTCATACCATTGGAGGAACTTACAATTGATGACAAACTCCACTTCGTGAAAGAGCCTTTCGAAATTATAGACCGTGAGGTCAAAACTTTGAAACACAACAGGATTCCGATCGTTCGAGTCCGATGGAATGCCAAACGAGGACCTGAGTTTACCTGGGAACGAGAGGATCAAGTGATGCAGAAGTATCCTCACCTTTTCTCAACTCCTCCATCTACCTCAGCTTAAAATTTCGGGACGAAATTTTTTTTAACAAGTAGGTAATGTAACGACCCTGGATTTTCCAACTTTTATTATTAATATTTATTATTAATACTCATGTTTTAATAAATGTATTTTTATACATTTACTTGTTATCGTAATTGACTTTACATGTCCCGACTTGTCTTTGTGACACACGTACTTTACACGAATAATATTTCAAATATTATATACGTTCATGATTAATTATTATTAATCATTTTTAATTAACTAATGTAACTAGTTAATTACTTGGGCTATATTTATTTAATTTGTTGCTTACTTACTTGAGCCCTTATTATTTTTGGACTTGGAAGCCCACCCTACTTTTCTTAATGGACTATTAGGAGCCCACTTTTATGCTAGTAATTTATTAAGACTAAACTAGATTAATTAAGCTAAGTTGGAGACAAAAATGTTTCAAGCATGCAAGACCTCTTTCCCATACATTTAACTTTAATCCATTTTAAGCTTACACCATCTCCCAATACTTGATTACACCATCTCCCAATACTTGAAAGATCACTTTTGACTTACCCTTTTTGGACTCCAAAACCGTAGGCTTTGAATGGGGAGGGAGGTTCCATTTTCATTTTTTTTTGTTACTTATTTACTAGCCTTGACTTCATTTCACACACACACATAATACTTACACTTATTTTCTCTCAACTTTTCTCTCAAATTGTAAGTAACAAAATTTATTTTTCTTCTCTTTTCTTCCTTGAATTCGAAATCAATCATCATCATTTACTTACTTCTAGTTTGTTTTTTGTTGTTAAAGATCAAGTTCTCTAGCTTGTATCTTCATGTAATCTTGTATCTTCCATCTTTGTTTGATGAGAAATCAAGAACAAGGATCTAAGTTCTATAACTTATGGTTCTACACTTAAGATGTTATAAAGATTTAAAGTTCATAAGCTTTATAATCATACTTGTGTTCATGTTTTGTAACTTAAGGTTTATTTTCTTAAAGATCCAAGCCTTGGCTTGAATCTTCTTAAGTATGAACAAATATGAACTTATTACTTGTAGATCTAGTTTATTTCTTTCTTTTGTATGTAATTAAATTCGTGGCTTATTTATTGGTCAAGAATTACTAGTTAATCTTGATCTCATTATTCTTGAAACTAAAGTTTAAACTTTGTAAGTTCTAGAACATTGAAGTTTAACTTTCTAGTTATAACTTCATACACTTAAGTTGGATCTAAGTTTCTATAGCTTATGGTCTTCCAATTTTGTTGTAAACAAGAGCTTATAAGCTTATATACATTTTACAAGATTAAAATCTAAGTTTCATAACTTATGGTTTCATTAAAGTGAAGATCCAAGTTCTATAACTTAGGATTTAACCTAAGAACACTAGATTTAGACTTTCTAGTCTAGGATCTTTAAGATCTAGCTAAGATCTAAATTCTACAACTTAAGATCTTGTTTATTTAGTTTACTTTCAAGTTTGTAACTTAATATTACTAATAGAACTCATGTATGTGTTGGATCTAAGATCTTGATGTAACTTTGGTTCATCAACCTTCATACAACTCTTAAGTGAGTTGTGTACATATCTTAGACTTAAATTAGTGTTATGATGGTCAAAACTTGGTAAATATGATGCAAACACATCAACAAGTTGTACACTTGAAGCTATAAGCATCAAGGATGAGAACCGTGATGAGCATCAAGCACCAAGAACCCACCGGAGCACATTACTTACTGTTTTCTGGAATGGATCAATAACCTGGGCTACTGTAAAAGTTGATTTCCAGCTATTTCGGTTCGAGTAGATTTTTTTTTGTTTATACCTCGTCTTAATCCGAGTTACGGTTTAGGATTTATGGCCATCCGAAAGTCACTACACCCTTTTAACGTTGTGCTGAAATTTCTGACCTACTCGTACTTAAACCGTCGCCACGGTCAAGCGAAGACGAGTTTCATTCTGGAAATTGGTCAGCCTCTAGGGGACTCATATACAGAGCCATGGACACTGGTATCACCTCATTTCAGTTTGTATAGAGGTCGTGGCGACTGAACGAAGTCAGCCTTTATTTCAAACTCTATTCTTGAATAAAACTTACTTTACACTTTTTGATTAATGATGAATGATGATGATACTTAAGACCTAATTTACATACTTTTAAACCTTTGGAAACGATTTACTGACTTAGTAACTTTTGACTTAGGTTGAGGACCTTTCGGACCAACCACTTGATTACCTACCGCGTATCGACTTTACTACTTTCCACTGTGAGTTATAGCATCCCTTTTTACTTTAACTATTTTGGAAACTGAGAATACATGCGCATTTTACATTTTACATACTAGGCACGAGTACTTAAACTTTATATATGTGTAGGTTATACAACGGCATAAACTTTCCCCTTAGCTCGGTAACGTTTAGTCATTGGTCTTTGAACCGGTGAACGCAAATCTTAGATATGGATCCATAGGGTTTGACATCCCCACTCGGGCTAGTAGCGCTAGCATTTAATGGGTGTTTAATACTTCGTAAACTTACGCACTCGCCAAGTGTACTTTTAGGGGGTGTTACTTGTAGTGACCCGAACTTTTCCATGTTTATATATATTAATTGAGATTGATATTTACATGATTAAATGTTTCCAACATGTTAAGCAATCAAACTTGTTAAGACTTGATTAATTGAAATATGTTTCATATAGACAATTGACCACCCAAGTTGACCGGTGATTCACGAACGTTAAAACTTGTAAAAACTATACGATGACATATATATGGTTATATATATAGTTAACATGATTTTATTATAAGTAGGTATCTCATTAGGTATTTTAACAATGAGTTATATACATAAAAATGAGACTATTAATTTAAGAAACTCGAAAACGATATATATAACGATTATCGTTATAACAACGTCTTACTAGGTACATATGAATCATATTAAGATATTGATACACTTGGTTAATTATGTTAAATGATAAGTAAATATATTATTAAGTGTATTAACAATGAAATACATATGTAAAAATAAGACTACTAACTTAATGATTTCGAAACGAGACATATATGTAACGATTATTGTTGTAACGACATTTAACTATATATACATCATACTAAGATATATTATATATCATAATATCATGATAATATAACAATTTAACATCTCATTTGTTATAATAAACAATGCGTTAACAACATTCAACAAGATCGTTAACCTAAAGGTTTCAAAACAACATTTACATGTAACGACTAACGATGACTTAACGACTCAGTTAAAATGTATATACATGTAGTGTTTTAATATGTATTTATACACTTTTTAAAGACTTCAATACACTTATCAAAATACTTCTACTTAACAAAAATGCTTACAATTACATCCTCGTTCAGTTTCATCAACAATTCTACTCGTATGCACCCGTATTCGTACTCGTACAATACACAGCTTTTAGATGTATGTACTATTGGTATATACACTTCAATGATCAGCTCTTAGCAGCCCATGTGAGTCACCTAACACATGTGGGAACCATCATTTGGCAACTAGCATGAAATATCTCATAAAATTACAAAAATATGAGTAATCATTCATGACTTATTTACATGAAAACAAAATTACATATCCTTTATATCTAATCCATACACCAAAGACCAAAAACACCTACAAATACTTTCATTCTTCAATTTTCTTCATCTAATTGATCTCTCTCAAGTTCTATCTTCAAGTTCTAAGTGTTCTTCATATATTTTACAAGTTCTAGTTACATAAAATCAAGAATACTTTCAAGTTTGCTAGCTCACTTCCAATCTTGTAAGGTGATCATCCAACCTCAAGAAATCTTTGTTTCTTACAGTAGGTTATCATTCTAATACAAGGTAATAATAATATTCAAACTTTGGTTCAATTTCTATAACTATAACAATCTTATTTCAAGTGATGATCTTACTTGAACTTGTTTTCGTATCATGATTCTGCTTCAAGAACTTCGAGCCATCCAAGGATCCGTTGAAGCTAGATACATTTTTCTCTTTTCCAGTAGGTTTATCCAAGGAACTTAAGGTAGTAATGATGTTCATAACATCATTCGATTCATACATATAAAGTTATCTTATTCGAAGGTTTAAACTTGTAATCACTAGAACATAGTTTAGTTAATTCTAAACTTGTTCGCAAACAAAAGTTAATCCTTATAACTTGACTTTTAAAATTAACTAAACACATGTTCTATATCTATATGATATGCTAACTTAATTATTTAAAACCTGGAAACACGAAAAACACCGTAAAACCGGATTTACGCCGTCGTAGTAACACCGCGGGCTGTTTTGGGTTAGTTAATTAAAAACTATGATAAACTTTGATTTAAAAGTTTTTATTATGAGAAAATGATTTTTATTATGAACATGAAACTATATCCAAAAATTATGGTTAAACTCAAAGTGGAAGTATGTTTTCTAAAATGGTCATCTAGACGTCGTTCTTTCGACTGAAATGACTACATTTACAAAAATGACTTGTAACTTATTTTTCCGACTATAAACCTATACTTTTTCTGTTTAGATTCATAAAATAGAGTTCAATATGAAACCATAGCATTTGATTCACTCAAAACGGATTTAAAATGAAGAAGTTATGGGTAAAACAAGATTGGATAATTTTTCTCATTTTAGCTACGTGAAAATTGGTAACAAATCTATTCCAACCATAACTTAATCAACTTGTATTGTATATTATGTAATCTTGAGATACCATAGACACGTATACAATGTTTCGACCTATCATGTCGACTCATCTATATATATTTAGGAACAACCATAGACACTCTATATGTGAATGTTGGAGTTAGCTATACAGGGTTAAGGTTGATTCCAAAATATATATAGTTTGAGTTGTGATCAATACTGAGATACGTATACACTGGGTCGTGGATTGATTCAAGATAATATTTATCGATTTATTTCTGTACATCTAACTGTGGACAACTAGTTGTAGGTTACTAACGAGGACAACTGACTTAATAAACTTAAAACATCAAAATATATTAAAAGTGTTGTAAATATATTTTGAACATACTTTGATATATATGTATATATTGTTATAGGTTCGTGAATCAACCAGTGGCCAAGTCTTACTTCCCGACGAAGTAAAAATCTGTGAAAGTGAGTTATAGTCCCACTTTTAAAATCTAATATTTTTGGGATGAGAATACATGCAAGTTTTATAAATGATTTACAAAATAGACACAAGTACGTGAAACTACATTCTATGGTTGAATTATCGAAATCGAATATGCCCCTTTTTATTAAGTCTGGTAATCTAAGAATTAGGGAACAGACACCCTAATTGACGCGAATCCTAAAGATAGATCTATTGGGCTTAACAAACCCCATCCAAAGTACCGGATGCTTTAGTACTTCGAAATTTATATCATATCCGAAGGGTGTCCCGGAATGATGGGGATATTCTTATATATGCATCTTGTTAATGTCGGTTACCAGGTGTTCACCATATGAATGATTTTTATCTCTATGTATGGGATGTGTATTGAAATATGAAATCTTGTGGTCTATTATTATGATTTGATATATATAGGTTAAACCTATAACTCACCAACATTTTTGTTGACGTTTTAAGCATGTTTATTCTCAGGTGATTATTAAGAGCTTCCGCTGTCGCATACTTAAATAAGGACGAGATTTGGAGTTCATGCTTGTATGATATTGTGTAAAAACTGCATTCAAGAAACTTATTTTGTTGTAACATATTTGTATTGTAAACCATTATGTAATGGTCGTGTGTAAACAGGATATTTTAGATTATCATTATTTGATAATCTACGTAAAGCTTTTTAAACCTTTATTGATGAAATAAAGGTTATGGTTTGTTTTAAAATGAATGCAGTCTTTGAAAAACGTCTCATATAGAGGTCAAAACCTCGCAACGAAATCAATTAATATGGAACGTTTTTAATCAATAAGAACGGGACATTTCAGTTGGTATCAGAGCGTTGGTCTTAGAGAACCAGAATTTTGCATTAGTGTGTCTTATCGAGTTTGTTAGGATGCATTAGTGAGTCTGGACTTCGACCGTGTTTACTTGAAAAATGATTGCTTAACAAATTTTGTTGGAAACTATATATTTTTAACATGTGAATATTATGTGATATATTAATCTCTTAACGTGTTTGATATTATGTGATAGATGTCTACCTCTAGAACAAGTCCCATTGACTCACCTAATAATAATGAAGAGTCAAATGTAAATTGGAATGATTCGTGGACTGATTCACAAGTTCCCGAAGAGGAACCGGAAGAAGAGTCGGAACCGGAAGAAGAATCAGAACCGGAAGAAGAATCGGAACCGGAAGAAGAATCGGAACCGGTGGGGGAAATAATAAAACGGTTAAGTAAAAGTGAATCCTCAACCAACCGACCAAGGTTAATTATGGTCAATGGTGTTTCCGCCAAGGAAGCAAAATATTGGGAGGATTACCAATTCTCCGATGAATCGGATTCCGATGAGAATTCCAATGATGTTATAGAAATTACCCCAACTGAATTTAAAAAGGCAAAAGAAAATAATAAGGGAAAGGGCATAAAAATAGAGAAATCTAATTCCAACCCCGATGAACTTTATATGTATCGTCAACCCCCGAAGTCCTTAAGTTGTAACAATGACCCGGGAACCTCTAAACCACCAGGTTTTTCTAAACCAATGTGGACAACGACGGCTCGTATTAGGGGAACATCATATATCCCTAGAAACTTGGCAAAACGAACCAAAACCGAAGAAGAAGAAACGAGCGATTCGGAATAAGATAGTTGTATTCGTGTGGTGTAATATATGTAATATAGTGTTCTTATGCTTTATGATATATGTAAAAATTGCTTGTATTAATAAGTATTTTTTTATGAATCTAACTATTGTCTATTTTACAGTTTAAAAACACAAAATGGATAGACAACCCAATATTTTAAGAGACCTACCCGGAGACATGATTGATGAAATCTTGTCTAGAGTCGGCCAGAATTCCTCGGCACAACTATTTAAGGCGAGATCAGTTTGTAAGACATTCGAAGAACGTTCCAAGAATGTCTTGGTTTATAAGAGACTTTCGTTTGAAAGATGGGGGATATCACATTGGGAAACCCATAAGTTACGATGTGTTTACTTTGACGCATATATTGCGGGGAACCCAAATGCTATTTTACGCAACGGGTTAAGAAATTATTTTGACTCAATATATCCGAATATTGGACTTCGTGATTTAGAAAAAGCGGCTAACATGCAACATAAAGAAGCATGTTATGCTTACGGATTAGTAATGTTCGCTTCTCACCAAAGTGAGAACAAGAACATCGGGCTACAACTATTAAACAAAACGTTTCCACAAGTGACGGAGTCGGTAATTGGGGTAAGAAATGAGGTTTTTAGATTATTACGGGACTGTTGGACATTACGTAACCCTCATCCCTTTGACGACGTTACAACACGCTGTCTTATCAACGGCCATAACGGTTATGTTCTGCAAGACCAAGGATGGGAAGTAGTCCTAGTAAAACTAGAATGCATGACTTGTTTCTGGACGTATGAATTACGTGTCTTTATTGCCTTTGCTGAACGACTTGTGTACTAGCTAGAATTATCTTCACAACTATCTTGTATCAAAGTTATTGTGTGCTATATTTCATGCTTTATGTAAAATAAGCGGTATTGTAAGTTTGTAAAATATTGTATAAAAGTTTGAACGCGAAATATTATTATAATCAGTTTTTCATATAGAATTGTAGTAGTTGAATTGTATATTAGCTACTAAGTATGAACTTAACGGGTAGGTACTACGCGAATTTAAACTTATAAAACGCTAATATGAAGAAAAAGCTTTTATAAATGAGTTCATATTATGCTACGAAATACTATTAACTACTCTTAATATTCTGTATGATTAACTTGTTCCATTTGACTATTTTGAAGGAAATGGCACCGACTACTCGACACACCGTGAATATGAATGAAGAGGAATTTCGTACTTTTCTAGCTTCAAACATAGCCGCAGTACAGGCTGCGCTACATACCAACAATAACCTTGGATCTAGCAGTACAGGAAATCGTGTAGGATGCACCTACAAAGAATTCACTGCCTGCAAACCTTTGGAATTTGATGGAACCGAAGGACCGATCGGATTGAAACGGTGGACCGAGAAGGTCGAATCGGTGTTTGCCATAAGTAAGTGTACTGAAGAGGACAAAGTGAAGTACGCTACGCATACCTTCACAGGTTCTGCGTTAACATGGTGGAATACCTATCTAGAGCAAGTGGGACAAGACGATGCGTACGCACTACCGTGGTCAGCATTCAAGCACTTGATGAATGAGAAGTACCGTCCCAGAACCGAGGTCAATAAGCTCAAGACAGAACTTAGAGGGTTACGAACCCAAGGATTTGATATTACCACGTACGAAAGACGATTCACAGAATTGTGCCTATTGTGTCCGGGAGCATTCGAAGATGAGGAAGAGAAGATCGACGCATTTGTGAAAGGATTACCAGAAAGAATCCAAGAAGATATAAGTTCACACGAGCCCG
The DNA here is from genome assembly GCF_046630445.1 of Rutidosis leptorrhynchoides. Taxonomy (NCBI): domain Eukaryota; kingdom Viridiplantae; phylum Streptophyta; class Magnoliopsida; order Asterales; family Asteraceae; genus Rutidosis; species Rutidosis leptorrhynchoides. The sequence continues at coordinate 457,205,385 of NC_092334.1, forward strand.
CCTCTATACAACAGGCATGTAGAATGGCTCACAAACTAGTGAACTAGATTGAAGAAAGAATTAAAGAACAGACTGCTGAAGAGGCCAATGTGAAGCAAGTCAAAAGAAAGTGGGAGGAAAACGGTGATAAGAATCACCAATACAACAACAGCAATTACAACAATAATCGCAACAATTATCCCAACAATCGCAACATCAATCGCAACTACAACAAACGGCCCAACAACAACAACAACAACAACAACAACAACAGCAACAGCAACTACAACAATCATCCCAACAACAATAATAACCGCAACAACAACAACAATCAGAAGCAGCTATGCCAAAGGTGTGAAAAGTATCACTCGGGGTTCTGCACCAAATTTTGCAACAAGTGTAAAAGAAATGGTCATAGCGCGGTGAAGTGTGAGGTCTACGGACCAGGGGTTAATAGAACGAAAGGAACAAATGGTGTTGGAACGAGTAATGGCGGAGCAAGTAGTGTCGGAGCAAGTTATGCCAATGTAGTTTGTTATAAATGTGGAAAACTGGGCCACATTATTAGAAATTGCCCGAACCAGGAGAACACGAATGGACAAGGCCGCGGAAGAGTTTTCAATATTAATGCGGCAGAGGCACAGGAAGACCCGGAGCTTGTTACGGGTACGTTTCTTATTGACAATAAATCTGCTTACGTTTTATTTGATTCGGGTGCGGATAGAAGCTATATGAGTAGAGATTTTTGTGCTAAATTAAGTTGTCCATTGACTCCTTTGGATAGTAAATTTTTACTCGAATTATCAAATGGTAAATTAATTTCAGCAGATAATATATGTCGGAATCGAGAAATTAAACTGGTTAGCGAAACATTTAAGATTGATTTGATACCAGTAGAGTTAGGGAGTTTTGATGTGATAATCGGTATGGACTGGTTGAAAGAAGTGAAAGCAGAGATCGTTTGTTACAAAAATGCAATTCGCATTATACGAGAAAAAGGAAAACCCTTAATGGTGTACGGAGAAAAGGGCAACACAAAGCTACATCTTATTAGTAATTTGAAGGCACAAAAACTAATAAGAAAAGGTTGCTATGCTGTTCTAGCACACGTCGAGAAAGTACAAACTGAAGAAAAGAGCATCAATGATGTTCCCATTGCAAAAGAATTTCCCGATGTATTTCCGAAAGAATTACCGGGATTACCCCCACATCGATCCGTTGAATTTCAAATAGATCTTGTACCAGGAGCTGCACCAATAGCTCGTGCTCCTTACAGACTCGTACCCAGCGAGATGAAAGAACTGCAAAGCCAATTACAAGAACTTTTAGAGCGTGGTTTCATTCGACCAAGCACATCACCGTGGGGAGCTCCTGTTTTGTTTGTCAAGAAGAAAGATGGTACATTCAGGTTGTGTATCGACTACCGAGAGTTGAACAAACTTACCATCAAGAACCGCTACCCACTACCGAGAATCGATGACTTATTTGATCAACTACAAGGCTCGTCTGTTTATTCAAAGATTGACTTACGTTCCGGGTATCATCAAATGCGGGTGAAAGAAGATGATATTCCAAAGACTGCTTTCAGAACACGTTACGGTCATTACGAGTTTATGGTCATGCCGTTTGGTTTAACTAATGCACCAGCTGTGTTCATGGACCTTATGAACCGAGTGTGTGGACCATACCTTGACAAGTTTGTCATTGTTTTCATTGATGACATACTTATTTACTCAAAGAATGACCAAGAACACGGTGAACATTTGAAAGGATCCGTTCATATACATTATAAACGATTCACAATAGTTGATTACATCGCGAGGTATTTGACCTCTATATGATACGTTTTACAAACATTGCATTCGTTTTTAAAAGACAAACTTTCTTTACATCAAAAATTGACGGCATGCATACCATTTCATATTACATCCAACTATAATTGACTTAATATTAATCTTGATGAACTCAACGACTCGAATGCAACGTCTTTCAAAGTATGTCATGAATGACTCCAAGTAATATCCTTAAAATGAGCTAATGCACAGCGGAAGATTTCTTTAATACCTGAGAATAAACATGCTTTAAAGTGTCAACCAAAAGGTTGGTGAGTTCATTAGTTTATCATAATCAATCATTTCCGTAATAGTAATAGACCACAAGATTTCAGTTTCTATAAATATCCGTACACTCGCGAGTGTATAAAAGTATTCTATAAGTTGTAGGCACCCGGTAATAAGCCTTAACGTTCATGTTTTACCCTCTGAAGTACACCAGATCAGGTGTGTTTAAAATAACCTCGAAGTACTAAAGCATCCTATAGTCAGGATGGGGTTTGTCAGGCCCAATAGATCTATCTTTAGGATTCGCGCCTACCGTACATAGACAAGTAGTTTAATGTTACCAAGCTAAGGGTATATTTCTGGTTTAAACCCACATAGAATTAGTTTTAGTACTTGTGCCTATTTCGTAAAACATTTATAAAACAGCGCATGTATTCTCAGCCCAAAAATATATATAAAAAGGGAGTAATGAAACTCACCATACTGTATTTCGTAGTAAAAATACATATAACGTCATTTAACAAGTGCAAGGTTGGCCTCGGATTCACGAACCTATATTAATTATATATATTTATATGTTGGTCAATATTTGTCTAACAATTTTTGGTCAAGTCATAGTGTACCACAATCCTAATGCTCGAGACTAATATGCAAAAGTCAACAAAAGTCAACTTAACCCAAAATGACTTCTAAAATTTATACGTGTTTATTATATAACGTAACTATAGTCATTTTATATATTTAAATATATTTATTAGATTTTATAATAATAAAAGTCATTTATTAATAAAAATTTATATTAACGTTTATATATGATAAAATATACTTTTATATATCTTAAGTAGTAAAATTTATAAAGTTCACTTAATATCGTAAAACTATAGTGGTAAGTATTATTAATGTAATTATATTACGCGTGGTGAAAAATATCTTTGTATCCCCTATTTATTTGATAAAATAATATTGATCATAATAATAATAAGTAAAAGTTGTATTATTTTGTAATAATAATTATTATTATTCTATAAAAAAATAACAATATTTATATTTACTAAAAATGTTATTATGATAAAATGATAATACTAACATAATAGTAATAATGATATTTTATAATAACAATGATATTTCTATTAAAATAATAACGACGATAGTAATAATAATCATTTTAACAATAATACTAAAATTCAGTTGACTATAACTTCTAATCTGTTCATCGAAACCATTCGATATCTAAATGAAAAGTTCTTAATTTTTCGCCAGCTTTCCAATGACATGCATATCATATACCCTATCTCAGTAGCATATGTATCTAATTCAGGATTCAACAAACCTATCTAAGGACAATATCGAATGTACAAGCATGCATAATCCTATATACTCGAGCACTAGTCAGGGATACACTATTGAAATATAAAAGTTAAGTTATGAGTGCTCACGTATCAATATTGAGATTCAATATTGCAGGAAAGTACGTAGGCGAAACGAAAATGATAAACGTTAGGTTGACCTCACGAGCAATACCCTCGATCAATACCCATAACCTCCATAGCTATAACCCATAATTTCCTTAGCTCTATCCCGTTTGAAAACTTATTTTAAAATCGTCTGAATATAACTCCGTCGTAGTATTTTATGTATACTAATAATATCGTGAAATAATACAAAGAAAATATATATATGTGTAATTCGATTGAGAGAGTTTAGAGAAATATATTTTCAAGTTTCTATGAAATAATAAAACCTATTGAATTCTATTTATAATAGATTTTTGAATTATTAAAGTGAATTATTAAAGTATGAATTATTAAAGTGAATTATTAAAGTATGAATTATTAAAGTGAATTATTAAAGTATGAATTATTAAAGTGAATTATTAAAGTATGAATTATTAAAGTGAATTATTAAAGTGAATTATTAAAGTATGAATTATTAAAGTGATTATTAAAGTATGAATTATTAAAGTGAATTATTAAAGTTAAAGTAAAGGTAAAGTTAAAGTATAGTAAAAGTATAAAACTATGTACGTATAATACGCGTATAAATATATATAATATTAATTTAAATCGTTATATATATTTGATAAAATAAAATATAAATATCGTTATTTTATCATACTAGTTAAGTAATGAGTGGTCAAAAAGAATAGATTTCTTAAATCACAGTGGACCTCATAACATAAGCCCGTAATCATATCATAATGCATCTGATAATTCAATCATTTGATATTATCTCTTAATTCTGTCAATAAATATATCGAAACAAATACAATACGTTCATGTAAAGTATCATATATCTAATACTTTGTTAATGTTTTCAGTTAATATTATATATTATATATACATATCTATATACACATAATTGTTCGTGAATCGTCGAACACGGTCAAAGGATAATTGATTACATGAACGTAGTTCCAAACTTTTTGAGATTCAACATTACAAATTCTGCTTATCGTGTCGGAAACATATAAAGGTTAAGTTTAAATTTGGTCGGAAATTTTTGGGTCGTCACAGTACCTACCCGTTAAAGAAATTTTGTCCCGAAATTTGATCGAGGTCGTCATGGCTAACTATAAAAATGTTTTCATGACGAATATGAGTTGATAAATAGAGTTTTATCATCATTGAGTAATATAGATAAAACAATTTGATTACGCGAAGAGTATAAGTGAAGCTATCGCAAGAGAGTGAAATAAGTAAACGTATATTTATTTTAACCGATGACGTAGTTATGATTGATTTCCAGAATTCATTGGATTTAAAGAAAATCTTTGCAATAAGATTTGGTTCTTCGGCGATTAAGAAAATCATGACCTTCTTTGATTAAATGCGATAATCTGTCTCGATTTCTCTGTCTGATATTTTACTATAAATCCACCCCCTTCGTTTCTTTATTTCCACAGCTCACACCTTCTAGTCTTTCTCCCCAATTCATACTTTAAAGCATTCGTTAATATGCTTCATCCAGTATTGATTCTTGATATACTCTTAACTTTCATATCTGTCATTCTTCTTTTTCATCTACCACCGGAGGAAGTTATTTTCTTCTACCATTACCTTGGGGTTATTGTGTTTTTCATTCTCCCGTGTCTTTATATTGCTATACGCATTGATATACACGGTTTGTAATTTCGAGGTTGTTATCGGGCTTTATATTCTCCATTATATTTCGGAGCTTCATGCTTTCATTTTCTCTTCCCAGCCTTAAGTCAAGCGGATAATGGTCCAGAATTCGTAGATATGAATTTTTGGATGAACATAGTTAATGTTCCAAGAAGAAAATCGTAATGGCACGATCTTAATTTGGCAACTTACCAAAATATCTGAAAATATAGAGCTATCAAGATGATATGTTCTTAATATGTTTGGAAATTGGGTAGAATGTAAGAGTCGTGTAAATAGTACATGATGACGGTATGTTCTATGAATCATCACGTTCCATTAGAAACTCAGCATGACTTACTTTAATATAATCACGTTGATCAAGTGTCATTATATTATACTAACTCATGTTTCAGTTCCCAACACTGCTTTAAAAACATTCCTATTTTAAATTCGAATTTTTTTCTTCTTCAGAATTTAGAAACTAACACAGTTTCTTTTTATGTTGTAACGCAGATATTGCGAAGAGATAAAAGATTTTGGATAAGAATAGTTTTGAAAATATCTTCAGGAATATCGAAGATATTTATAATAAAAGATACGATAATATCTTAGAATTCTTAACATAGATGGATGATGAAGAAGATTTGTCTGTGAAGGTTTAGAATAAGAAGTAAGGTGTTTGCTAACGATTTCAGTAGACACTGAAACATTTGGATCCTTTGAAGGCAGGTTTAGTCTTTGTGATTTGTCCACAGCCTCCTTCATGGTCTGCTCAATCCATTTTCCAGTTTCAAACCTTCTCTTTTTCTCAGCTTTACCACCATACTATTCTTTATCATCAAAATTTTGACTGTTAAAGTCGTTTACAGTTTTTGCTGCTTCATCAGCATTTTTCCAATTTCGGAGAACTAGTTCATAGTTTGGGATGTTTTTCAGAAAATTCACATTCGAAGTATGTAAGTCTAGGAGATAGACGTTATATGTATACATATAACTTTTAACGTAAAATTGTCGCGAAATTCAAAATACTGATTGCTAATTCCCAGTAGTTGGTGTGACAATTATTGTTACAGGATGTAGATGAGTACATGATGGGGTTTTAATGAATAAGTATAGTGGATTTTCGGAGAGGCTTAAGTCGAAGGTTAATGAAGTTGTTGATAAGTTTACTGCTAATGTGACGAGATATGAAAGGTTCCCCGGTAACCATGATGAAGGGTTTATTCGTATAAACAAATGAAGGTGATTTGATGGAGCTGTGACAAAACTGTCTATTTTGGAAAGAGATTGAAAAATTATATTTGGTAATAAATATCAAAGGATCTGACATGGATACATGTTAAACTATAACTTTAGTTTCGAGAGCTTTTCAGGTGCAAGACAGTGGGTAATGTGTGGTTGGATAATCATCTCGCATATCTTAAGGAATTTCGAAGTGTTTGAACACATATTGTAATTGTTAATATACATATGATGTTCTAAGATTTTGAATGATACAAATATTTTTGTGAGTTCCATGAATAGAAATGAGGTTCTAGGACAGTTTTGAAGTCAAAGTATAGTTTTGAAAGATGTAGGAATCTAAGAGTGATGATTTCGGTTATATCTTGAATCGAATTCTGAGATTTTAAAATCAGAATATGTAATTAGATTTTGAATGAGTATGGTTGTTTTGATTTCTATAAAAGAATGTATATTGTTGTGAAAGTAGGGAGTATAATGGATGACTTGCTGAATCAGATTCGAAGAATGTAACATATTAATTGTGAATTTATATATCTCTCGGGTATTACCTACCCGTTAAAAAAAAAATTCACAATTAATATTTTGTACAAAAGAATTTTATTACAGTCTTTATGGAAATATATATGTGTATATTTCTTCAGATGTAATATAGATTTAATGAGTTAATATTAAATTAAACTCATTTGATTTATGGTTAAGGCTAGGATAGATAATTTCTAAACTTTAAAAATTACATAATCGCCGTAGAATGTTTCCCCAATGAAGTTATGAATCAATACTTAATCGTTGTGGTATTCCTTGGTATCTACATGGAGTATGACGTCGATGCTCGTGGGACAGATTGTGAAGTTGAGGTTTGCGATGCGGTTGTTGTTGGTGGTGGTAATAGTACTGTTGATGTTGTTGATGGTGGTACTTGTTATGCTGCTGGTGTTTGTAACCTTTGCACCATATTCTCCAAAGCCACTACCCGAGCGCGAAGCTCGTTGACTTCTTCTATTACACCGGAGTGATTGTCGGTTCGAACGAGCGGATAAATAAGATCTAGAATTTGGTGTAGTATATAATCATGACGAGATACTCTGGAAATGAGAGAGAAAATGGTGTTTCGGATAGGTTCGCCAGTAAGTGCTTCAGGTTCATTGCCAAGAGGGCAATGTGGTGGATGAAAGGGATCACCTTCTTCTTGTCTCCAATGGTTAAGTAGATTACGAACCCATCCCCAATTCATCCAGAATAGATGATGGCTAATTGGTTGATCCATTCCGGTCACGCTGCTTTCGGAGCTCATGTGGAAATCGATATCGGCATAGCTGTCGGAATTCGAGGAACTCAAACGGGTTGAGGGATCCATCTTGTATGATCAGGGAAAGAATTTTTTTATATGAAATAGATTGTAGAATTTAGATTTGGTATTCTTCAATACATAATTTACATATGTATATATAATACCAAAATCCCATAAATTACGGAGGAATCTTTGAAAGATGTCAGTCAAAGTTCACAGTAACAGATATGCTAAGATAAGAATTCGTCTATACACTATTATGCAATAAATGTAGGAAAACGCGTCTAGACTTAAGAATGATAAGCAGGTAATTTCCTAAGGGTGGTAAGTAGATGATTTCAGACTAAAAATGATAAGCAAAACTTTTGACATGCAGACACGGTCGAAGTCCAGACTCACTGATGCATCTTAACAACTATCAGTTAGACACACTAATGCAAGACCTGGTTCGCTAAGACCACCGCTCTGATACCAACTGAAAGGATCCGTTCATATACATTATAAACGATTCACAATAGTTGATTACATCGCGAGGTATTTGACCTCTATATGATACGTTTTACAAACATTGCATTCGTTTTTAAAAGACAAACTTTCTTTACATCAAAAATTGACGGCATGCATACCATTTCATATTACATCCAACTATAATTGACTTAATATTAATCTTGATGAACTCAACGACTCGAATGCAACGTTTTTCAAAGTATGTCATGAATGACTCCAAGTAATATCCTTAAAATGAGCTAATGCACAGCGGAAGATTTCTTTAATACCTGAGAATAAACATGCTTTAAAGTGTCAACCAAAAGGTTGGTGAGTTCATTAGTTTATCATAATCAATCATTTCCGTAATAGTAATAGACCACAAGATTTCAGTTTCTATAAATATCCGTACACTCGCGAGTGTATAAAAGTATTCTATAAGTTGTAGGCACCCGGTAATAAGCCTTAACGTTCATGTTTTACCCTCTGAAGTACACCAGATCAGGTGTGTTTAAAATAACCTCGAAGTACTAAAGCATCCTATAGTCAGGATGGGGTTTGTCAGGCCCAATAGATCTATCTTTAGGATTCGCGCCTACCGTACATAGACAAGTAGTTTAATGTTACCAAGCTAAGGGTATATTTCTGGTTTAAACCCACATAGAATTAGTTTTAGTACTTGTGCCTATTTCGTAAAACATTTATAAAACAGCGCATGTATTCTCAGCCCAAAAATATATATAAAAAGGGAGTAATGAAACTCACCATACTGTATTTCGTAGTAAAAATACATATAACGTCATTTAACAAGTGCAAGGTTGGCCTCGGATTCACGAACCTATATTAATTATATATATTTATATGTTGGTCAATATTTGTCTAACAATTTTTGGTCAAGTCATAATAGTGTACCACAATCCTAATGCTCGAGACTAATATGCAAAAGTCAACAAAAGTCAACTTAACCCAAAATGACTTCTAAAATTTATACGTGTTTATTATATAACGTAACTATAGTCATTTTATATATTTAAATATATTTATTAGATTTTATAATAATAAAAGTCATTTATTAATAAAAATTTATATTAACGTTTATATATGATAAAATATACTTTTATATATCTTAAGTAGTAAAATTTATAAAGTTCACTTAATATCGTAAAACTATAGTGGTAAGTATTATTAATGTAATTATATTACGCGTGGTGAAAAATATCTTTGTATCCCCTATTTATTTGATAAAATAATATTGATCATAATAATAATAAGTAAAAGTTGTATTATTTTGTAATAATAATTATTATTATTCTATAAAAAAATAACAATATTTATATTTACTAAAAATGTTATTATCATAAAATGATAATACTAACATAATAGTAATAATGATATTTTATAATAACAATGATATTTCTATTAAAATAATAACGACGATAGTAATAATAATCATTTTAACAATAATACTAAAATTCAGTTGACTATAACTTCTAATCTGTTCATCGAAACCATTCGATATCTAAATGAAAAGTTCTTAATTTTTCGCCAGCTTTCCAATGACATGCATATCATATACCCTATCTCAGTAGCATATGTATCTAATTCAGGATTCAACAAACCTATCTAAGGACAATATCGAATGTACAAGCATGCATAATCCTATATACTCGAGCACTAGTCAGGGATACACTATTGAAATATAAAAGTTAAGTTATGAGTGCTCACGTATCAATATTGAGATTCAATATTGCAGGAAAGTACGTAGGCGAAACGAAAATGATAAACGTTAGGTTGACCTCACGAGCAATACCCTCGATCAATACCCATAACCTCCATAGCTATAACCCATAATTTCCTTAGCTCTATCCCGTTTGAAAACTTATTTTAAAATCGTCTGAATATAACTCCGTCGTAGTATTTTATGTATACTAATAATATCGTGAAATAATACAAAGAAAATATATATATGTGTAATTCGATTGAGAGAGTTTAGAGAAATATATTTTCAAGTTTCTATGAAATAATAAAACCTATTGAATTCTATTTATAATAGATTTTTGAATTATTAAAGTGAATTATTAAAGTATGAATTATTAAAGTGAATTATTAAAGTATGAATTATTAAAGTGAATTATTAAAGTATGAATTATTAAAGTGAATTATTAAAGTATGAATTATTAAAGTGAATTATTAAAGTGAATTATTAAAGTATGAATTATTAAAGTGATTATTAAAGTATGAATTATTAAAGTGAATTATTAAAGTTAAAGTAAAGGTAAAGTTAAAGTATAGTAAAAGTATAAAACTATGTACGTATAATACGCGTATAAATATATATAATATTAATTTAAATCGTTATATATATTTGATAAAATAAAATATAAATATCGTTATTTTATCATACTAGTTAAGTAATGAGTGGTCAAAAAGAATAGATTTCTTAAATCACAGTGGACCTCATAACATAAGCCCGTAATCATATCATAATGCATCTGATAATTCAATCATTTGATATTATCTCTTAATTCTGTCAATAAATATATCGAAACAAATACAATACGTTCATGTAAAGTATCATATATCTAATACTTTGTTAATGTTTTCAGTTAATATTATATATTATATATACATATCTATATACACATAATTGTTCGTGAATCGTCGAACACGGTCAAAGGATAATTGATTACATGAACGTAGTTCCAAACTTTTTGAGATTCAACATTACAAATTCTGCTTATCGTGTCGGAAACATATAAAGGTTAAGTTTAAATTTGGTCGGAAATTTTTGGGTCGTCACAACATTTGAGAAAGGTGTTAGAAGTATTGAGGAAGGAAGAATTGTACGCTAAGTTTTCAAAGTGTGCATTTTGGTTGGAAGAAGTTCAATTCCTCGGTCACATAGTGAACAAAGAAGGTATTAAGGTGGATCCGGCAAAGATAGAAACTGTTGAAAAGTGGGAAACCCCGAAAACTCCGAAACACATACGTCAGTTTTTAGGACTAGCTGGTTACTACAGAAGGTTCATCCAAGACTTTTCCAGAATAGCAAAACCCTTGACTGCATTAACGCATAAAGGGAAGAAATTTGAATGGAATGATGAACAAGAGAAAGCGTTTCAGTTATTGAAGAAAAAGCTAACTACGGCACCTATATTGTCATTGCCTGAAGGGAATGATGATTTTGTGATTTATTGTGACGCATCAAAGCAAGGTCTCGGTTGTGTATTAATGCAACGAACGAAGGTGATTGCTTATGCGTCTAGACAATTGAAGATTCACGAACAAAATTATACGACGCATGATTTGGAATTAGGCGCGGTTGTTTTTGCATTAAAGACTTGGAGGCACTACTTATATGGGGTCAAAAGTATTATATATACCGACCACAAAAGTCTTCAACACATATTTAATCAGAAACAACTGAATATGAGGCAGCGTAGGTGGATTGAATTGTTGAATGATTACGACTTTGAGATTCGTTACCACCCGGGGAAGGCAAATGTGGAAGCCGATGCCTTGAGCAGGAATACTACTCAAATAAAGGAGGCGCAACAAGGAGTTTTAAAAGAGGGAAATTTAAAGGATGAAATACCCAAGGGATCGGAGAAGCATCTTAATATTCGGGAAGACGGAACCCGGTATAGGGCTGAAAGGATTTGGGTACCAAAATTTGGAGATATGAGAGAAATGGTACTTAGAGAAGCTCATAAAACCAGATACTCAATACATCCTGGAACGGGGAAGATGTACAAGGATCTCAAGAAACATTTTTGGTGGCCGGGTATGAAAGCCGATGTTGCTAAATACGTAGGAGAATGTTTGACATGTTCTAAGGTCAAAGCTGAGCATCAGAAACCATCAGGTCTACTTCAACAACCCGAAATCCCAGAATGGAAATGGGAAAACATTACCATGGATTTCATCACTAAATTGCCAAGGACTGCAAGTGGTTTTGATACTATTTGGGTAATAGTTGATCGTCTCACCAAATCAGCACACTTCCTGCCAATAAGAGAAGATGACAAGATGGAGAAGTTAGCACGACTGTATTTGAAGGAAGTCGTCTCCAGACATGGAATACCAATCTCTATTATCTCTGATAGGGATGGCAGATTTATTTCAAGATTCTGGCAGACATTACAGCAAGCATTAGGAACTCGTCTAGACATGAGTACTGCCTATCATCCACAAACTGATGGGCAGAGTGAAAGGACGATACAAACGCTTGAAGACATGCTACGAGCATGTGTTATTGATTTCGGAAACAGTTGGGATCGACATCTACCATTAGCAGAATTTTCCTACAACAACAGCTACCATTCAAGCATTGAGATGGCGCCGTTTGAAGCACTTTATGGTAGAAAGTGCAGGTCTCCGATTTGTTGGAGTGAAGTGGGGGATAGATAGATTACGGGTCCGGAGATTATACAAGAAACTACCGAGAAGATCATCCAAATTCAACAACGGTTGAAAACCGCCCAAAGTCGACAAAAGAGCTACGCTGACATTAAAAGAAAAGATATAGAATTTGAAATTGGAGAGATGGTCATGCTTAAAGTTGCACCTTGGAAAGGCGTTGTTCGATTTGGTAAACGAGGGAAATTAAATCCAAGGTATATTGGACCATTCAAGATTATTGATCGTGTCGGACCAGTAGCTTACCGACTTGAGTTACCTCAACAACTCGCGGCTGTACATAACACTTTCCACGTCTCGAATTTGAAGAAATGTTTTGCTAAAGAAGATCTCACTATTCCGTTAGATGAAATCCAAATCAACGAAAAACTTCAATTCATCAAAGAACCCGTCGAAATAATGGATCGTGAGGTTAAAAGACTTAAGCAAAACAAGATACCAATTGTTAAGGTTCGATGGAATGCTCGTAGAGGACCCGAGTTCACCTGGGAGCGTGAAGATCAGATGAAGAAGAAATACCCGCATCTATTTCCAGAAGATTCGTCAACACCTTCAACAGCTTAAAATTTCGGGACGAAATTTATTTAACGGGTAGGTACTGTAGTGACCTGAACTTTTCCATGTTTATATATATTAATTGAGATTGATATTTACATGATTAAATGTTTCCTACATGTTAAGCAATCAAACTTGTTAAGACTTGATTAATTGAAATATGTTTCATATAGACAATTGACCACCCAAGTTGACCGGTGATTCACGAACGTTAAAACTTGTAAAAACTATACGATGACATATATATGGTTATATATATAGTTAACATGATTTTATTATAAGTATGTATCTCATTAGGTATTTTAACAATGAGTTATATACATAAAAATGAGACTATTAATTTAAGAAATTCGAAAACGATATATATAACGATTATCGTTATAACAACGTCTTACTAGGTACATATGAATCATATTAAGATATTGATACACTTGGTTAATTATGTTAAATGATAAGTAAATATATTATTAAGTGTATTAACAATGAAATACATATGTAAAAATAAGACTACTAACTTAATGATTTCGAAACGAGACATATATGTAACGATTATTGTTGTAACGACATTTAACTGTATATACATCATACTAAGATATATTATATATCATAATATCATGATAATATAACAATTTAACATCTCATTTGTTATAATAAACAATGGGTTAACAACATTCAACAAGATCGTTAACCTAAAGGTTTCAAAACAACATTTACATGTAACGACTAACGATGACTTAACGACTCAGTTAAAATGTATATACATGTAGTGTTTTAATATGTATTTATACACTTTTGAAAGACTTCAATACACTTATCAAAATACTTCTACTTAACAAAAATGCTTACAATTACATCCTCGTTCAGTTTCATCAACAATTCTACTCGTATGCACCCGTATTCATACTCGTACAATACACAGCTTTTAGATGTATGTACTATTGGTATATACACTTCAATGATCAGCTCTTAGCAGCCCATGTGAGTCACCTAACACATGTGGGAACCATCATTTGGCAACTAGCATGAAATATCTCATAAAATTACAAAAATATGAGTAATCATTCATGACTTATTTACATGAAAACAAAATTACATATCCTTTATATCTAATCCATACACCAACGACCAAAAACACCTACAAACACTTTCATTCTTCAATTTTCTTCATCTAATTGATCTCTCTCAAGTTCTATCTTCAAGTTCTAAGTGTTCTTCATATATTTTACAAGTTCTAGTTACATAAAATCAAGAATACTTTCAAGTTTGCTAGCTCACTTCCAATCTTGTAAGGTGATCATCCAACCTCAAGAAAACTTTGTTTCTTACAGTAGGTTATCATTCTAATACAAGGTAATAATAATATTCAAACTTTGGTTCAATTTCTATAACTATAACAATCTTATTTCAAGTGATGATCTTACTTGAACTTGTTTTCGTGTCATGATTCTGCTTCAAGAACTTCGAGCCATCCAAGGATCCGTTGAAGCTAGATACATTTTTCTCTTTTCCAGTAGGTTTATACAAGGAACTTAAGGTAGTAATGATGTTCATAACATCATTCGATTCATACATATAAAGTTATCTTATTCGAAGGTTTAAACTTGTAATCACTAGAACATAGTTTAGTTAATTCTAAACTTGTTCGCAAACAAAAGTTAATCCTTCTAACTTGACTTTTAAAATTAACTAAACACATGTTCTATATCTATATGATATGCTAACTTAATTATTTAAAACCTGGAAACACGAAAAACACCGTAAAACCGGATTTACGCCGTCGTAGTAACACCGCGGGCTGTTTTGGGTTAGTTAATTAAAAACTATGATAAACTTTGATTTAAAAGTTTTTATTCTGAGAAAATGATTTTTATTATGAACATGAAACTATATCCAAAAATTATGGTTAAACTCAAAGTGGAAGTATGTTTTCTAAAATGGTCATCTAGACGTCGTTCTTTCGACTGAAATGACTACATTTACAAAAATGACTTGTAACTTATTTTTCCGACTATAAACCTATACTTTTTCTGTTTAGATTCATAAAATAGAGTTCAATATGAAACCGTAGCATTTGATTCACTCAAAACGGATTTAAAATGAAGAAGTTATGGGTAAAACAAGATTGGATAATTTTTCTCATTTTAGCTACGTGAAAATTGGTAACAAATCTATTCCAACCATAACTTAATCAACTTGTATTGTATATTATGTAATCTTGAGATACCATAGACACGTATACAATGTTTCGACCTATCATGTCGACACATCTATATATATTTAGGAACAACCATAGACACTCTATATGTGAATGTTGGAGTTAGCTATACAGGGTTAAGGTTGATTCCAAAATATATATAGTTTGAGTTGTGATCAATACTGAGATACGTATACACTGGGTCGTGGATTGATTCAAGATAATATTTATCGATTTATTTCTGTACATCTAACTGTGGACAACTAGTTGTAGGTTACTAACGAGGACAGCTGACTTAATAAACTTAAAACATCAAAATATATTAAAAGTGTTGTAAATATATTTTGAACATACTTTGATATATATGTATATATTGTTATAGGTTCGTGAGTCAACCAGTGGCCAAGTCTTACTTCCCGACGAAGTAAAAATCTGTGAAAGTGAGTTATAGTCCCACTTTTAAAATCTAATATTTTTGGGATGAGAATACATGCAGGTTTTATAAATGATTTACAAAATAGACACAAGTACGTGAAACTACATTCTATGGTTGAATTATCGAAATCGAATATGCCCCTTTTTATTAAGTCTGGTAATCTAAGAATTAGGGAACAGACACCCTAATTGACGCGAATCCTAAAGATAGATCTATTGGGCTTAACAAACCCCATCCAAAGTACCGGATGCTTTAGTACTTCGAAATTTATATCATATCCGAAGGGTGTCCCGGAATGATGGGGATATTCTTATATATGCATCTTGTTAATGTCGGTTACCAGGTGTTCACCATATGAATGATTTTTATCTCTATGTATGGGATGTGTATTGAAATATGAAATCTTGTGGTCTATTATTATGATTTGATATATATAGGTTAAACCTATAACTCACCAACATTTTTGTTGACGTTTTAAGCATGTTTATTCTCAGGTGATTATTAAGAGCTTCCGCTGTCGCATACTTAAATAAGGACGAGATTTGGAGTTCATGCTTGTATGATATTGTGTAAAAACTGCATTCAAGAAACTTATTTTGTTGTAACATATTTGTATTGTAAACCATTATGTAATGGTCGTGTGTAAACAGGATATTTTAGATTATCATTATTTGATAATCTACGTAAAGCTTTTTAAACCTTTATTGATGAAATAAAGGTTATGGTTTGTTTTAAAATGAATGCAGTCTTTGAAAAACGTCTCATATAGAGGTCAAAACCTCGCAACGAAATCAATTAATATGGAACGTTTTTAATCAATAAGAACGGGACATTTCATTACTTACGTTAAGTTAGTTACCAAGTGCCCACGGTTATATATATATACTTTTCATACTGTTTTGAAACACTGAAATCTCGTGGCCTACCTTACATTACTGTTAAACTATAGCTCACCAACCTTTGTGTTGACGTTTTTAAGCATGTTTTTCTCAGGTGCTTAAGGTTTGATTGCTTCCGCTGTAGTTGCCATGCTTTGTAGACTCCCGCTGCGCTTATTAGAGATTTCTTCGCATGAAACATTTACTTTGCACTCAAACTATGTTACTTTTGAAACAATGAATTTGTAACGACCTATGGGTCACGTACTATTATTATTGCCTTCTATTAGTAGAAGCACACTATCGGTTGTTAAACTTTTAATGTTGGTTAAGACGTCACTCCGTTTTATGAATGCAAACTTATTTTAAAACAGCATATAGTGTTTGACATTGTAATGATCCTGTTGTTGATGATCCGTACACGTTAATTTTGTACGGGGTGTCATATTTTAGGTTTACGGAGTAAACCCAAAACCATAAGTGATTATATAACAAGTCAATCATGTGATTTTTACCAACCAATCTAATAAGAATGATTCATAGGTCAGCCAATAACTTGTGATTGTGCATTGCCAATCACTTGTGATTTTTCATTTCCAATCACATGTGATTGGCTTATCTAATCACATGTAATTGACTTATCTAATCACTTGTGCTTGGCATATCCAAACCCATAGATCATACACACAACTGTTGATTAACATTATGTACTAAGGTTGATTGAATTTATTAAACAGCTACAAGTGATTCTACAATTCAGTCACTGGTGATTGTGACAACCAATCACTTGTGATTGTGAAGTCCAACCCATGAGATTTTGAAAGCCAATCTTGTTGTGATTATATAACAAAGGCAATCATATGATTCTCCTAATCAATCATATGTGATTCTGCAAGCCAATCACATGTGATTCCGCATGCCAATCACATGTGATTCCGCATGCCAATCACATGTGATTCTGCATGCCAATCACATGTGATTTGTCATGCTAATCACATGTGATGGTAAAAGCTAATCATTGTAAAAGTCCATCACATGTGTATATATGTTTTTTTTATGTACTATGGTTGATTGAAATTATTAAACACCTTTAAGTGATTCCGCAAGTCAATCACTGTTGATTGTGAAGGTTGATCACATGTGATTTTGAAGGCCAATCACTTGTGATTGTGAAGGCCAACCCATGCGATTTTTGAGAGCCAATCTTGTGATTATATAACAAAGACGATCATGTGATTCTACCAATCTTGTGATTATATAACAAACACATGTGATTATATAATCATTTTATAACAAAGATGATTCTACAACTATTGGCTTATCCAATCGCATAAATCATTAACACAACTGTTGACTCACCAATCACATGTGATGGATAATCTAATCACATGTGACTGACTAATCTAATCACATGTGATTAGCTTATCTAATCAGATTGCTTGGTTTATCCAACCACATAAATCATATACACAACTTGTGATTACCCAGAAATTTCTGACCAAATTTAAACTTAATCTTTGTATGATTAACATTTCCGATACGATAAGCAAAGTCTGTAAAACTGAATCTCAAAATTTTTGAACTACTTTTATATATTTAAATACCCTTCGGTTGTTTTCGACGATTCGCGAACAATTATATGTAAATAGATACATATATACAATAACTTGAAAAGGTAACAATGTATTAATTATTTGATACCGTACATTAAACTTATTGGTTTAAATATCTATTTGAATATATATGATAAGTTGAAATATTTATTATTAAAATTTATTTATAAATAACTTCCAATGTGTATTTAAAAACAGATTTATGTATATTAAAAAGATATATACATATATAAAATTTCAAGTTATTTAGTAAACGATAGTAACATTCGTTTATTGATTCGATTGATATTTAGATAAGTTAACTAAAGCGTTTAAGATGAACCAGTAAAACACTAATTTGCTGCAGTATTTTCAAATTGCTACAGTACCCAAAATGCTACAGTGTTTTCAAAAATCACTATTTGCTACAGTGAATTGCTACAGTAAAAATTGAGACGATGTATTTTAACAGATAGTGAGACGATGATTTAACAGATAGTGAGACGATGATTTATAGAAGTAAATGACCAAAACACTCTAAAGTTTAAGATATACTTTGAGTGGTATAGTTTATGGATAACTTAAGGCTATATTTTGACAAAGGTACGTGACACGAAACGTAAAATGCAAGTTTTCTAAAGGTACGAAAGGACATTCGAAAAACCGGAACCGGGACATAAGTCAAGTGATGACGTACGA
Organism: Rutidosis leptorrhynchoides; assembly: GCF_046630445.1. Classification (NCBI taxonomy): domain Eukaryota; kingdom Viridiplantae; phylum Streptophyta; class Magnoliopsida; order Asterales; family Asteraceae; genus Rutidosis; species Rutidosis leptorrhynchoides. The sequence continues at coordinate 457,224,320 of NC_092334.1, forward strand.
CTTATCGGAACAAAAATTACAAATCAACTATGCACATGAATAAAATATAATATATAATTAATTAATTTAAATTATATATTATATATATATTATTTAATTATGTCGACAAGCATTAGGACAAAATTATGTGAGCTGGAAAAATGGACCAATTTTATCGCATGGCCAATGGCCTTCAGAACCATGCGATCGCATGGGGTCTGGGGACAGGCCACACCTATAAAAACTCGATCATTCTGCTTCTGTTTTAACATATATTACTCCGTATTTATTATTATTATTATTATTATTATTATTATTATTATTATTATTATTATTATTATTATTATTATTATTATTATTATTATTATTATTATTACTATTATTAATCTTATTATTTTTATTATTAATGTTATTATTTTTGCGATACAAAAATAATAATGTACATAAAATATTACGACGGAGTGCTGTCCAAGTAATTTTCAAAACGAGTTTTCGAGCGAGCTAGAGCTAAGGAAAATATGGGTTATTACCAAGGAGGTTATGGGTAATGTTCGGGGATATTTTTGTGAATCAAACCTCGTGTTTATCATCTCCGATGCGTCTACGTGCTTTCCTGCAATATTGTATATCAATATAAAACAGTGAGTTCATTGATCCCTTTTTATACATATTTTTGGGCTGAGAATACATGCGCTGTTTTATAAAATGAATACAAAAACTAAAACTGATTTGAGTGAGTTTCATATGATCCCTTTTACCCATTACATTTTTGGGCTGAGAATACATGCAAATGCTTTATTAACTGATTTACAATATTTATATGTGTGAGTTTATAGATCCCTTTTTAAATGCTTTAAATATTTTTGGGCTGAGAATACATGCAATTTATTTTAAAAACAATGGATACAAGTACATACTTATTCTACACTGAGTAAAACCGAAAATCCCTTAGCTTTGGTAACTAGTAGCTGTCAGTACATAGGATGTGAACTGGTGGGCGCGAATAATTGTGTATGAATCCATAGGGCTTGACATCCCCGTCCGAGCTAGAGCGCTAGCCTTTTAACGGACGTATGTTATTTGAGTTTAGGACACGTTGGTTTGCGTGTATTAAAACGAATGGGGTATTTATCATTATAACGTTAAAGCTTAGTTACCAGGGTGCTCTGTTACGTAGAATCTATTGACAAACTTTTGATAAACGTTTCTGGATGAAACAACTGAAATCTTGTGATCCACTTTTATATACAGATTATGCGAAACACTAAAACTATGAACTCACCAACCTTTGTGTTGACACTTGTTAGCATGTTTATTCTCAGGTTTCCTAGAAGTCTTCCGCTGTTTACTTATATGTTAGACAAGCTATGTGCATGGAGTCGTACATGACATATTTTTCAAGGAAACGTTGCATTCACCAAATCATCACCATGTATCTTATTTTGACTGCATTGTCAACGGAAGTACTAATGTAAACTATTATTTACAGTGATTGTCTATATGTAGAAATCATCAGATGTCAAAAACCTTTGATTTAAATATTCATTTATGGTATGCCTTTTCAAAAGAATGCAATGTTTACAAAACGTATCATATAGAGGTCAAATACCTCGCAATGAAATCGATGAATGACGTGTTCGTTCATATGGATTTGGAGCGATCGTCACACAACTGTTTATTAATATTGTGTGAAACAATAACAAAAACTAAAAAATATTTCTCTCATTATCAACTTTTGCAAATACATGTAGTCAAATCACATATCATAATCACCAACAAATCAAACAATTTGCAACTGCATGCTGCCATAATAAAACAGACTAGCAATATGAAAGATTAGTATAACAGACTAGCAATATGAAAGATCGTGCAAGCGAATCAGCAAATCTAAGCAGTAAGCGAATCAGCACAACCAGCCTCCTTAATCTTCTTCTTTGCAGTGTTTGAAATAAGTTTTGCCTTAACAACCATTAGTTGTGAAAGTGTAACCATTCCATTTCCCAAAACTTTTAAATAACCAAACTGAGTAACATCAACAACCGGTACCTTAACACCAGAAGCTTTCTCTTTCACATCTTGTGGGACCATTTACCAAGCTTATCGATATTAATCCAACGCAAGCCAAACAATTTCCAAACCATGAGTTCAACCAGCACATCAGTGTCACATATAATAAATGATGAACACAAATTAGGTTTCTAAACACCTAAATATGTAAAAATAAAAATAAAAATAAAGGCATCATGAGTTTGATCAACTACATCTGATAAATACAAAAATATAATTTCAGAACTCCTACAAATAAGATCAAATGCAATCACATGTGATTGAAAAGGAAAAAATTAACATACCTTCAATAGTTTCGTCTTCATTAATTTTTTCACCACTCATATCGTATTCTGGTTCCATTCCTTTAATTGAAGGTGAAGATGAATTGATTGAATAATGAATTCGCCTCAGTGAATGATTATTGAGCAATCCAGAGTGAAACAAAGTTAGTGAATCGTATATCACGAATCGGATGATTGAACGGATGAACGAATTGAACGGTCTGAACGGATGTTTATGGAATCGACGCCGGAGAAACCTGAATCATCGTCAATCGCCGACTTTTTATACTTTTTCAAATAAGTCCAGATTCAGATATTTCAAAAAGATTATATCCACCAAGATCGAGCCACGTTATTTTAAATCCGAGCCAGAGCGGGCCAAAAAACTGGCCCAGTAGCAATTCCATACAAACCGCAACGAATCTAGCCATCCAATCACAACAGCACTACCATACGATCTATTCCATAACCCATCCAATGAACCAAAAAACATGGACACATTACTAATTCTAGTCTGCATATCACAGGATCACCGTAACGGCTAAACTCAATATCCAATTTGATGTCTGAAAAATCAAACCTACCAACACCACTTCGAGTCCGAAATTGTTCTTTGTGTTGAATTGTACGCGTAAGTAGGTGTTGGAAATATGTTCTCGTGTTGGCTACAGTTCGACCGTGGTTTGACCGTGGTACATATATTCCGAAGATATGCCCATGACATTAAATAATAAAAGTCCATTTATCCTATTCGGTCACACACAAAGGCCAATCGTAAAATTGTTTGATATACCTTCTAATCAGAAATTAATTTATTAATCATTAGTTAATGGTTTAATAAATTAAGTAAGTTTTTTTTATGTGTATACATATACTTACAAATCTAGATATGTAGAGATTTGATTAGATTTTACAAATCATATTTTATATAAGATATAAGATTTGATTTGATTTATAAAATATGATTTGATTTTGTAAATCTTATTTTATATAAAGATTGGATTTTGCAAATCTTTCCAAATCTTTCCAAATCTTTATTTACTACATTTGTACTAGATGTATTAATTGTATCAATTATGTAATATATAATACCAAGTCTTGGTATTGGAAAAGTTATGAAAAAGATACAAAAACACACATACAAAAATGCTATTTTTCTTTCTAATTTTCAAGTAACCAAAATACTTGGAATCTATAATTGGGTTCGGTTTTTGGTGGAAATAACGAAGAAGAAAATATCCATTAAGTAGAAGGTATAGATCGAAGCAAGGTTGGAACTTTGGGTGTCTACCGTTCAGAGGAACTCTTCTTTGGGTTTTCAAATTCGATCTTCAAAAGGCTACAAAGGTTGTATTCTAATCTTCTCTTGTTCGGTTTCGTTAATTTGTTTTGTTTGCCAAAGTTTTGTACAATGATCCGTGAAAGAGTATGATTTTGTAAAGTTTTAAAAATGCTTCCGCTCGCTTTGAATTTGTATCATACTCCAACAGTGGTATCAGAGCCATCTTGTACAAGTTTTAGCAAACTAATGTACTCTATGATAATCGGTTTTGATGAGTGTGTTGTGCATGATTCTTGGAGATGATTATGCATAACAAACATGCACAACTATTATCATGATTTGTGTATTTATGTTTCCTAAATAACATTTGAATCTTGGGTTTTGGCAAAATGTTAAATGGTTAATCTCATTTTTTAAATTTTTTTTTCAGCTTGAACAGTCTGTCTTTGACGGAATGTTTCGAGGCTTTAAACTCAATATTTTCATATGTAGCCAATTGCATTTGAAAGCTAACTGAAAGAACATAAATTTGAAAAAAAAATTCATCGAAAACGGATTAGAAATGAGTAAGATATGACCATTTAAAATTGATGTATGAATCTGTCCAAAATCCAAAAATTTTAATAGTAGCTTTGTTGTTGACTATTAAAGATTTAATGTTTAGGAAAATAAAGTACATAAATTATATTCATGTTTTACATGAAATGAGAAAATTAAAATTGTTAATTTTAGACTTTATGCCTTGTTAAAAAGTGAATAAATCTCCAACATATTTTGATTCACTTAATATGTTTGTTTGGATGGTTTTGGCATGAAAATCATACTTACAAATATGAAGTGGGTTTACATACATACATAAGTTATGTAAACAAGGATTGATTATTTTGTGTGCCATTAAGTGTTTAAATCAATCCTTATCGAAACATGTTTCATGAAAATGGATATTTGGCACTCCTTTTGTTATGTATGTGATTGTTGTATGAAATCGGTAGTATTTGCCTCAATAAGACCCTTGTGTGGATGTTTGGTTGTATGATTTAATTTATTATTTATTCGGGATTAATGTAATAATTTATTAAACGGCTTGCATGTCGTGTTTATTATTTATTCGGGATAAATGTAATAATTTATTAAACAACTTGCATGTCGTCTTTCTATTTATATTGTATTTGTAATAGTATAGAAAATAGAATAGTTATTTTGTAAGATAATGCAACCAAGATTGGAATCAAGAAGACGATGTTCACAAGGCGGCCCATCCGAGCATATAATGGAGATGGCGGTTTTAGTGGGAGCCAATTCTCACACAAGGTTATATCCCTAGTTGACCATGTTTTTCCGTGTGTTGGCTCACTGGAAAAACGCATAGGACTCGAGGCATACTACCGATAATTGCGTGTCATGATTATTATTGTGTTCTTATTTGTCTATGCCATGCTAGCTAGAAAATTAGTATAGAAACAAAATACAATAATAACTTAAAATGATTTGGTTAAAATTAGTTTAACAAACGCAACACGCAATACATAATTAGCAAATATTTTAAAATGGAATAAACTACTTTTGCTAAAAGAAAACAAAACCCCGTTTTTAATGTAAACTTTACGCTACCCATGAGTAGTACACACATTCGAACCTTCTACCTGTTAGAGTTAACGATACCCGAGAGTCTTGTGCTGGACTTTAGTTGGGTGTTGGGAAGGGTGAGGTGAATTTCGCGATACCCAAGAGTCTTGGGCCGGATTTCACGTGTATCTATCACGGACGGTTTACAATTTGAAATCGTGGTTCGCGGCAAACCCGCCACGAGGAAGGATTAGCGTAGAAGGGATTAAACATGCCAAGTGAAATAATTGATTATCACTAAATCCTGCAGAACCTAAGAATTTCATAATGGATGGAATTGGTAATATAGTTACCTACCTAAATAGCTTATGATTGGCGATCCGCGGTAAACCCGTCGTTACCATAAGTGAAATATGGATCTTAACCTTGTTAATTATAATTGTTTGAATATTGAACACACTTGGGTAATTATCTTAACAAGGATTAAACATATCAAACTAACTAATACAACTTACTTTAAAAATATGATAGATGTCTGCAACAAACACAAATCCTACTCCGTCATCAATCACTAATTTCTGCCTTAAAGGGCTCCTCGAAAAGGACAAGCTTACGGGCTTGAACTACATGGACTGGCTTCGTAACCTAAGAATTGCTCTTAGGATGGAAGAAAAGATCATGGCAATTGAGGAACCCTTACCGGCAGAACCCGGATCGAGAGCTACTCAAGCGCCTAGGGACGAGTTTGAAAAACGTCGTTCCGAGTCTAATGTGGTAGCATGCTTGATGTTGGCGACCATGTCTCCGGAGCTCCAAAAGGGCATGGAGAGCTTAGGGTCGTATGACATGCTTAACCAACTCAAAGACATGTTCCAACAACAAGCAAAGCAAGAAAGGTTTGACACCGTGAAAGCTCTCGTATCTTGTAAAATGGCAACGGGAAGTAGCGTTAGTATCCATGTACTACAAATGAAAGGGTACATAGACCGACTGGAGCGCCTTGGTTTTTCCATAAGTCAGGAGCTTGCAGCGGATTTTATCCTGAACTCACTGACTAGTGCATATGAAGGATTCATTATGAACTATAATATGAACAATATGGAGAAAACAATCATGGAGCTCCATGGCATGTTGAAAACCGCTGAGGCTAACATGGCCAAAGCTAAACCCGCAACTACTGTTCTAGCCATTCGTGAAGGTGGGACCAAGAATAAGAAAAACAAAACAAAGGGCAAGAACAAGGGCAAGGGTAAGGTTGGCACGTCCAACTTCAAACCTAAACCTAAGGGCATTGCTAACTCTTCTACTTCAAAGATCCCGCAAACCAAGTCTCCTGAAGAAGCAATATGCTTTCATTGTGGGGAGAAAGGACATTGGAGGCACAATTGTACCAAGTACTTGAAGGAACTTAATGAACTACGGGCTAAGGGAGTCGCCGTACCTTCAGGTTTGTTCATGATTGAACTAAACAATACTACTATTTCTAATTCCTGGGTATTGGACACAGGATGTGGTACTCACATTTGTACAAATGTGCAGGGACTCACAAGAAGTAGGAAGCTGAAGACCGGAGAGCTCAATCTAATCATGGGGAATAAGAACGTTGCCTCTGTTAACATGATTGGAGAATACAAGCTTTCTTTTGATTCTGGTTTATGTATTGTTTTATCTAATATTTGCTACAGTGTCGAAATGGCAAGAAACATTATATCTTTTAATGCTTTATTTAATGATGGTTTTGATTTTAGTTTTGATAATGGATCAATACTTGTTCACAAAAATGAGATGTTTTATTTCAAAGCTAGTCCTTGTAAAGGCATCTTAGAAACCACAGCAAAGCTAAATGATAGTTCAATCTACAATGTTGATTCATCCAAAGACTTTTTGGATAAAACGTATCTATGGCATTGTCGTTTAGGCCATATAAACAAGAAACGCATAGCAAAACTTCAGTCAGATGGAATTTTAGAATCATTTGATGTTACATCATATGACGAATGTGAATCTTGCTTGTTAGGAAAAATGACAAAAGCACCTTTCACAGGAAACTGTGAAAGGGGTAATGATCTGTTGGAGTTGGTACACACTGATGTGTGTGGTCCATTCAGATCACCTACTAGACACCAGGAATGATACTTCGTTACATTTACTGATGACTTCAGTAGATATGGTTATGTTTTTTTAATTAAACAAAAGTCTGAAACTTTAGGAGTGTTCAAGGCATACCAAAATGAAGTAGAAAATCAACTGAACAAAAGAATTAAGATTCTCCAATCTGATAGAGGTGGTGAATATCTATCTACAGGGTTGTGGGATAATCTCACAATTAGCTCCTCCTAGAACACCACAACATAATGGTGTGGCTGAAAGGAGGAATCGAACATTACTTGATATGGTTCGATCCATGATGAGCCGCACAAAGCTTCCAATCAGTTTTTGGGACTATGCCCTACAAACTGCCGCAAGGATCCTTAACCTCATCCCAACCAAGAAAGTTTCTAAAACACCTTATGAGATATGGCATGGTAAAACTGTGTCTCTCTCATATCTAAGAATCTGGGGTTGTGAGGCTTACGTTCGTCGTGAAGCTCAAGATAAACTTGAACTCAGATCCGAAAAGTGTTTATTTGTTGGTTACCCGACTGATTCTTTTGGATATTTATTTTACAACCCTACTGAGAACAAAGTCTTTGTGTCTAGAAGGGGAGTCTTCCTTGAAAAGGATCTCATATTAATAGGAACCAGTGGGAGCAAAATTGACCTTGAAGAAATTCAAGAATCAACCGACATGGAAACTGATATTGGAACCGATTCTCCTCAAGAGGTCGACGAGCCTGCAGTTGAAAGAAAACTGACCTACATCCACCACCTATACGTAGATCTGATAGAGTGTGTCGAACACCAAAGAAATAAAATTTACACATATTTGAGGGTGACGACGAAAATATAGATTCTGATGAACCTATTACCTATCAGGAAGCAATGACAGGCCCCGAGTCTGTCAAATGGAAGGAGTCTATGGACAACGAGATCCAATCCATGCATGATAATCAAGTCTGGACCTTGATTAATCATATACCAGGTACTAAAACCATTGGGTGTAAGTGAGTCTTCAAGAAGAAGACCGATATGGATGGAAATGTACACACATTCAAAGCCAGACTGGTGGCTAAGGGTTACACGCAACAATATGGTGTAGACTATGATGAAACTTTTTCACCAGTAGCTATGATTGAAATCCATTAGAATACTTCTTGCCATAGCTGCATTTTATGACTATAAGATATGGCAAATGGATGTAAAAACAGCTTTCCTTAATGGTAAGCTAACAGAGGATGTGTTTATGACCAACCCGAGGGTTATGTACATCCTAAGTATCCTAATAGTGTGTGCAAGCTTCAAAAGTCCATTTATGGACTTAAACAAGCTTCTCGTAGCTGGAATCTTTGCTTTAATGAGAAAATCAAAGAATTTGGTTTTATTAGAGGTGAAGATGAGCCATGTGTCTATGTTAGGTCTAGTGGGAGTGTTGTAGTCTTCCTTGTACTATATGTTGATGACATATTACTCATGGAAAACGATATCCCGACATTGAAAGATGTCAAAGCTTGGCTAGGGAAATGTTTCTCCATGAAAGACATAGGAGATGCATCATATATTTTGGGAATAAAGATCTATCGAGATAGGTCAAGGAGATTAATTGGGCTAAACCAAAGTGCATATATAGCTAAGATACTGAAGAAATTCGGTATGCATAACTCCATGAAAGGGTGCGTTCCTATGAACCCTGGAATGATATTGAGCAAGTCTCAATGTCCTAATTCTGACTTGGAGTCAGCTACCATGAGTCGGACTCCATATGCTTCAGCTATAGGATCGATCATGTATGCGATGATATGCACTAGGCCTGACGTGTCGTATGCACTAGGCATGACTAGTCGTTATCAGGCCAATCCTGGTGAAGCTCATTGGATAGCAGTCAAGAACATTCTAAAGTATCTTAGGAGGACTAAAAAGATGTTCTTGGTCTATGGTGGGAATGAAGAGCTGAGCGTCAAAGGATACTCTGACGCTAGTTTCCAATCAGATAGAGATGATTGCTCTTCACAATCAGGATTTGTATTTATGTTGAACGGTGGAGCCGTCACATGGAGAAGTGGCAAGCAAAGTACTATTGCTGATTCTACGACAGAAGCCGAGTATATAGAGGTAAATGAAGCTGCTAAAGAGGACATGTGGATAAAGAAATTCATCGGGGATCTGGGCGTGATTCCTACAATTCATGATCCTGTTGAGATTTTCTGCGACAATGTGAGTGCGGTTGTCTTGGCTCAAGAACCGAGGTCACAAAAGCGCACACGGCACATACTCAGAAAGTACCATTACATCCGTCAACCTGTAGCAGAAAATGACATATTATTAAGTAGAGTAGACAAGACTAAGAACTTGGCTGATCCTTTCACCAAGCCTTTGCCACAGACTAAGCATGATGCTCATAGCATGTCTATTGGCATTCGTGTCATTGATGATAAAGTTTGATTGTATTTTTATGTTAAGTTTGAAACTTTAAACATTGGGTAATAATATATATATTGCAATTGATCTGATGATTAATATATTGAGATTATATTATACGCACGATGCGATCATTTCATTGTATATTGCCATGTTTCATTTTGCATGTTTTAACTTCCAATGAATATCATTTCATAAACTTCCACAGTCGGTCATTCTCTAAGGAAGAGAGAATTGAATTAAGGCTGCTATGAAGTGTAGTAATATAGGCTTATATGAAACTACATTCATGAGGAACTTGATAGTTGATTCAAGGTTCTGGAATGACCACACTTAGACATTACTTCATGGTTTTAAGTCAAAAGGTAAGCTCTAAGATGGCAACATCATTTATCCTAGAGTGGATATGTATGAGAAATCCTGACACAAACTATGTTGTACTTTGACCTGTTTCTAACGCTGTGCGTAAATGCCGGTCATAAGGGAGCAGATTGGGTATATCATGGAATGTGGTGGATGTCTATACAGTTGAAGCAATTTGTTCCTTCTTCTTTAAGCGAGTTTAAGCGATATCTCTGGGCCCCTCGTTGATTTGTACTGAATTAAATGCATGGCCATGCTACGATTGAATTAATGCAATTGCAGTCTATTTGATCACCACAAATCTCCATCGGAAAACATAATCTTGAACGATGATGATTGACACTTAACCATGTCACACGTTCATATAGATATCTTGAACAAAAGGATGATTGATATAAATCAAAATATAGGAGTGTAACATAGCAGACTAGTTGTTACACATGGTGTGTCTTTTAAGACAGACCAATATTATTAATGTAAGTGCAAGTGGGAGTCTGTTGGAAATATGTTCTCGTGTTGGCTACAGTTCGACCATGGTTTGACCGTGGTACATATATTCCGAAGATATGCCCATGACATTAAATAATAAAAGTCCATTTATCCTATTCGGTCACACACAAAGGCCAATCGTAAAATTGTTTGATATACCTTCTAATCGAAAATTAATTTATTAATCATTAGTTAATGGTTTAATAAATTAAGTAAGTTTTTTTATGTGTATACATATACTTACAAATCTAAATATGTAAAGATTTGATTAGATTTTGCAAATCGTATTTTATATAAGATATAAGATTTGATTTGATTTATAAAATATGATTTGATTTTGTAAATCTTATTTTATATAAAGATTTGATTTTGCAAATCTTTCCAAATCTTTATTTATTACATTTGTACTAGATGTATTAATTGTATCAATTATGTAATATATAATACCAAGTCTTGGTATTGGAAAAGTTATGAAAAAGATACAAAAACACACATACAAAAATGCTATTTTTCTTTCTAATTTTCAAGTAACCAAAATACTTGGAATCTATAATTGGGTTCGGTTTTTGGTGGAAATAACGAAGAAGAAAATATCCATTAAGTAGAAGGTATAGATCGAAGCAAGGTTGGAACTTTGGGTGTCTACCGTTTAGAGGAACTCTTCTTTGGGTTTTCAAATTCGATCTTCAAAAGGCTACAAAGGTTGTATTCTAATCTTCTCTTGTTCAGTTTCGTTAATTTGTTTTGTTTGCCAAAGTTTTGTACAATGATCCGTGAAAGAGTATGATTTTGTAAAGTTTTAAAAATGCTTCCGCTCGCTTTGAATTTGTATCATACTCCAACAGTAGGGGTGTGCATGGTACGGGACCAGACCAAACTAACTCGGTTCGGTTCTGTCCCAAGTCCCAAATTCTAGAAGAAAGCTGGACCGAGCACCGGACCATAAAATATCTGTTCGATTCGGTTTCATAAGATTCGGTTCGGTTCCATGAAAAGAACCTTACCAATTTATACACACTCTTTGTTTGGCGATGGATTATAGTTTTTATAATATATAAAGCTTCGAATTAACAACGGCATATAGATTATAGTTTTAATTTTAATGTACATTTATTTATAGTATCAAATCGTGTATAAAACTTTATTTTATAATTTTTTGGAAAAGAAGTATTATATTAATTTAGAATAGGTACATAAAAATTCAGTTGAAATGCAATACAGCAACACCCAACATCAGTATACATTATAAACATGTGCTAAATCCATCTCATGGTATGAAAAGGCTTCAACCCAATTGATTACAGTAGTATGGCATCTACAATCACAAACTCCTAAACATGACTTATGATATTATAACAAGCTTTCAATATTTGTAAAAATTTCAAGAGCAAATTGAAAATATGTAAGTGAGTTAGCTTAGCACCGAGGACCGAAAAGTTGATTTACGGAATAGCATATACTCAAGATCAAGAGTCAAACAGAAGTTGAGAATACATAAGTGAATTAGCATATATAAAATCTTTGATCTTTCTTTTAAAAGTTGATTTACGGAATGTGTACATATCAGTCCGGTCCTTTCCCCTTTTTTCGGGTTTCGTCTGTTCCGTACCAAGAACCGAAAAATATGAAATTTAAGGACTATGGACCGTATCGAAACTCCTCGGGAATGCTCGATTCCGGTTCGGTCCGTTCCTCGATTTTTTTTTTCCAGTTTTTCCCATACCATGCACACCCCTATACACGTAAGGTTTTATAGGGTTTATAACCCGATCTCGTATTAATTGCTTTAAAGTAGGGTTTATCAAGTTAAATTTCAACTTGAATACATGGCAAGGGTATCGGATAGTTGGAATAGACTGGTGCGATCTACGCTCCGGTGTGAACAGCTCTGGTTAGCGGACAAAGTCATGAGAGAAAAAAATCAAGTGGACCTGATTCGCTTCAACGAACTACTAATATCAATGAGATTTTACAAACTGCTGATGAGATTCTAGCTGAAGATGCTCATGTTGTTAGCATATGTTGTTGGTTATAGTTTTGGTTAGAAGAAATGGATATGGTTGCTTTGTATTTGTGAATGGATGTTACCCCACATAGGTGGGATGAAGAAGTGGGAGGGGGTGACTTGGTTATAAAAGGAGTGTTAAGCCTCACTTCCAAATTGCACCAATCAATACACTTTAAGTATTTGATTATTTCTTTCTTTCTTACTCATGTTTGAGAGTTGTATTAGTTAAATATTTTGGAGAGTGTAGTTGGCTTAAGAGAGTCGTCTATATCATTGTAACAATTTGTGATTTAGTGTATTTCTCTCTTTGTGGTTTCTCCTATTTTGGAGTTTCCACGTTAAATCTTGTGTTGTGTATTGTTCATATTTCTTTACTGTTTATCATTGGGCTGGGTGTTGGGAATTAGTGAGGCCATAATTTCCCAACAACTGGTATCAGAGCGTCAGGTTTGACGGGGGTCTCGATTATAGGAGTCGGAGTATGCTCTGTGGTTGCCACGTGAGTGGATCGTCCACATCAGAAACGAGTTCTATTGATCGTATAGGGTATCTGGTTAGACAATATTTTTTCTGATTCGTAGTAATAGTTGGATTTGTTAGTGGCGAGTTGTGGATTTTCGATTTAAAGGGTCCTGGCTACCTGCTACATCTTTTGGCTATTCGAAACGTGAGCAAAATCAGAGAAAGTGTTGTTTATAGGATATAGATACGATGTCGAAGTTCAGTCCAATGAGGTTTGATGTAGAGAAATTTGATGGGATGATCAGTTTTGGCTTATGGCAGGTTCAAGTCAAGGATGTGTTGATTCAGTCCGGGTTACACAAGGCATTGAAAGATAAACCCACCTTTGTTCTCGGCAGTTGTAACGACCCAGAATTTTCCGATCGTTCTATATTTATGAGATTAATATTTACATAAATTAAACCTTACCAACATGATAAGCAATCCAAACTGTTGAGACTTATATTTTTGAAAAGAGTTTTACACAACGTTTGACCGTCCAATTTGACCGATGATATCACGAACTATATAACACACGATAATTATATGATTATGTATATGTACATATCTATACATATTTAACATGATTTAAGGATGGTTTAACATTTCATTGTGAACTAACAACAATGAGTTATAAGTATACTTTGAGACCACTAACTTAAGTATTCAAAACGATAACTATATGTAACGTTCTTTGACATATATACTTACAATCTATAATGTGTTGTGATTTATGTCATCAATATGATTTAAGTGTAATGGGATTAATTTGTAACCAAAATAATCTTGATAAATATCGAACAAGTTTGGGGAAGTGTGGAGTGCACACTTGTTTGAACTTATCTTGATTATGACGGGGGTTCGGGGGCAGCGCCCCCGATAAGTGGGGTCCAAGGGGCAGAGCCCCTGGCTGGGGTCGAGCTGCCAGGTCAGCTTGGAATTTTTTTTTTTGGGCTAACATTGCTTTATTAAAAATGTCTTAAAATTTTATTTTTGGCCCGGTTGGACCCAAAATAAAAGCCCGATTTTGAGCTTCTTTTACCGTATCATACCCATCATCCATACGTATTTACTATTGGTAAATACACATCAATATCCTTATCAGCTTTAGATCTGCCCTAGATAAGAGGGAATCTTATTTGTAAGCTAGCATACATTATTACTCAAAAATTCAACACAATAATTTGTCCTTGTTCCCTCAACAACCAGACTGTCCTATAAGTATCACCATCACCTTGGTTTTTCATTTCATTCTTACAACCATCTTTCTCTAACAAAAAAAAAACACACTCTTAGGAACTCTAAGTGTTCTTCACAATCTCAGCAAATACTCATGAAGAACTAGCTTCATGAACAACCTATAATCATCATAAGAAAGTTTGATCAAGATTATTTTCTATCTTTTCCAGTAGCTTTATCCAAGTAACTTGAGGTAGTAACCTTATTCATAATCTTATTCGATTCATATTTATATAGCTATCTTATTTTGTGTTATAAAATTTTTAACAACAAGAACATAGTTTGAATGATTTCAAACCTGTTCGCAAACTAAATAGATCCTTCTAATTTGATTTTTAAAACACTTCAAAACCTGTAATATATCATATTATGACAAAATCGGATTAATCATATCTTGGCTATTTAACATAATATTTAATATATATTTACTTATGATTTGATTTTATATATTCCAGGACCACCCGTAAACAACACGAGAAGATTAATCATAAGACCTCATGATTGTACGCAACACGTCATCTGACAACACGGTACTTTATGTACGCAACACGTCATTTGACAACATGGTACCATGGGTCGAGATTAATATATATATATATATATATATATATATATATATATATATATATATATATATATATATATATATATATATATATATATATATATATATATATATATATATATGTAACGATTACTTGAAAAGAAAATATGTTGATATATTATATATATGGTTAGGTTCGTGATATCTATCGGAGACCAAGTCGAGTTAAATACCTTCAAGGAAAAGGTGAGTATATAGTCCCACTTTTAAACTCTAAATATTTCGGGATGAGAATACATGCATTTTATGATTTACGTTATGGACACAAGTGATTAAAAATATATATTCTACGTTGAGTTGTACCACTGGCATACTTCCCTGTAACTTGGTAACTATTATTTACATGAGGTATTGTAAACGCGAATCCTGTTGATAGATCTATCGGGCCTGACAACCCCAACCGGACTGGACGACCAGTATTCAACGGTTGCACAGTACTTCGTTTCGGTAACTACACTTGGTACGGTGTATTAAGATTTCATAATAAAGGGAATATGCGACGTTGATTAAATGTTAAGTATGGTTATCAAGTGCTCAACAACTTAGAATATTTTTATTAAAACGTTTATATATGAAATCTTGTGGTCTATATTTATAACGCTGCCGGCATTAAACCTATATCTCACCAACTTTATGTTGACGTTTTAAGCATGTTTATTCTCAGGTGATAACTAAAAGCTTCCGCTGCAACATGTTGAATTTAAGCAAGATCTTGAGTATGCATATTTGTGTCAAAAATAAAACTGCATATCGGAGGATTTGTAATGTAAAATATGTTGGAGGTCGTATTGTTATTATCACATGTAAAGTTTGTAAGTCTAAGATTATCGCTAAACGATAATCATTATTAAGTTGTTTAAACCTTGTATTTGTAATAAAAGCTATGGTTTGTATTGTAAAAACGAATGCAGTTTTTGAAAAATGTCGCATATAGAGGTCAATACCTCGCGATGAAATCATATGTTATTGTATTCGTCCTTATGGTTAAGGTCGGGTTATGACAGCAGTGATTCTAGCAGTAAGTTCGATGAAGAAGAATGGGATGATATGGATTTGAGGGCAGCAAGTGCGATTCATTTGTGTCTTGCAAAGAACGTGCTTGCAAATGTGCACGGGTTATCAACGGCAAAGGAGCTTTGGGTTAAACTAGAGCAGTTGTACCAGGGCAAGGGCATCTCAAATCGGTTGTGTCTTAAAGAACAATGTCATACTCTGCGTATGGATGGGGGTTCAAAGATTTCAGATCATCTAAGTATTCTTAACGGTATTGTTTCAGAACTGGAGGCTATTGGAGTTAAAACGGATGATGAAGATAAAGCTTTGAGGTTGATATTATCTTTATCATCGTCTTATGAACACATGAAACCTATTTTGATATATGGGAAAAAACTCTGAAGTTTGAATACGTTACAAGCAAGCTCCTATCCGAGGAGAAAAGACTGGAAGGTAACGGGGTCTCGTCATCAGGAGATACGATAGTGTTGTGTTCGGATAGGCGAAAAAGAAAATCTGGGAAGAATCTGGTATGCTGGAGGTGCGGGAAGACTGGGCATGTAAGGGTTAATTGTCCAGGTGGAGCTAATCCGGCAAATGGCTCCAAAGACGCTAACATTGTCTCCATTGTTACGGAGAGTGACGAATTCCTCTGAAGTCACACCATCCTCATGGTGTGTCCGCGCCACCATGGAAAGGGATGTTCGTTAGCGGTTCCACAATTGCACATGGGCATTGGTTTGGCATTGATGCAGGTTGTGTGGTGGAAACTGATGTTGTAGCTGATGAAACTTCCAGGGAAAGCCAAACAGGAAGTTGCACCATAAAGTTTCAGCAGGTTGTTCAACAACATGTGCAGAGGTGAAATGATTGGAATGTGATATTCTAAGTGTTATACTCTTAATGGTGGAGTATGATAATTCTTGTTAAGAGTTATGTTTGTCTGTTATGACAATGATTGTCGGGTCTTGACAATGTTCGATGAAGATGCAAATTTTATTTCTTGGGTTAGAGGTAATGTCAGCGGCATGAAGATGAGGATCTTGAAGTTGTCGTGGAGGAAGCATCTACGTCGGTTTCTTTTGCAAAGTGGAAGCATGATTATCTTCTTCTATCCAAAAGGTGGAGATTTGTTGGTTATAGTTTTGGTTAGAAGAAATGGATATGGTTGCTTTGTATTTGTGAATGGATGTTATCCCACATAGGTGGGAGGAAGAAGTGGGAGGGGGTGACTTGGTTATAAAAGGAGTGTTAAGCCTCACTTCCAAATTGCACCAATCAATACACTTTAAGTATTTGATTATTTCTTTCTTTCTTACTCATGTTTGAGAGTTAAATATTTTGGAGAGTGTAGTTAGCTTAAGAGAGTCGTCTATATCATTGTAACAATTTGTAATATAGTGTATTTCTCTCTTTGGGGGCCGATGGTTTTTCTCCTATTTTGGAGTTTCCACGTTAAATCTTGTGTTGTGTATTGTTCATATTTCTTTATTGTTTATCATTGGGCTGGGTGTTGGGAATTAGTGAGGCCGTAATTTCCCAACAAATGTAAGTTCATTACTAATAGAGATACAATTTAATACTCCGTAGTCGATAATTTAGAACGATTGCAGATTTTTTGAATCATTAGGTTTCTGTTTGTAGCGGTTGTATAACTTAATGTGATTCTAAACTTGACAAGAAATGATTTTAGTTTGGGAGTGATTTTTTGATTTGATTGGTTGGATTTTATCTTTTTTGTAAATACCGTGACATACTAAATACTAATTGAAGTTATCTTAATAATGTAGTGTTATGACAATTTTGCTAGCGCACCCACACTAGCGGAAGCGAGGATATAATTTGTTTGAGACAAATTTGCGAGAAATAATAGAAAGTAAATAAAGTAACTGATAACATGACGATTTAACGTGGTTCGGCAAAACCCTGGCTACGTCCACCCCAAGAGTCTCCTTTATTCTTATAATATAAAAGAACCCGGTACAAGAAAAAGTACACTATGAGTTAAACCCAAACCCAAGCCCCTTAGATTTTAGCATAAAATCTAAGTTTCTCGTACACTCTTTTACACTCCTTACAAGAATAAAACTCTCAACCTCACAAAGAAACACACTCCGTTGATATTATCGATCAACTATGTTTACTACCCTAGTACCCTTTGTGATACTTTGATCCTCCCTGGATCACTTGATCCCTTTATTGGATTTGATCCCTCTGGATTGGATCCTTTTGGATGATCTTCCCATTCTTCATTGCCATGTATTTATAGATGAAACCTCACCAACCTCCATGTGGAAACAAGAAAACAATAACAACCACCTTTTATGGCTTCAACAAAGTTAGGCTACCAAACCTTTAAAATATAAACCCACATGTATATCATGCAAGTGTATCATCAAATAAATGTTAGTCAAATATTTGGACCACCGTCCAACAATCTCCACATTGACGAACATTTATCTTCTTCGTCACCGAAAATACTATCACCTAGTACTTTCACCATTGGCCTCCGTTATCACCACTGCACACACCTTGAATCACCTTGGTCCTGAACCTGATTCAAATAAAACCGGCCAATAACCATGTGCAGCTGACCCCTTCAACTTACCTAGTTGACACCGGAGAGGAGTCTCAAATCACCTCTTCCACCACAGTAGGATTTTCCTTCTCACCATCGTCTACCTCGGTCAAACATGTCCTAACATGTTTCCGACCTGTTTCCCGCATGCACGCTTTCAAAACCTTCGAGACATGAGTACATCTTGTACTCGCCACCAGACGATATAAACCCTCATACTTCTCTCCCGTCATCAGGGCCTCATCTTGAGCAGAAGTAGAACTTTTGGAGACTGTGAGAACATCTCCCACTGGTACATTAACTGCTACCGCAGCCGATGAACCCCCAGATTTACCTTCACCATTTCTTCAGAGTGGACAATACTTCCTGTAGTGACCCCACTTATGACATTTGAAGCACTGGATACCCTTCGCGCCGTCTCCTGATCTAGACCTACTGTTATAACTAGATCTCTTCTCGGAAAACCTTCCCCTTCCATGACCAACCATAGCAAACCCATGCTTAAAACGATCATTGGATCTTCGTCTCTTAGCTTCTGATAAGCTTTCCGGTACTACATCCTCCATCTTTACAGTAGCCTTACCATAAAGAACAGTAGTAATCAGAATATCATACGAACTGGGAAGAGAGGCAAGAAGAATAAGGGTCTTATCTTCTTCCTCAAAATAAACCTCAACTTTTCCAAGTTGATCCACCAGACCATTAAACACATTCATGTGTTCAATAATATCCCAATCGTCACCCGCCATCTCAAATGGCTCCACCTTAAATTGCATACCGCCGTTTCTCGCCATCTCCAAACAAAAAACTATCCGAAACACCTGGATGCTCTGATACCACTTGTTATGACAATTTTGCTAGCGCACCCACACCAGCGGAAGCGAAGATATAATTTGTTTGAGACAAACTTGCGAGAAATAATAGAAAGCAAATAAAGTAACTGATAACACGACGATTTAACGTGGTTCGGCAAAACCCTGCCTACGTCCACCCCAAGAGTCTCCTTTATTCTTATAATATAAAAGAACCCGGTACAAGAAAAAGTACACTATGAGTTAAACCCAAACCCAAACCTCTTAGATTTTAGCATAAAATCTAAGTTTTTCGTACACTCTTTTACACTCCTTACAAGAATAAAACTCTCAACCTCACAAAGAAACACACTCCATTGATATTATCGATCAACTATGTTTACTACCCTTTGTGATACTCTGATCCTCCCTGGATCACTTGATCCCTTTCTTGGATTTGATCCCTCTGGATTGGATCCATTTGGATGCTCTTCCCATTCTTCATTGCTATGTATTTATAGATGAAACCTCACCAACCTTCATGTGCAAACAAGAAAACAATAACAGCCACCTTTTATGACTTCAACAAAGTTAAGCTACCAAACCTTTAAAATATAAACCCCATATGTATATCACGCAAGTGTATCATCAAATAAATGTTAGTCAAATATTTGGACCACCGTCCAACATGTAGAACATTACTACCCTTACATTTTGACCCCTTGTTATTACGGAGTATTTGTTATCATAATTATCACCATCTGGAATGATTAATATCTAGCAGTATTTGCTGATATGGAACCATTCACAAAGGTTTAATTTATAATATAATTTCATTTCCATGTTGACACTAAGCGGTTGGTTCCTTCTGATTTCATGGTTGTTTGCTCCATATATATCTTCAATCCATCTGGTTTTCAGTGGCAAAAGTATGTTCGTTTCAATAACCTCTTTTTTACTTTCTTGAAATTACAGTCTTTAAGTTATAAACTGCCCCGGCATTTTGATTATGCTACTATATGAACAGGACTGTGTAAGATAGGGATGATTGGATAAATTGGCTTCTCTACAAAGATGGAGTTGGGGTCATCATTGTTTTTATATAATTTAAGAAGAGTAATACAATTATACAAAGACCATACATGCTTCAAAAATTATTATGATATTGTTGTCATTATCATAAAATATCGTGTTTGTTTTGAAATGAACATTTACTTATTTTGGTCACACCATGCCCCAAAATTTGTCAATGTTTTATTTAGTATATGTTGATAAAGGTGGCAAACTGGGTAGGTTAGTTACAACACCTCTTTTCATTGAAATGCGAGTGTTATGTGTTTTATTTGCAATACCGTTCTTCAAGATTGTTTTCATAAACAGTTTAGCGTATGAAATACGACTACAAAACTAAATAATTTGAGAAATAATGAATATCTACAGATCGTATGGTTATAGGTTTTCTGTTTTTTTGAGTTACTCGTATTTAGTTTATCTTTGACCCATTAGAGATTAAACATAACCCCTATTGGTGACAAATTTACAGTTGGCGGTTGCTCGTAAGGAATTGTGAGGCACTTAGGATTATGGTAATTAGTGAGAGTAATGCAAAAATGTTTTCAGATTTAGTACATTAACAAATTTAGCTTTCTTGTGGCCTTGTATTTGATCTTGTAATGATTTTTGTACCTTTTTGATTTACATAAGAAAAACAAGTCATGAAGTGAATACCGAGTTTAACAAGCAATCAAAAAGTGTTTATATTGTTGATCAAAAAACTCATGGTTGGTGACTGCTACCGCCTTAACAAGTCAAAAATCCAATTATATCCACATAAATAAACACCCTTAATCGATAGAAATAAGAACTATTTTGTATCATTTTGTTATATAAGTTTTTGCTATTCGCCAGTGTTAATTGTGTCATGGATATATGATATTGCAGTAATTTCAGCATATATTTATATTATTACCCCTACCCCACTAGAAATTTCTACATTTCTAATTAAGGGGAGGAATGAGTAAATATGATACGATCATTTAACTAGTGAAGATTATGATTAGTGAATAATCTTAGAACTTTATGTCCAACCAATATGTGTTAGCGAACTTAAATAATGTGGTCACGAATGAGGCAATGAGCTAGATATTAACTTATCACTAATTTTATACTCTTTGTTATATAATTTTTTTATGAATCATACAGTATGAAAGTTCTAACTCACAAAGTGGGTTTCACGGATGACCATAACCCACCATAAAGAGTGAATGTAACATATTTATCTAATTTCGCTAAGAACATACTCGTATAAAATTAGTGATAAGTTAATATCTAGCTCATTGCCTCATTCGTGACCACATTATTTAAGTTCGCTAACACATATTGGTTGGACATAAAGCTCTAAGATTATTCACTAATCATAATCTTCACTAGTTAAATGATCGTATCATATTTACTCATTCCTCCCCTTAATTAGAAATGTAGAAATTTCTAGTGGGGTAGGGGTAATAATATAAATATATGCTGAAATTACTGCAATATCATATATCCATGACACAATTAACACTACTCACCACACAAATCGGTGGCTAGGTACGATTTATTGATTCATCACATTACATTCAAAGCTGTATAAATTATAACCGAATTTTCCAACTACCACCCGCATATTTATTAACCTCCAATCTTCACTACCACCCTCCATATAACTCGTACACAAATAATTACCAACCTCAGAAGCTATTAAATTAATTAAATTTTATATATAACGTACAACATATTATATGTACTGTATACTACATACAACATTATACATACAACACTATTACGTACGGCCCTTTTTACCCTTTTCACATATTTCAACCTATAAATAGCCACAAACATCACCCCCCAAAAAAAACATCATCTCATAATTGCCTCGTTAACCATGTCACCTCCCACCACCACCGTAGCTACCATCGTCACTATAATATTTCTTTTCATCACTAATTCTGTCACCTCAGTATCACATCCGTTTAAAAAAATCTATGCATTTGGTGACTCATATACAGACACAGGAAACACCGCATCCGTTAATGGACCTAGCGCGTTTACTTATGTATCCAACTTACCCTACGGTAGTACATTTTTCCACCGCCCTACAAACCGTTACTCTGATGGCCGTTTAGTCATTGACTTCGTAACGGAATCTCTTTGGCTACCCTACTTACCACCTTACCATAACACGAAAGCCGACATCTCGTATGGTGTCAACTATGCGGTTGCGGGGTCCACCTCAATACCTTATTCATTCTTTGTTAAGAATAATCTTACTCTTGACTTACAAAGTCAATCTTTACAAACTCAATTTGCATGGTTTGTTAAAAATTTGGAGGGGCAAAAGTGTAAAAGTATGAAACTTACTCCAAAAGAATGTAAAGCGGTTTTTGATGATGCATTGATTTGGGTGGGTGAAATTGGAGCCAATGATTACGCTTATACACTTGGATCGGACGTTAAACCCAAAACAATTCAACAGCTTTCTATTCGCAATGTTAATGGATTTCTTGAGGTAACTACGGTACCATGAATATTTTTTATATCGAAGGAATTGTTTTAAAGGGGAAAAATCGCTATAGTATAAACGAACGAGTTGTTTTATTCAATTCAATTAATATTCAATCGAACTATAGAAGTTTATGTTTTGAAATGTAGTTTACAATTAGAAAATGATTGTCTCACAATTATTTTTCTAAAATATATTTACAAATGCCTTTGAAGTAATAATAAAATAATAAAATGAGAAAAAACAAAGAAAGATTTTTTTATTTTTTTTTAAACGTAAAAAAACAAATTACGTAGTAATGTAGATTGTAATTGGTTAATTTCATTACCCACCTTATGTGAATCGTTAAAACCGAAATAATCAAACTGAATATAAATTCAGTTTTTGGTTTGATTTCCTTTTCATTAACAATTATGAATTCGAATTTTATATTTGATTTTTAATTTTACTTTTTGAATTCTGGTAAATCGAAAATCATATTTATCTAATAATATATTAAAATTTTTATATTAATATATCATATACCATAAACCGTATTCAAAACTACAAGTCAAATATCAAAATCGTTATTATTCACAATTGTTTTTATTGAATTATAATATGATACTTCGTACGGAGTATATGATAATGATATCTTACAATTACTCTGTTGTACATTAACACTACGAATTAACATAACACTTACGGAGGTAAAATAAAAGCCTAAAAAGTGCAATTTAATTTCTTATCTAATACGTACTGGATCAAAAGGTGTATTTGCTTGTACATCATTGTATTAGCTTGTATGTCATGGATCAAAAGTTGTACATCAGTACATCATTCTAACAAATCTATTTTCCTAGGCGTTGCTTAACAAAGGTGCAAAATACATAGTAGTTGAAGGCCTCCCAACCACCGGTTGCCTAACCCTTTCAATGGCACTCGAACCAGGGTTCAAGCGTGACGACATGGGCTGCGTCGGTAGTCTCAATAAGCAAAGCTATGATCACAACACCATTCTCCAAACTAAGATCAACAATCTCCGACAAAATGAAACGCCCCGTCCCAATCCATCAGGACGAAACCTTCCACAACTGGTATCATCACGATGAACGGACTTCTATATGCCATAAACGACTCCATGTAATATCTTTAAAATGAGCAAATGCACAGCGGAAGACTTCTTTCAAACCTGAGAATAAACATGCTTTAAAGTGTCAACCAAAAGGTTGGTGAGTTCATAAGTTTATAGTAATCATTTCATTTCATCATATTAATAGACCACAAGATTTCATGTTTATATACATAATACACTCGCAAGTGTATGAAAAGCATTCTAAGTAGTGGGCACCCGGTAACTAGCCTTAACAAGAGTGTGTACCCCTGAGTTATAATAATATGTGCACCGAATCAAGTGCGTTCCGTTAACCTCGAAGTACTAAACACCCGTTCTTCTAGTTTAGTAATGACTAGAACAACATCTAGGTGGGGGTGTAAAACCCGATAGATCTATCTTTAGGATTCGCGCCTACCAGTTCATAAACCAATAGTTAAAGTTACCAAGCTAGGGGATTTTTGATTCAAACCCATGTAGAATTAGTTTTAGTACTTGTGCCTATTTCGTAAAACATTTATAAAACATCGCATGTATTCTCAGTCCCAAAAATGTAAACAGTAAAAGGGATCAAATGAAACTCACCGTATTGTATTTTGTAGTAAAAATACACATAACGACATTGAACAATTAAACAATGGAACGTTGGCCTCAGATTCACGAACCTATATCATTTATTTATATATTAATACATATAATAACAATTAAACAAGTTTTATATATTAACATACTTTATAATTTGTATGTTATATTATTAAATAGTTTAATTATGCCTATTTTATATAATTTATATAATTATATAATTATGATTATATTAAAAGGTATTTATCTATTATGTATAACTTAGTTAATGTTTTTATAATAATAACATTATATTTCAATCAATATGTAATATTAATATAGTTATGATATATGTAAAAATATATATATATATATATATATTTATATAAATACTAAAACAATGATAATTCTAATAACAATGATAAACTTAATAAATATGATATTAATAATAATAATAATAATAATAATAATAATAATAATAATAATAATAATAATAATAATAATAACTTTAATAATAATAATAAAAGTGGGATAACTACCTCAAGAGAATAAGTCCCCAAAAATATAAATGCCCTTGCCCGGAATCGAACCCACGACCTCTCGGTTTAACACAATCACTCCAACCAGTGTTTAACACAATCACTCCAACCAGTGTTCTACCTATTGTTTTTGTGTTTAATTCACCGAAACATATTTATATATATATAAGCAATATCGGTGTGCTCCTTCTTCTACATCTTGCATCGAATCACAACGGGTATGAGAGCATGACCTCGGCCCAAAAGACAAACTGAACCTACGGCCCAACTCCTTAAATAAACTCATGGCTCAATTTCTATAGTGCACTACTTCTTTGGTCCAATATCAATTTCATAAGCCCGACAAAATAAAAAAAAAACGCATCCAGCTGTAACTAGCTCTCGGTTCAATTAGATGATCCACAAACAAAGTTTAATACCTGAATACGTTTGAAATTATTCTGTAACCCGTCAATTCACTCAAGTTTATCCTCCCAAAATATCTTTAACAACACAAGTGGGTTTATATGATCATTAATGTTGGCCACTTAGTAAAACAACCACAAAAAAATCGCCACTTGCTTTGCTGTAAAGTATCGGATCTTTATAAATGAAATAAAGGGATTAATGCTTTTCAAGTTTTCCACTATATACCCACTTCATTATGTCTCTAACCCTCATTAATATAAGATACAATATGTAGCAGGAAGGGTGATAATTCGCAGCCTTCTTAGGTTTTTAAAGGATTGGTTTGCTCATGCAACCCGAGATATGCAGCAGGTAACAACCGAATCAAATTGGTGGTTTTGGTCTTTGTCAACATAAACCCGGCAGCAGCAATAGCGGTTAGCTGCAACTCGAGCAAAAGATGATGGTTGTTCACTATGAGAGAGAGGGAAAGGTAGAGGAGGTTGGCTCTCGGTTATGGTGGTCGATGAATGATAATTAAATGGATGATCGAGTATGAAGGTGATAAAATGGTGGCGGTTTATTCATGGTGATTTGGTAGTTAATTGTTTCTTGTTGTGTTGGTTAAAAAAAAATAAGTAGTCATAGTAGGAACGTAATATGGAGGGTGGTGATGGTTGCTTGTCTTGGTGGTTTATTTGGGTGATCGAAAACAGAAGAAGAAGCAACATCGATACATGAATGGATTAAACAGAAAGTCGATTATATGTTGGCTTTTGTTGAAAGTGAAGGTTGGGATTCTTGGTAGTTCAAAAATTTTGCAGCTACTCTTACGGTTTGAGGTGATGATAATCAAATGAAGGTGGAAATTGGTTCTCGGTGTTGGGGTTTGTGGAGTGTATGGTTGACGGGTCTTGTTTGTGTGAGTTGATCTCGAAAGCAGAAACAGAAGGGTTGTAGCAACGTAGTTCTAGCAGTTGTTCATATTTCATGTTGGTTTCACGATGAGCAGGATATATAGTAATAGCAACAAGAATAAGTAAGGTTGGTTTAATAGTTATGGTTGTTGCTCATGATAAATCTTTCATCTAAAACAGGAAACGAAGCATTGATGGTGAGTGGTATGGTTTTTCCTCATGGCTTTGATAAATCATCCCCTTGTGCCGACAGTATCCATCAAGCAATAGCAGAAAGATAGAAAAAGAATAAAACAAATATGTAAAGGTGATATCGATATCTAACAAAATTGTACAGATTTGGTATGAGTTTTCAACAACTACCATATCAAAACAAAATTCCTAACAGATGATAGTGAGTTGGAATTGGAGTGGGAATATATTTCGTACGATTGCTTATAATAGAGAAGTAATTGAATGATAAAAGCCGAGATTAAAGGATGATTGATTTGCTTTATGTGAAGGTGATAGGGTTGTCGTCTGGTAACACGAGCAGCACAGAAGACATCAACAATTAAAACTGATATTGATATATTTATATATCATACGCCTAATAATCTGTATTTATATAATTAAATAATTAATCCTAATGTTTAAATATATATTTGTATTTATATAAGTATTTAACTATATTAAATATAAGCATATGTATCGATATATTATATATATATGGAAATATATATGAATTTATCTATATTTGATTTTATACATCTATTTGTATAATTGTTTATATATATATATATTTTAAATATATAAGAAAACATATTTAATATTTGTTATACAAACATTAATATTAATTATTAATTTTAATAATAATGATAATAATAATAATGTAACTACTAATAATAATCATATCAATAATATTGATAATACTTGTACACATCAAGTTTTACATATTTATATATTTTATATAAAACAATTTATAATACAAATATTAATTTTTAACATTTATAATAAAAGTAATGTGATTAATATTATTATTACAAATGGTTCGTGAATCGTCGGGATTTGTCGAAGGGTAATTGAATATATAATAATAGTTCAAAATTTCTTTGAGACTCAACATTACAGATTTTTGCTTATCTTGTCGAAACCATATAAAGATTAAGTTTAAATTTGATCGAAAATTTCCGGGTCGTCACAGTACCTACTCGTTAAAAGAAATTTCGTCCCGAAATTTGATCGAGGTCGTCATGGCTAACTATAAAAATGTTTCCATGACAAACATGAGTTGATAAATAGAGTTTTATCATCATTGAGTAATATGGATAAAATCAATTGATTTTTGTGAAGAGTACGAGTGAAGCTATCACCAAAGAGTGAATGAGTATGTATGGATTCGTCATATCTTTTGACGTAGATAGGGTTGATTTCCGAGGTTCAAGGGATTTAAAGAAAATCTTCGTGATAAGATTTGATTCTTCGGTAATTAAGGAAATTTGGATCTGCTCTAAATGCGATCATCTGTCTTGATTGCTTTGTCTGATATTTCACTATAAATCCACCCTCTTTGGTTCCTTATTTCCACAACTCGATTTTGACTTGTCAAATTATCAGAAGTCACGAGAAAAGATGGAACTATCAAGAAAATATGCTCTTGATATGTTTATAGATTAGATAGAATGTAAGAGTCATGTAACATGGCACATGATGATGGTACTGTGAATCATCACGTTCCATTAGAAACTCAACATGAATTACTGTAATATAATGACGTTGATCAAGTGTCATTATATTATACTAACTCATGCATCAGTTCCCAACACTACTTCAAAAACATTCATAAATTTAAATTCAAAGATTTATAGAATATAGAAACTAAAACAGTTTCCTTTTATGAGATAACACAGATAGCGTGGAGAGATAATTAACATCGAACAAGAATATTTATGAAAATATCTTCAAAAATATTGAGGATATTACTAAAGAAAGGTACGATGATATCTTAGAATTTCATAATCAAATTGTGATGAAGAAATTCATTCAAGATGATTTAGAGCGGTTAAGGAGTAAGGTATATGCTAAAGATTCCATCAGAAACAGAATCATCAGGATTCTTTAAATACATGGTTTGGTCCTTGTATTTGTTCTTGGTCTCCTTCATGTTTGCTCGATTCATTTTTCAGAACTCCGAGATCTGATTCGTAAGTTAGAGTGCTTTTCAGAATTTTAGAATGAAAGTTCATAATTCTAAGAGATGAATGTTATATGTGTACATATAACTGCTGATGTAGAAACGCTGCAAGATTCGAAATACTGATTGCCAATTCTCGGTAATTGATATGACATCTCTCGTCATAAGATGAGGATAAGTATATGATAGGGTTTTTAATGAGCAAATATAATGATTCTTCGGAGAGACTTAAGTAAATGAGTAGTGAAGTTGCTGGTAAGTTTAATGCTAATGTGGTGGAATATAAACGGTTCCCCGGTAACGATGATGAAGGGGTAATCTTTATAATAGGGTTTATCCGCATGAAAGACTTGAAGTTGATTTGTTGGAGCTGTCACAAAATTGGCTAATTTGAAAAGAAATTGCGTTGTTATATTCGAAAATAACAATGCCAAAGAAGCTAGCACAGATACGTGTTAAACATTTATACAGATTCCGAGATTTTTTTTTTTTTTTTTCAGGTGCACAACTATATATGTAAATCTTTTCTTCTGTAGATGAAGTGCGGTTGGTTCATCTTCTCGATTGATGTATTTTCAAGAATCATAAAAGGTTTGAACGCAAATTGGAGTTGTCAAGATACAAATGAGGTTTAAGATGAAATCAAGTGGCAAACTTGAAGAATTGTTTAGTTCCATATGTTATAATCAATATTTTAATTCATTTTAATTGTCTAATGTTATTAGTCCACAGTCGATAGTCCATAGTTAGCTAGGAACAGTTAGCGTAGATTCTTAACAAAATTTCTCATAGTTAATTTGTTTGTTTCTAACAAATTTTATTCCGTCAAATGTTTTCTTCATTATGCCACCTGTCAAATCTTGACTTGGGTTCTGATCGGTCAAAATCCAAATAAAAACTTGAAGTTGAATGAAAATAGTTGTTCTTTGGGGAACGGATACATATATGTGTGAATGTAAGTAGGATAGTAAATGACTGTTGAATCAGATTCGAAAGAATGTACAGTGTAACTAATTAATGTGAAATCTAAATATTCCTCGGGTATTACCTACCCGTTAAAATATTTTTATCATTAATAGTTTGTACGAAAAAAAAAAAAAAATTTTAATCACAATCTTTATGAAACTATATATATACATATATGTTTTCTTCAGATGTAATTATGGATTTAATGAGTTAATATGATATTAAACTCATTTGATTTTCGGTTTGAGCTATAATAAGTAATCTCTAAAGCTATTAGGATCCACATATTCTTCGCAGAATATTGATGAAGTTATGGATCAATACTTCATCGTTACTTGTTGTTGGTACTCCTTGGTATCCATGGTGCATATGATGTTGATGTTCGTAGAACAGGTTGTGATGTTGAGGTGTGGGATGCGGATATTGTTGTTGGTGGTACTGTTTATGCCGCTGGTGCTGCTGATGCTGTCGGTGCTGATGTTGATGGTGCTTGTGGTGCTTGTGATGCTTGTAAATCACGCACCATTCTTGTCAGGGTTTCTATCCTACCCTCTATCATTTCTATCCACCCACTCATCTGATTTGCTAAATCTTGATTATCAATTCGAAGTTCCCTAACTTCTTCTAATATCCCCCTTCGATTGGTATCCGGAAGTAGAGGTTGAATATTTTCTGAGATTGCAGTAATGCGACCTTCGAGGCGGAATATTTTGGCAAGAAGGGTGAAAACAGTATTGCGCATAGGTTCACCGGTAAGTACGTCATTTTCTCCGATGTTAGGGGGTAAGTTTGGTTCACGATAGGGTTCGCCTTCTTCATTCCTCCATCGAGTGAGTAAGTCTCGGACCCACCCCCATCTCTTCCAGAAAGAAAAATAGCTAATTGGTGGAGGCACTTCTGGTTCATTGACTTCGGAGTCTACTTCAATATACATTTCGAAATCGCTTCCGGAACTAATGGAATCCAAACTAGATGTAGGGTCCATCTTACACGATCAATTAGAAGATTTTTGATATGAAATGATTTTCGGATATCGGATGATATTCTAATTACATAGAATACCTAATACCTATATATATAGCATAGAAGGTCCTGTAGATTGCGGAGGGAATTAAGGAAACATGTCAGATAAAGTTTACAGTGATAGATACGCTGAGATATGGATTAGCAGATATGCTAGGATATGAATTTGTCTGTACACTATTTAGGCAAAAATTGCAATAAGAAGTGTCGAGACTGACAGTGATAGATAGATATTTTTCGACAAAGAATGATAAGCAAAACTTTTGACATGCCGACACGGTCGAAGTCCAGACTCACTAAGGCATCTAAACAACTATCAGTTAGACACACTAATGCAAGACCTGGTTCGCTAAGACCACCGCTCTGATACCACCTGAAACGCCCCGTCCCAATCCATCAGGACGAAACCTTCCACAACTGGTATCATCACGATGAACGGACTTCTATATGCCATAAACGACTCCATGTAATATCTTTAAAATGAGCAAATGCACAGCGGAAGACTTCTTTCAAACATGAGAATAAACATGCTTTAAAGTGTCAACCAAAAGGTTGGTGAGTTCATAAGTTTATAGTAATCATTTCATTTCATCATATTAATAGACCACAAGATTTCATGTTTATATACATAATACACTCGCAAGTGTATGAAAAGCATTCTAAGTAGTGGGCACCCGGTAACTAGCCTTAACAAGAGTGTGTACCCCTGAGTTATAATAATATGTGCACCGAATCAAGTGCGTTCCGTTAACCTCGAAGTACTAAACACCCGTTCTTCTAGTTTAGTAATGACTAGAACAACATCTAGGTGGGGGTGTAAAACCCGATAGATCTATCTTTAGGATTCGCGCCTACCAGTTCATAAACCAATAGTTAAAGTTACCAAGCTAGGGGATTTTTGATTCAAACCCATGTAGAATTAGTTTTAGTACTTGTGCCTATTTCGTAAAACATTTATAAAACATCGCATGTATTCTCAGTCCCAAAAATGTAAACAGTAAAAGGGATCAAATGAAACTCACCGTATTGTATTTTGTAGTAAAAATACACATAACGACATTGAACAATTAAACAATGGAACGTTGGCCTCAGATTCACGAACCTATATCATTTATTTATATATTAATACATATAATAACAATTAAACAAGTTTTATATATTAACATACTTTATAATTTGTATGTTATATTATTAAATAGTTTAATTATGCCTATTTTATATAATTTATATAATTATATAATTATGATTATATTAAAAGGTATTTATCTATTATGTATAACTTAGTTAATGTTTTTATAATAATAACATTATATTTCAATCAATATGTAATATTAATATAGTTATGATATATGTAAAAATATATATATATATATATATTTTTATATAAATACTAAAACAATGATAATTCTAATAACAATGATAAACTTAATAAATATGATATTAATAATAATAATAATAATAATAATAATAATAATAATAATAATAATAATAATAATAATAATAATAATAATAATAATAATAATAACTTTAATAATAATAATAAAAGTGGGATAACTACCTCAAGAGAATAAGTCCCCAAAAATATAAATGCCCTTGCCCGGAATCGAACCCACGACCTCTCGGTTTAACACAATCACTCCAACCAGTGTTTAACACAATCACTCCAACCAGTGTTCTACCTATTGTTTTTGTGTTTAATTCACCGAAACATATTTATATATATATAATCAATATCGGTGTGCTCCTTCTTCTACATCTTGCATCGAATCACAACGGGTATGAGAGCATGACCTCGGCCCAAAAGACAAACTGAACCTACGGCCCAACTCCTTAAATAAACTCATGGCTCAATTTCTATAGTGCACTACTTCTTTGGTCCAATATCAATTTCATAAGCCCGACAAAATAAAAAAAAAACGCATCCAGCTGTAACTAGCTCTCGGTTCAATTAGATGATCCACAAACAAAGTTTAATACCTGAATACGTTTGAAATTATTCTGTAACCCGTCAATTCACTCAAGTTTATCCTCCCAAAATATCTTTAACAACACAAGTGGGTTTATATGATCATTAATGTTGGCCACTTAGTAAAACAACCACAAAAAAATCGCCACTTGCTTTGCTGTAAAGTATCGGATCTTTATAAATGAAATAAAGGGATTAATGCTTTTCAAGTTTTCCACTATATACCCACTTCATTATGTCTCTAACCCTCATTAATATAAGATACAATATGTAGCAGGAAGGGTGATAATTCGCAGCCTTCTTAGGTTTTTAAAGGATTGGTTTGCTCATGCAACCCGAGATATGCAGCAGGTAACAACCGAATCAAATTGGTGGTTTTGGTCTTTGTCAACATAAACCCGGCAGCAGCAATAGCGGTTAGCTGCAACTCGAGCAAAAGATGATGGTTGTTCACTATGAGAGAGAGGGAAAGGTAGAGGAGGTTGGCTCTCGGTTATGGTGGTCGATGAATGATAATTAAATGGATGATCGAGTATGAAGGTGATAAAATGGTGGCGGTTTATTCATGGTGATTTGGTAGTTAATTGTTTCTTGTTGTGTTGGTTAAAAAAAAATAAGTAGTCATAGTAGGAACGTAATATGGAGGGTGGTGATGGTTGCTTGTCTTGGTGGTTTATTTGGGTGATCGAAAACAGAAGAAGAAGCAACATCGATACATGAATGGATTAAACAGAAAGTCGATTATATGTTGGCTTTTGTTGAAAGTGAAGGTTGGGATTCTTGGTAGTTCGAAAATTTTGCAGCTACTCTTACGGTTTGAGGTGATGATAATCAAATGAAGGTGGAAATTGGTTCTCGGTGTTGGGGTTTGTGGAGTGTATGGTTGACGGGTCTTGTTTGTGTGAGTTGATCTCGAAAGCAGAAACAGAAGGGTTGTAGCAACGTAGTTCTAGCAGTTGTTCATATTTCATGTTGGTTTCACGATGAGCAGGATATATAGTAATAGCAACAAGAATAAGTAAGGTTGGTTTAATAGTTATGGTTGTTGCTCATGATAAATCTTTCATCTAAAACAGGAAACGAAGCATTGATGGTGAGTGGTATGGTTTTTCCTCATGGCTTTGATAAATCATCCCCTTGTGCCGACAGTATCCATCAAGCAATAGCAGAAAGATAGAAAAAGAATAAAACAAATATGTAAAGGTGATATCGATATCTAACAAAATTGTACAGATTTGGTATGAGTTTTCAACAACTACCATATCAAAACAAAATTCCTAACAGATGATAGTGAGTTGGAATTGGAGTGGGAATATATTTCGTACGATTGCTTATAATAGAGAAGTAATTGAATGATAAAAGCCGAGATTAAAGGATGATTGATTTGCTTTATGTGAAGGTGATAGGGTTGTCGTCTGGTAACACGAGCAGCACAGAAGACATCAACAATTAAAACTGATATTGATATATTTATATATCATACGCCTAATAATCTGTATTTATATAATTAAATAATTAATCCTAATGTTTAAATATATATTTGTATTTATATAAGTATTTAACTATATTAAATATAAGCATATGTATCGATATATTATATATATATGGAAATATATATGAATTTATCTATATTTGATTTTATACATCTATTTGTATAATTGTTTATATATATATATATATATTAAATATATAAGAAAACATATTTAATATTTGTTATACAAACATTAATATTAATTATTAATTTTAATAATAATGATAATAATAATAATGTAACTACTAATAATAATCATATCAATAATATTGATAATACTTGTACACATCAAGTTTTACATATTTATATATTTTATATAAAACAATTTATAATACAAATATTAATTTTTAACATTTATAATAAAAGTAATGTGATTAATATTATTATTACAAATGGTTCGTGAATCGTCGGGATTTGTCGAAGGGTAATTGAATATATAATAATAGTTCAAAATTTCTTTGAGACTCAACATTACAGATTTTTGCTTATCTTGTCGAAACCATATAAAGATTAAGTTTAAATTTGATCGAAAATTTCCGGGTCGTCACACAAAAGTACCCAGAAAGCGTCATTATCTACGCAGACTACTGGAACGCTTATCGTTCAGTCATTAAAAATGCAAACAAATTAGGATTTAAAGAGCTTTACAAAGTGTGTTGTGGCTCGAATGGTGCACCATATAACTTCGACGTACTTGCTACTTGTGGCTCCCAATCTTCGAGCTCGTGTAAAGATCCTTCACAGTATATTAACTGGGATGGGGTTCACCTTACGGAAGCTATGAATAAGGCGATCTCGGAGTTATTTCTTAATGGCGGGTTCACTCATCCTCCATTCGGTTCACTATTGAGCAGCAAACAATAATTGGGATAGATTACTATGAACATGTTTTTTAGTTTTAATGGGTCAATGTATGTGTGTGTGTTTTTTTTTCTGAGTATATGATCTTGGCACATGTAGTAATCCACTTGTTATTAACTAAGTTTGGTCCTTAAGTGATATTAACTTGATTATAATTGACAAGAAAAGGTGATCTTAACATAAAATAATTATTAGGTTGATCTAAAAGTACTCCGTATATTGGAAAACACAGTTAAAAAAAGAAGATAGATTATGATTTTTAGTCAGGTAACTTGTATCGGTTATTAGATCTAAATGCTGAGCTGATAAACAAGTTTGAAGAAATCGGAACTCGGGGAGCTCTCGGCGGTTGACTTTCGTTGACTTTTGGGATAATTTTTATGATATCCGAGATTTGACATAGATTTGACCGTTATTTGACCGAATTAAACTAGATTTGACCGATATTTGGACGGGAAACTCCATTTATTGTTCGTTGACCGATTACACCGGTCATTGACCAATTTTTTGGTCGATTCCAAAACGAGAACTCGGCAGCAAGTCCAAAACGATTTTTCGGTGAGAACTCGGCCGATTTTTCCTATTTTTGCAACCTTGCTGACAAGACATGGGATGTATTACTATATCTTTGAATTCATTGACCTTTTTAACGGCTAAAACAAGAGATTATGCATCATTCGATACGTGTCATATCTATCTATACATGCGGTAATTTAAATTTAAGGCCGGTTTTAACCCAGCGTGAAAAAGTGACTTCAGATGAGGTGGAATTCGATGTGGCACTTTTTTGAAGCCCTTGAAGTCTCTAACGCGGCATCAAAATTTGACGCTCGGGGCGTCAGTCGAGAATTTGACGGGTGTGTCAAATGTGTTTCAGTCAATCAGATTTTTTCGAATATTTTTATATATTATTAATTAACATATTTTATATCCAACTATCAATAGTATTTTACCACATCACCCATTCACAAATTTAACCCTCAAATTTGACACTCCCCTTTATTTAATTCATCTTTTGATCTTGCCACATCACCAAAAAGTACATAACTTACTTTTGACATCACCGCCACAGTTAGAAACAGTCTAAGAAATGTGTCAGGTGATGTGTACGTTATATTTGAGCATATGGTAAATTGAATTTACAAAATGTGATGTGTTCAAAGCTAATTTGAATTTAGAAAGTTTTAGACTTTATACTCTCAAAACTGAAAAGAAGACTTTTTTATTTTAATTCTCAATTCTCAATTAAGAAGGTCAAACAGTTGAGTTGAATCAACGGAGACTAGTTTAGTTACCCGGGAGCACTGACGGAGGATTAAGGGGTTGGGGTGAGTCATGATCTCTCTAAAAATTTATGTCCATACTAGCAATTTTTATAGTTTTAATTACTAAATATGATAATTTCAAATCTTTGCCCCACCTAATTAAAGTTAAAACATGTAGACTACATTACTTTAAACTTACTAGAACGTATTTATATATAAACACTACATGTTTTGATTTATTTTGGTCCTCTCATTATCAGTGTTCAAGCACCGTCATTGCTTGTGAGATCACCGGTTTGATCAAGAAAAACAGATAAAAAGACTAATTAAAAAACCATTATAAGAAAATGTAAATTTACATTTACATTACAATTTTTAATTTTTGATGTAACATGGAAAAAAAATACACACAAAACTTGATACAATGAAGAATACAAACTAAATTAAACTTGATATAGTGAAGAACACAAACTCTCAAACATTCTTTGTCACAATTTTTTTGTAGTCCTATTAACATTCATATCTGTGACGACCCAGAAATTTTCAACCAAAATTAAACTTAATCTTTATATGATTCTGACACGATAAGCAAAGTCTGAAATGGTGAGTCTCGAAAATTTTGGAACTATGTTCATATATTCAATTACCCTTTTGACTATGCTCGACGATTCACGTGCGAATATATAAATGGATATGAATGTATATATGTATATATATTATAACCTAAAAACGTTAACAAAGTATTAGATATATAAATAACTTGCAACGTGTATATAAAAAGTGTTTATATATATTGTGTGTGTGTGTATATATATATATATATATATATTAAGGTTCTAAATTATTTTTGTAAACGATAATAACACCCGTTTATTGTTTCGTTTGATAAATAAATATTATATACAAATTTATATTTTTCTAAACGAAAATATATATTTTACAATGTGATAATGTATAGAATTGAATTAGATATAAAACGTTTCGATATTATTAAATATATTTTAATAAACAACGAGGAGTTGATTTATAGAAGCAAATAACCAAATTACTCAAATGTATAAGTTATACTTCGAGTAATATAGTCTATCGATGATTAAGTCTAATTATTGATAATGGTACACGTCGCGTAATGTAAAATGCTAGTTTTCTAAGCATACGAAACGTCGTTCGAAAAACCGAAATCGGGACATAAGTCAAACGTAAACGTACAAGGCATCGGAATCAAAATTACAAGTTAACTAGGCACGAGAATATAATATAATATATAATTAATTAATATAAATTATATATATTATATATATATATATATATTATAAAAATATGTCGACAAACAAGAAAACAAAATATTGTGAGCTAGAGACAGGTGGCCATGCGATCGCATGGCCATAAGCCTAACAAACCATGCGATCGCATGGGTTCAGAATCCAGGCAACAATATAAAGCTCGATCGTTCTGGCTCAGTTACACACTCTCATTCTCTCTCGATCTCTTTCTCTATATTTATATTTATTATTATTATTATTATTATTATTAATTATTAATATTATTATTAATCCTAATATTATTAGTAATATTAGTAGTGTAATTATTAGTATTATATATACATAAAAAACTACGACGGAGTGCTGTTTGAGTAATTTAAAAATGAGTTTTACGAGCGGGATAGAGCTAAGGAAATTATGGGGTATAGCTCGTGAGTCAAACCTAGTGTTTATCATCTCCGTTGCGTCTACGTACTTTCCTGCAATATTGAATCACAATATTGATACGTAAGCATTTATATCTTATCTTTTATATAATAATAGTGTATACATGTCTAGTGCTCGAGTATATATGTTTATGCAAGCTTGTATGCTTTAATTTTGTCATTAGATAGTTTATGATGAATCGCGAATTTTATTACATATGTTATTGATATAAGGTATATGATATGTATGTCGTTGGAAAGCTATCGAAAAATTATTAACTTTTCATTTAGAAATCGTGTGTATTCGAAGAACAGATTAAAAGTTATGGTCAACTGAATTATGATTAACATTAACTGAAATTGCTTTTAAATCTGCAATTGATATTTAAACAACTTGTTTATAAGATTGATAAATTGGATTTTCAAATATTACTAATCGAGTAAATGAATTTCTATATAAGGCACGTCTCGTCTTGTTGAACAATTGTTAAAGTTGACTATCTTATCATGTTTTAAAGCTTTATAAACACTATAATCTGATTTTACAAGTATTGGAAAACTATGTGAAATAGTAAAATATGTTCGATTGCCATGATAATTCAACTATAACATAGCTCCTGAAATAAATAATATTTTGAGTTTGATAAATTATAAATTCGTTCAATTATCAAGACTTATACTATAAACATGTATAGATTTAAAGAGCATATTGGGTCAGGTTAACTTTTGAGATGACTTGTGATGACCCGGGAATTTTCGACCAAATTTAAACCTGAATCTTATTTGATTTCGATACGATAAGCAAAGTCTGTAATGTTGAGTCTCAAAGTTTTTGAACTATTGTCATACATTCAATTGACCTTCGACCATTCCCGACGATTCACGAACAATTGTGTGTAAATAAATATGTAAATATAAATGTAAGTATATATATATAATAATAATTGGAAAGAATAAAATATAGTATAAACATTAAAGTTAAATAAGTAAATAAGATATAAAATGATTAAAATGAATCTACATACACAAATAAATGACTTATATACATAATTAATATTATATGTATATTGTAGTAAATATAATATATATAGATATTAACAATTCAAATATGATATAAGTAATACATAATTAATAATATAAAAGATTAGTATATAAAATGTAATCACAAATTGAAATATAATTGTTATATTAATGTTATTACTTTTATTATTATTATTAATGTTAAGGTTAATATTTATATTTATATTTTTAATCTTATATTTTCCATTATGAAATCTGTTATGTATTATGTATAATTTGTTATATGATTATTATTAATAGTATTATCTTTAATAAATAATAATAATATTAAATCTAATATTATTAGTACCATTAGTAATATTATTATTATTATCATTGTTCTTATTATTATTATCATTATTAGTTATTAATAAACTTACTAAGATCATTATTATTAATGCCATCATATTATTATTATTACTACTCCTATTATGATTATTAGTGTTATTATTATTATTATTATTAGTATTTATATAATTAATATAATTATAATCATTAATTGTTAAGTGTAAAAAAAAATCATTTATATATAAATTTAGTGACAGAATTCGTTTCACGTATCAATTAAAATCTGAAATTGATTTGTTCATATCTGTTACTATACAAGTTGAAATCATGGAGCCAATACCAGCCAAAATCCGTGCCTATCGATTTCACTTTATTCATTTTTATTATTTTTTTTTCTTTCTTATTTTGTCTGCTTTAAGATTACTGTCGACATAATTTTTTTTATAAAAATCGATTCTCATTTGCAAATTGATCAACTCATACAATTTCTCCACCCTCCTTATCAATATCAACTACCTGTAATTTAGAATTTTGAGAAATTAAATTTTTTTTCTTTTTATTTCTGTTCGATACCTCTGTGTCATCTTCTTCTTTTTTTCAAAACTCGAAATCGAAGTATTCGTTAAAATGTAAAATTGCAGAGTTGTTAGGAATCATTCATTCAAACTATCTGCAAAGTTTCAAATTCCAATTCCTAATATTGTGTACGCATTTTCGAGTCAAAGTTTAATCCTAAAAAGTCAACTGTTTTGTTCTTGGCAAAATTCGAAATCTAAAAGTTGTTTCAGGTTAAATTAGAAACTTACGAGTATTTAAATGATGATTTGAAGGATAGTTGATGTTGACATTTTTTGATCAAAACGAACTCTGAATCAAAATTATATTTTTTTTTCCTTCCACGTCGAGCAGCAGCAAACATACCTATATATATATTTTTTTTATTTTGTTCTAATTTAATCAAACACTCAATTAAAACGTTTCGTTTGTTAATGAATCTGATAACATTTAGTATGTGCATCTGTTATGATTAAATGAGTGGAGTCGATTTGAGGTTGTCAAAGAGGAAGAAGATGAATTGATGATACGGGTTATATAAATGAATGAATGAATTAAAACTAAAAGACAGAACTAGGAGCAATGGTTTGGGTATGGTGTCGGGTTTCGAGAGGTCGCGGGTTCAATCCCTGCTCGTGACATTTCTTTTTAGCAAAAGCTTGTGAGGTAGTTTTCTATACTAAATTATTATTTTCATTATCATTATTATTATTATTATTATTATTATTATTATTATTATTATTATTATTATTATTATTATTATTATTATTGTTGTTGTTGTTGTTGTTGGTATTATTCTTGTTATTATGATTATTATGATTATGATTCATATTATGATTATAATTATTACCATATTTATATTTATAATTATTATAACTAGTATTAGTTTTAGAATTATAACTATCACAATTATTAATATTATCATAATTATAATTATCATAAAAAGTATTATTATTATTATTGTTATAAACATTACTAATACGTTGATTATGGTTAATTTTATCATTTATGTATTATGACTATTGTTACTAATGTATGTACTAATATTATTATGACTAGGGTTATTATTATTATTATGGAATATAATATAAGTTATTATTTTTCTCATTAATATTAGTACTAGTAACACTTTTGTAACTATTAGTATTATTAATCTTATAATTAGATAAAAGTATCATTATTAACAATATCATTACTATAATTAAAAATTATCATTTTTAATGAAGTTAGTATTAGCATTATTATTATTCTTAATAAAATGTTAATATCAATACCATCATTTTTAAACAAATAAATAATTTGAATATAAAAACATACTTATTATACATACTACAATTATATTAATAAACCATATAACTATATATAAAGCATATTAACCTTATACAAACTTATATACAACAAATTAAGGTATTTTCCAGATATAGACATATTAATATAACTATATAAATAATAATCATTTTCAAATATATACATAAATAAAATATATAATATATAAGGTTATAAGATATGAAATTGTTCGATTACAAGTATATATTTTGATGTATATATACGAATGATATAGGTTCGTGAATCCGAGGTCAACCCTGCATTGGTCAAAGTCGTCATATGTATTTTTACTACAAAATACATTAAGTGAGTTTTCATTATTCCCTTTTTAAATGCTTTTGCAATATATATTTTTGGGACTGAGAATACATGCGCTGCTTTTATAAATGTTTTACGAAATAGACACAAGTGATCGAAACTACATTCTATGGTTGGATTATTAAACCGAATATTCCCCTTTTTATTAAGTCTGGTAATCTAAGAATTAGGGAACAGACACCCTAATTGACGCGAACTCTAAAGATAGATCTATCGGGCCCAACAAGCTCCATCCAAAATACCGGATGCTTTAGTACTTCAAAATTTATATCATGTCCGAAGGAGGATCCCGGAATGATGGGGATATTCTTATATGTATATTGTGAATGTCGGTTACCAGGTGTTCAATCCATATGAATGATTTTTGTCTCCATGTGTGGGACGTATATTTATGAGAACTGGAAATGAAAATCTCGTGGTCTATTAAAATGATGGAAATGATTATTTATGTTAAACTGATGAACTCACCAACCTTTTGGTTGACACTTTAAAGCATGTTTATTCTCAGGTGCGAAAGAAATCTTCCGCTGTGCATTTGCTCATTTTAGAGATATTACTTGGAATCATTCATGACATATTTCAAAAGACGTCGCATTCGAGTCGTCGAGTTCACCAAGATTATTATCAAGTCATTTATAGTTTAGATATATTATGAGATGGTATGCATGCCTGTCAATTTACGATGAAATAAAAGTTTGTCTTTTAAAAACGAATGCAATGTTTGTAAAATGTATCATATAGAGGTCAATTACCTCGCGATGTAATCAACTGTTGTGAATCGTTTATAATCAATGTGGACTTCGTCCGGATGGATTAGGATGGGTCTTCACAGTTGGTATCAGAGCAGAGGTCTTAGCGAACCAGGTCTGCAATAGTGTGTCTAATTGATAAGTCGTTAGGATGCATTAGTGAGTCTGGACTTCGACCGTGTCTGCATGTCAAAAGTTTTGCTTATCATATCGTGTCGAAAATTACCTACTTATCACCCTTAGGAAAGTACCTGCTTATCATTCTTAGTCTAGACACATCTTACTGCATTGATTGCATGAACAGTGTATAGACAAAATTCATATCTTAGCGTATCTGTTATTGTTACCTTTGCCTGACAGCTTTTGTAGATTTCTCCGTAACTTATGGGATTTTAGTATTATATATGCATATGTAAATTATGTATTGCAGGGTACTAATCTAAATCCTATAATCTATTTCTTATCGAAAAATCCTTCATCTGATCGTACGAGATGAATCCCTCAACCAGTTCGAATTCCTCGGATTCCGACAGCTATTCCAAAATGGAGTTTCACCTAAGCTCCGAAAGTAGTGTCACCAGCATGAATCAACCAATTCATCTGATGGGTTCGTAGTCTACTTAATCATTATAAACAAGAAGAAGGTGATCCTTTCCATCCACCACATTCCCCTCTTAATGAAGAACCTGAAGTACTCACCGGCGAACCAATTCGAAACACCATTTTCACCCTCATTCCCCGGATATATCGCCACGATTATATTCTATCTAAAATTTCAAAACCTTATTCATTCGCTCGTTCCAACCAACAATCATCCCGGAATAATGGAAGAAGTCAACGAACTTCGCACCCGAGTTGTAGCCTTGAAAAATATGGTGAAAAATGTACCAGCTTCAGCAACATCAACAGTACCACCATCACCAACAGCAACATCCGCATCCCACACCTCAACATCACAATCTGTTCCACGAACATCAATATCCTACGCACCATAGATACCAAGGAGTACCAACAACAACTATTAACGATGAAGTATTGATCCATACCTTCATTAATATTCTGCGAAGAATATGTGGATCATAATAGTTTTAGATATTACTTATTCTAGCTCAAATCGAAAATCAAATGAGTCTAATAGTATATTGACTCATTAAATCTATAATTTCATCTGAAGAAAATATATATGTATATATTTTTTTCATAAGGATTGTAATTAAAAATTCTTTCGTACAAACTGTTAATGGTGAAAATATTTTAACGGGTAGGTAATACCCGAGGAACATTTAGATTTCACATTAATAAGTTATACTGTACATTCTTCGAATCTGATTCAACAGTCATTTACTATCTTATTTACAACCACCGATATACGAATCCGTTCACCACAGAATAACCATTTTTATTCAATTTCATATTTGGATTTTGACTTCTCAGAATCCAACAAGTGGCATAATGAAGAACACAGTGAACAAAATAAAATTTGTTAGAAACAAATAAATTAACTAATTGAAATGTTGTTAAGAATCCACGCTAACTGTTCCTAGCTAACTGTTCCTAGCTAACTGGTTACATTTTTATTTACCGCAATTTAATTATCGCAATTTATATTCTCTCAATTTTATTTATCGTCATTTAATTTCTGTTATTTACTTTACGCACTTTATTTATCATCATTTATTTTCTGTTATTCATTTTACGCACTTTAAATATCGGGACACGTATACAAGGTTTTGACATATCATATCGACGCATCTATATATATTATTTGGAATCACCATAGACACTCTATATGCAGTAATGATCGAGTTCTCTATACAGGGTTGAGGTTGATTCTACAATAATATATATAGTTTGAGTTGTGATCGAGTCTGAGACTAATACGGGTCACGATATGTATTAATTAATTCGAATATTATATATTAAACTATATATGAATTATTGGATTGTCAACTGTGGACTATCGACTGTGGACTAATATCATTGGACAATTAAAATGAATTAAAATATTGACTATAACATATGAAACTAAACAATTCTTCAAGTTTGTCACTTGATTTCATCTTAAACCTCATTTGTATCTTGACAAATACAATCTACGTTCAAATCTTTCATGATTCTTGAAAACATCTCAAACGAGAGGATGAACCCACCGCACTTCATCTACGGGAGAAAAGAGTGATGCATTTAGTTATGCATCTGAAAAACTCTCAGAAACTGAGTAAACGTTTAACACATAGTTGTGCTAATTCCTTTAGTGTTATTATTACCCAAAATAAATTGGTAATTCCTTTCAAGGTAGCCAATTTTGTCACAACTCCAGCAAGTCAACTTCGACTTTTCATTCGAAGTAGCCTTACTATAATCCTGATATATACGATTACCCTTTTGATACCGGAGAATTCTTTTATATTC
This sequence comes from Rutidosis leptorrhynchoides, assembly GCF_046630445.1. Lineage (NCBI taxonomy): Eukaryota > Viridiplantae > Streptophyta > Magnoliopsida > Asterales > Asteraceae > Rutidosis > Rutidosis leptorrhynchoides. The sequence goes on from NC_092334.1 coordinate 457,268,775, forward strand.
CACCATATTACCAGCAGACATACCAGCAACCTCGTTACTTCTTGGCTTAAATCTCTCTGACAAATCATTATATTTATTCATTAAAACCCTATCATATACTCATCCGCATCTTGTAACGAGAACTGTCATACCAATTACCGGGAATCAGCAATCAGTACTTTGAAAATTCACAGCATATCTACATCACAGTTATATGTATGACATTTATCTCTTAGAATTATGATCTCTCCTTCTGGAATTCAGAAAAGCACTCAGTCATAAATCAATACTCTGAATGTTGAAAAAGCTGAATGAAGCAGCAGAAACCATAGACAACCGTAAACGACCATAATCATCGAAAGTTTGATGATAAAGAATAGTATGTTGGAAAAGCTCAGAAAAGTTGGAACTGGAAAACGGATTGAGCTAACCACGAAGGAGACCAAGGACAGATACAAGGACCATACCCTATATGTCACGACCCGGAAAATTTCGACTAATTTTAAACCAAACTCTCGATAGGATTCATTATCTTTGACACGATAAGCAAAGTCTGTTAGGGTGAGTCTCAAAAATTTCGAAACTATGTTCATATAACCAGTTACCCTCTGACTGTTCTTAACGATTCACGAACAATTAATTCTAAAATAGGTAAATTGTAAATAATACACATATATATATATATATATATATATATATATATATATATATATATATATATATATATATATATACATATAGAAATTTATAATAATTTATTTAAATAGTTATGTGGTAATATTATTTTATTAGATTAAAAATTATTAGTTAGTATTGACATTATTGTTATTGTTCTATTTTCATCATTATCATTATTAATAAAATTATTATATTTTTTTAGTACTGTTATAAATATTAAGAGATAACTTATTATTATTAATATTATTATTAGATCTATTATTATTAGTATTTGTCATTATTAATAATATTATCAATATTATTATTAATATAATTATTATTAAATAGTATTATTATTATTATTATTATTATATCAATATTAATAGATATATACATTAAGTATCAATGTTTAATTAATATAAAAATAAAAACAGATATGAGAATCTGTTTATGATGATATCAAATCTGATTTTTTTTATATTATTCTATCGATTCTAGTACAATTCAGTTCCTTGTTGCTATCACAACTATTTTTAATTTTTGTTCTGTCTCTCAAGTTGCTAACGATCGTACCAATCTAATTACACTTTACAGATTTAATTCGTTTTTTTGTTCTGTTCGTAATGAAAAGACCTGTCGACCACAGTTGCCTTATAAATTGATCAATTCATGAATTAATGTATTCATTTTGAATTCCTTTTCACCACCTTCGTCTCATTTCTAAGGAGATCATCAAGAACCGCCACCTCATGCCACCATGCTCACCTTTATCAAACCATCTTTCCGTTTACTTTCAAATTAGAACCAAGAACCAAAACTCATCACCTAATGTCACCATCATCGAACACCTCATGGTTCTTGTTAATTTTTTTTCGAACTAAAGATCAAACAAGATAAACCCTCATGCTGCTCGATACTATGTTTACTACTGTCTTCATGTTCAATCAACCCATCACTAAACCGACACTATTTAAACACCAACGATCACTTTGTTAAACTGCTGCAACCTTTGTTTGTTACTTCTGTTTTAAACCATCGCAACACACCACCTTTTGTTACTAGTATCAACCCATTTATGTTTCATATGTCCCAACTCAACACCACCATCATGACTATCTGCTACGTCTACTACTAACCTTCTGTTTTAATCGATGTACAAACCCACCTACACCACCCTTCTCCAGCGGGTTTCACCTTCACAACCACCGAACCTACCATCTTTCTCCATGTCTCTCTTCTCTCTTTCTATTTCTTCTTTTCAAGACATAAATCACCCAACACTTCGACAACCATGTTCTTGCCATATTATTGAACAACAACACATACCTGCTGTGATGACCCGAGAATTTCCGATCAAATTCAAACTTGATCTTAATATAATTTCGACACGATAAGCAAAATCTGTAATGTTGTGTCTCGAAAGTTTTGAAATCTATATTCATGTAATTAATTATCCATTTGACCTTGACTAATTCCGACGATTCACGAACAATTTCTTGTAACCAAATATGTATATATATATAAATGTGAGTATATATATAATAGATAGAAATTATAAAAAGGTAATTTAAACATTTAAAATTAAATAAGTACAATAAGATATAAACTAAATAAGTTGTATATATTAAATGTAAATACAAGTTAAGAATATAATTAACATAATAATTTTCATTATTAATTATTAATACAATACTAATCTCAATACCTATATTAGTTTATTGAATATATTATAATTGTAATTTATGAATTATCATTATTATAATTGTTGTTATAAAGTATTAGTAATATAATTATTGTTAATGTAATTAATATTAAAAGTTATAAATATTATGATTATTAATGTTATCATTCTTATTACTAAACTTATTAATTAACATTAATATGATTATTAGTATCTTATTAGAATCATTGTTATTTATTGTTATTATTGTTAATAAAAGTAGTGATATTATTTTTATTATTATTATTATCATTTTATTATGATTGTTATTATTAAACCCAATAAAATTATCAATTTCTTTTTATGATCATTATTATTTGTTATTATTATTAATAGAATTATTGATAGTATTATTATTATTAATTTTATTATATTTTATATAATTATTACTAGTATTATATATACTTATTTATTTATTAACACAAAATTGTATGTAATCAGTTATATATATATATGCAGAATCCATTTACATCACAATCAAATCATAACAAATTTTGTTTCTATCTATGAATATGTTAAACAACTTAGTCAATCGTACAAGCTGTTGAAAAATCACAAGTTTACTTTAAATTTTTTATTAATATTCGTACTGAACAAATGATTTTGTGTCGATCAAATTGCTTTAAACCAAGGATTTTAATCAAAGTTGGACACACTCAAGCAACTGCACGTTCTCCTATCAGTATCAATTAAAATTGCTGTATCAAATTTTTTTTTTTAAAACAGATATAAACAAGAACAGACGACGTGTCCTGTTCTTAATACTTTTTCACAATGTCTCGATTTCCTATTTAATTCCAAATTGTGTTAATGCAGAGATGTTAGGAAACCTTCATTTAATCTATCTGTAAATTTACAAGTTTCAATTTTTAGTATCGATTATCAATTTCAGAAGTGAAATTTGATTTTAAAAAGTCAAACATTTGATTCATCACAAAATTTGATTACCTGTTAGTGTTTTAATTTCAATTGATGATTCTTGTATATTCCAATGATGATTTAGAAACTATTTCATGTAGATATCATTTACCAAAAAGTCCCAAAAATCAAATTTAATTTTTTTTTTTGCTATTAAACAGCCGTCGCTGTTGGCTGTCTTTCTGTTATTTTTTTTTTTTTGTTTTTCAAGAAATTTAAAGACTCATATGGACTGATTATGATTCGTATGAAAGTCCTAAAGTAGAGACATAATGTGTTGAGGCTAATTTTGAGCTTGGTCGATTGAGTACTTGAGAGAAGAAGAAGAAAAAGGAAGCATAAGCAATACGGGTTAAATATAAATTTTTGCTTTGTTATTTCGGATAATGGGCGACAGCCCAGTTGGTTTAAGGATCGTGTTGGGTTACGAGAGGTCACGGGTTCGAGTCTCGGGTATGGCATAAATTTTTTAAAAAGGCCTTGAGGTAGTTTTCCTTTTCCATTTTCATTTTCATTATTATTATTATTATTATTATGGTTATTGTTATTATTATTGTTAGTGTTACAATTATTATTATTATTACTAATAAGTGTTAGTTATCAATTATCATTATTATTATTACAAGTAAAGTTATAACTAAAAATATTGTTATTATTACTATGATTATTATATTTATTAACTAATAATAGATGAATTATTATTATCATTATGTTCACATAAATACTCTGACTAATAATACTAACATTTTGATTAAGTAACGTCATTAGGTATTATTAGCAATATTATTAGTAATATTAATATCAATATAAATATTATTATGATTAAAAATTATTATTATAGTTATCAAGAAAGTAATATAAACCATTACAATTATCGGTAATATTAGCATTTGCATCATTTTAGACTTATTATTTTTAGTAACAAAAGTATTATTATTAAGACTACCATTAGTAACAAGATAGTTATAAATATTATTATTATCCAGTAATAAATATTATAAGATTAAAAATCATCATTCTCGGAACCATTATCATTATTAAATTTTTCATTTTATTAAAAACTACTGTTGTTATTATTATTATTATTATAAGATTTAACATTAAAACTATTAGTAGTATTACCATTATCATTATATTATCATTACAAATATTATCTTAGTATTATCAAAGATACCGTTTTAACAAACAAATGGTATATATAAATAAAATGTATTTAGTACATATAACCTAACAAAACTTATATTCTTAAAATATATAAAATGAATATGTAATGAAATATATAAATATTTGATATAAAAGTATATCACTAATAATAATATATATGTTTGTTCGATTACAAATATATGTTTTAATATATATATGAATAATATAGGTTCGTGAATCCAAGGCCAACCCTGCATTGTTATGTTGTTCAATGATGTCATATGTATTTTTACTACAAAATACAGTACTGTGAGTTTCATTACTCCCTTTTTAAATGCTTTTGCAATATATATTTTTGGGACTGAGAATGCATGCGCTGTTTTTATAAATGTTTTACGAAATGGACACAAGTGATTGAAACTACATTATATGGTTGAATGATCGAAATCGAATATGCCCCTTTTTATATAGTCTGGTAATCTAAGAATTAGGGAACAGAAACCCTAATTGATGCGAACTCTAAAGATAGATCTATCGGGCCCAACAAGCCCCATCCAAAGTACCGGATGCTTTAGTACTTCGAAATTTATATCATGTCCGAAGAAGGATCCCGGAATGATGGGGATATTCTTATATGCATATTGTGAATGTCGGTTACCAGGTGTTCAATCCATATGAATGATATTTTTGTTTCTATGCATGGGACGTATGATTATGAGAAATGGAAGTATGAAATCTTGTGGTCTATTAAAATTATGAAATGATTCTTTATGATAAACTAATGAACTCACCAACCTTTTGGTTGACACTTTAAAGCATGTTTATTCTCAGGTACGAAAGAAATCTTCCGCTGTGCATTTGCTCATATTAGGGATATTACTTGGAGTCATTCATGACATATTTCAAAAGATGTTGCATTCGAGTCGTTGAGTTCATCAAGATTATTATTAAGTCAATTATATTTGGATATATTATGAAATGCTTTACATGCCTGTCAACTGTCGATGTAATGAAAGTTTGTCTTTTAAAAACGAATGCAATGTTTGTAAAATTTATCATATAGAGGTCAATTACCTCGCGATGTAATCAACTATTGTGAATCGTTTGTAATCGATATGGACTTCGTCCGGATGGATTAGGAAGGGTCTTCACAGTTGGTATCAGAGCAGAGGTCTTAGCGAACCAGGTCTGCATTAGTGTGTCTAACTGATAAGTCGTTAGGAGGCATTAGTGAGTCTAGACTTCGACCGTGTCTGCATATCAAAAGTTTTGCTTATCATTTCTAGTCGGAAATCATCTGCTTATCATCCTTAGGAAATTACCTGCTTATCATTCTTAGTCTAGACACATCTTATTGCAATGATTGCATGAATAGTGTATAGATAAAATTTATATCTTATCGTATCTGCTAATCTATATCTTAGCGTATCTGTTACTGTAACTTTGCCTGACATATTCCGTAGATTCCTCCGTAACTTATGGGATGTTAGTATTATATATGCATATGTAAATTATGTATTGCAGGGTACTAATCTACATCCTATAATCTATTTCTTATCGAAAATCCTTCATCTGATCGTACGAGATGAATCCTGCAACCTGTTCGAGTCCCTCAGGTTTCGATAGCTATTCTGATAGTTATTCTGACAGCTATTCCGACATAGATGTTCACCTAAGCTCCGAAAACAGCGTCACCGGCATGAATCAAACAATTAGCCATTATCAATTCATCTGATGGGTTCGTAGTCGACTTAATTAATGGAAACGCGCAGAAGGCAATCCCTTCCACCAACTGAATTCACCTCTTGACATTGAACCTGAAGCGTTTACTAGCGAACCTGTTCGAGACACCATTTTCAGTCTCATTTCCAGGGTAACTCGATAATATTATATTCTATCCACAATTCTGAATCTTATTCATCCACTCGTTCCGACCGACAATTATCCTGGAGTAATAAATCAACGAACTTCGCGCTCGAATAATCAATTCGGAGAATATGGTGCAAAATGTACCAGCTTCAACAACATCACCGGCACCAACAGTACCATCAATAACAACACTAGTACCATCAGCAATCCATGCTTCAATATCATCATCTGTACTTTGAGTATGATCTTCGTTCTACGTATCATTCTACCTCATTTATCTTCGTTTGACATGGCGAATATGTAATCTCTAAAGTTTTAGAGATTATTTATTCTAGTTCCAACCGAAAAGCAAATGAGTTTAATATCATATTAACTCATTAAATCCATGAATACATCTGAAGAAAATATATATGTATATATGTTTTCATAAAGATTGTAATTAAAAATTCTCTTGTACAAACTGTTAATGGTGAAAATATTTTAACGGGTAGGTAATACCCGAGGAATATTTAAATTTTACATTAATAAGTTACATTGTACGTTCTTCGAATCTGTTTCAACAGTCATATACTATCCTACTTACATCCACCGATATACAAATCCATTCACCACAGAATAACCATATTCATCCAATTTAATATTTGGATTTTGATTTATCAGAATCCAACAAGTGGCATAATGAAGAAAACATTTGACAAAATAAAATTTGTTAGAAACAAACAAATTAACTATGAGAAATTTTGTTAAGAATCCACGCTAACTGTTCCTAGCTAATTGTTCCTAGCTAACTGATTACATTTTATTTATCGCAATTTAATTATCGCAATTTACATTCTCGCAATTTTATTTATCGTCATTTAATTTCTGTTATTTACTTTACGCACTTTATTTATCGTCATTTAAATTTCTGTTATTTATTTTTTTATGCACTTTAAATATCGGGACACGTATACAAGGTTTTTGAAAGGACCCGTTCATATACATTATAAACGATTCACAATAGTTGATTACATTGCGAGGTATTTGACCTCTATATGATACATTTTACAAACATTGCATTCGTTTTTAAAAGACAATCTTTCTTTACATCGAAAATTGACATGTATGCATACCATTTCATAATATCCAAACTATAAATGACCTAATCTGTCATTTACTTAATAATAATCTTTAATGAACTTCAACGACTCGAATGCAACGTCTTTTGAAATATGTCATGAATGACTCCAAGTAATATCTTTAAAATGAGCTAATGCACAGCGGAAGATCTCTTTCAAACCTGAGAATAAACATGCTTTCAAGTGTCAACCAAAAGGTTGGTGAGTTCATTAGTTTATCATAATCATTTATTTCCATCATTTTAATAGACCACAAGAATTTCATTTCCAGTTCTCATAAATATACGTCCCATGCATAGAGACAAAAATAATCATTCAAATGGTGAACACCTGGTAACCGACATTAACAATATGCATATAAGAATATCCCCTATCATTCCGGGATCCTCCTTCGGACATGATATAAATTTCGAAGTACTAAAGCATCCGGTACTTTGGATGGGGTTTGTTAGGCCCAATAGATCTATCTTTAGGATTCGCGTCAATTAGGGTGTCTGTTCCCTAATTCTTAGATTACCAGACTTAATAAAAAGGGGCATATTCAATTTCAATAATTCAACCATATAATGTAGTTTCGATTACTTGTGTCTATTTCGTAAAACATTTATAAAAATTGCGCATGTATTCTCAGCCCAAAAATATAAAGGGTAAAAAGGCAAATGAAACTCACCATACTGTATTTTGTAGTAAAAATACATATAACATCATTGAACAAGTGTAAGGTTGGCCTTGGATTCACGAACCTAAATTATTTATATATAATTATGTATTTGTCAATATTTGTCTAATACATTAAGTTAAGTCATAGTGTACCACAATCCTAATGCTCGAGTCTAGTATGCAAAGGTCGACAAAAATTAGTTTAACTCCAAATGATTTCAAAACTTTATAAATGTTTTATTATATAATTTAAATATCGTCGTTTTATATTTTTAAAATATTTTTTTTTTTAAAGATTTAATAAAGTAAATAATATAATTCGTTTATAAATAAAATTTTATATTAAAATATACTTTTATATATCTTAAGTAATAAAACTTATAAAGTTCATTTAATATCATAAAAATACTGCGATAGATTCTATTAAGGTAGTTATATAATTTGTATTACATTTCTAGTTAATAATATAGTATTGATAATAATAATAAGTAACAGTCGTGTTATTTTGGAATAATAACAATTTGATAAAAAAAATTAAGACAACGATATTAACGACGATAATAATCATTTTTACGAAATTTTAATTGACTATAACTTTTAATCCGTCCATCAAATCTATTTGGCATCTAAAGGAAAAGTTCTTAATTTTTTTCTAGCTTTTTAAGGACATGCAAATCTTATATCTTCCTTCAACTATAATATAACAACCTTTAAGATTCGGCATAACTTATCTAAGGGCACTATCAAATTTACAAGCATGCATAATCCTATTTTCTCGAGCACTAGTCAGGGATACACTATTAGTATGTAAAAATTAAATTAGGAGTACTCACGTATCAATATTGAGGTTCAATATTGTAGGAAAGGTACGTAGACGCAATGGAGGTGACAAACACTAGTTTAACCTCACAAGCATACCCATGAACAATACCCATCACCTCCATAACCATAACTCATAATTTCCTTAGCTCTATCCCGCTCATAAAACCCGTTTTGAAATAACTCGCCCATGACCTCGTCGTAGTATTTTATGTATAATAATACTAATAATAATAATAATAATAACACTAACAATAATAATAATAAATATAATTATAGAGAGAGTGTGAGAGATAGATAGTTAGAAAACAATTATGATCGATCCTATATATATAGATTTATAAATAATATAATAATATAATATAATATTAATAAAAATTAAAAACATGTTGCATAGTGAGCCGCCACCAAAATATGTCGGCACAAGATTACACGTTTCGTGTAGATAGGTACACGATTCGTGTATGGTGTCTTCATGAAAGTTGTAGATTTTTGAGTTACGGTCGTTTGGACACCGGAATCACCCTTTTTCGAGTCAGTATGATTTAGTTATGATTTTTCTCGTGCAAGTGCGCAGGTTTAGTGATTTCCAACATTTTAACTTTCAATCTTGTGATGAAATGTTGTAGTCTTTTGGTGCTCATTAGAAATCTTTATTTTATATTTATTTTTATTTTTATATCATTGAAAATCCATAAAAATATTTTATAATCAAATTCTATTATATCGAAAAAAAATGTGTTTGTACTAAATTGAATAAATATAATTTAGTTTTCCAGAATTAGTTATATTCAAAATCATTCTTTAAAAGGTTTCATCTATATCGTAAAACGTCTTCAATATTAAGAAAACTAAATAATTAACCTACCAAGTGACACAAGTCAATCATTGCAAGGTACGCTTTTGATAATTAAACGAGACTCTCCGCTAACCTCTGTCTAATCCTCAATAATAACACTTTTGTTCTTACATGGAATCACTTTACTAAATATTCCGAATACCGTTAAAAGTAAGAGTTTTCTAATTCAAGTGGACCTCATAACAAAGACTCGTAATTATAATTCAATGTACCTGATAAATCAATCACTTGATATTATCTTTTAATCTCATTGATAAACTTACATCGAACAAATACGTTCAAGTAAAGTATTATTCACTAACTACTGTGATAGCATTTCTATGTTCATAAAATAGATCTCGTAGCTTATATTCATATCAACTAATTCGTTCAATGCTTTCAAGTCACATAATAATCTCATAATCTATTTTTGTATCACCAAGCTCTTAAATGTTTTATCAATATTTCTTAGCTTAAAAAAATACACATATGTACATACACATACATTTCTATTTACACATTTTTGTTCGTGAATCGTCAGACATGGTCAAAGGGTAATTGATTACATGAATATAGTTTTCAAACTTTTCGAGACTCAACATTACAGATTTTGCTTATCGTGTCGGATACATATAAAGATTAAAGTTTAAATTTGATCGGAAATTTCCGGGTCACTACAGTACCTACCCGTTAAAAGAAATTTCGTCCCGAAATTTGATAGAGGTCGTCATAGCTAATAGTAAGAATGTTATTATGACGAATATAAGCTGATACATAGAGTTTTATCATGATTAAGAAGTACGGATAAAATAATTCGATTTCTCGAAGCGTATGAGTGAAGCTATCGTAAAAGAGCGAAATGAGTAAATGTAGATTTGTTTTAACTGATGACGTAGCTATGATTGATTTCCGGAATTTAAGGAATTTAAAGAAAATTTTCGTAATAAGATTTGGTTCTTCGGCGACTTAGGAAATCAGGATCTTCTTTGAGTAAATGTAATAATCTGTTCCGATTGCTCTGTCGGATATTTTTCTATAAATCCACCCTCTTTGTTTCCTTACAACTCACACCTTCTATTCTTTCTCCTCAGTTCATACTTTAAAACATTCGTCAATATGCTCCATCCCATTTTGATCCTTGATATACTCTTAATTTTTACATCTGTCATCCTTCTCTTTCATCTACCACCGGAAGATTTTATTTACTTCTACTATTATCTTGGGGTTATAGTGTTATTAATTTTTCCGTGCCTTTACGTGGCAATACGTATTGATATGCACGGTTTGTAGCTTCAGGGTGGTTGTTGAGTTTTATATCTTCCCTTATATTTCGATGCCCCTGCATCTGTCTTCTATAATCATTGTCACCCATAATTAATATTCTCTTTTATTTGCTGCGGTTTATGCTCCAATTTCTAGTTTGGAGCTTCATTCTTTCGTTTCCTCTTCCCGTCCTCGAGTCAAGCGAGTAATGGTCCAGAATTTGCAGTTATGAATTTCGGAATGAACATAGTTAATGTTCTAAGAAGGAAATCTTAATGATGCGATTTTGACTTGTCAAATTACCAGAATATCCTGTAAAAGATCGAATCATCAAGAAATATTTTCTTGCTATGTTTAAGGATTAGATCGAATGTAAGAGTCGTGTAAATGGCACATGATGATGGTGCTGTGAATCATCACATCCCATTAGAACTTAACATGACCTACTGTAATATAATGACGTTGATCAAGTGTCATTATATTATATTAACTCATGTATCAGTTCCCAACACTACTTCAAAAACATTCATATTCGAATTTTTCAGTATTTAGAAACTAACACAGTTTCTTTTTATGTTGCAGATATTACAGAGAGATAATTGATTCCAAATGAGAATACTTATGAAAATATCTTCAGAATTATCAAGGATATTTATAATGAAAGATACTATGATATCTTAGAATATTCAAGATATGATGATGATGAATAATATTTGTCTGTGGAGATTTAGAATAAGAAATAAGGTGTTCGCTAACGAGTTCAGCAGGCACTGAATCATTTGGATCCTTTGAAGGCAGATTCAGTCTCTGTGATTTGTCCATGGCTTCCTTCATACTTTGCTCAATCCATTTTTCAGTACCAAATCCTTTCTTTTTCTGAGCTTTACCAACTCACTATCTTTTATCATCAAACTTTTGACCGTTTAAACCATCTACCATTTTTATGTTTCCTCTGCATTTAATGCAATAATATCTGAATCTCTGGTTATCAATCTGAGGTGGGTTCAGAAGAATCGTGTTTTAGATGATTAAACGCTGGTGGTAATATGGTGGAATATGAAAGGTTCCCCAGTAATAATGACGAAAGGGCAACGTATCTATCAGGGTTATAATAAGACTGGTCCGACTGAAAAAATCGAAGTTGACTTGCTGGATCCGTGACAAAATTGGCTACTTTGAAAAGGAATCGAAATGTTGTTCTTGCTAGAAGAATTCAACGCAGGTACATGTTAGATTATGACTTTGGTTTCGAGAGTTTTTCAGGTACAAAACTTCGGGTAACGTGTGGTTGGATCATCATCTCAATTGTTTATTATTTGAAGTGTCTTCTAGAATTTCGGAGGGTTTTGATTGCAGATTGTCATAGTCAATATCCAAATGATGAAATCGTCCTAAGTCCCGAATGATTTCTCATATCCATCTTGTGTGTTACGATTAAAAGTGATGTGCTATCACAGTTTTGAAGTCAAAGTATAGCTTTGAAAAATATAAGGATCTAAGAGTGATGATTTTGGTTGTATCTCGAGTTGAATTCTGAAATTCCCAAAATCAGAATATGTAATTAGATTCGAATGAGTATGATTGTTTTGATTTCTATAGAAGAATGTATATTGGTTTAGTTGATGATTATTGAATCAGAATTGAAGAATGTAACATATTAATTGTGATTTTATATATCTCTCGGGTATTACCTACCCGTAAAAAAAATTTCACAAATAATATTTTGAACAAGAATTCTCATTACAATCTTTATGAAAATATATGTGGGTATATTTTCTTCAGATGTAGTACAGATTCAATGAGTTAATATCATACTAAGCTCATTTGATTTTCGGATTGAATTAGAAATGAATTTTCTCTAAAACATTAGAGATTACATAAACTTTGCGGAGTATTTCACTAATGTAATCAATGCTTCAATATTTATATGTATTTCCTTAGTGAATCATGCTGATGCTCATGGAACTCTTGCTAACTTCGCAAGATACGAATATTGTTTTCCCGTAAATTTCGGGTATATCAAAGATGAAAGTGTATAATCAAACATGTTATTGAATGATACACTTGATTTATTATGAAATAAAATTCATTGAGTTGAAGCAGAGATTGTAGTTAACAATGATTAAATTGTTAACGAAGAATGTACATCATAGCAAATTAGTAATATGAATTAACCAGATAGTTAAGTTCCATACATAATAGCTTAGTACAGAAAGATTTATTATGGTAAAAAAATTTTTTATAGAATATACATATAAATTCTTCGGAGGAACTGAGTTAATACTTCATAACTCGTTGATACAATATACTTGTTATTAATTTGTAATGGTTTCCACAGTGATTCTTGAATTGGCGAAACTTGTGAGGTTAGAGGTGCTGACGATTCTAACAATGTTGACAGCATTGACTGTGTTGGTGAGGCTATTGGTACTGCTGATGATGTTGGTAAAACAAGTCTATCTTGTACCTTACGCACCAGTCTTGTTAGGGTTTCGGTTCTTCTCTCTATCATCTCTGTCCACTCATCTGGTTTACGGTTAAGGCTGAGATAGATAATCTCTAAAACTTTAGAGATTACCTAATCACCACAGAATGTTTCTCCGATGAAGTTATGAATCAATACTTCATCGTTTGTTGTTGTTGGTACTCCTTGGTATCTTTGGTGCGTGTGACGTTGATATCCGATATACAGATTGGGATATTGAGGTGTGTGATGCGGATGTGATTGTTGGTGGTGGTAATGATCCTGTTGATGTTAATAATGGTGGTTGATGTTGATGTCGGTGATGCTGCTGGTGCTTTTAGTATTGAGACTTGCGATGTGGATGTTACTGGCGGTACTGGTTACGCTGCTGGTGCTGCTGATGGTGTTTGTAACCTTCGCACCGTATTCTCCAAAGCCACTACCCGAGCGCGAAGCTCGTTAACTTCTTCTATTACACCGGGGTGATCGTCGGTTCGGACGAGCGGATAAATATAATCAAGAATTTGGTGTAGTATATAATCGTGACGAGATACTCTGGAGATGAGAGAGAAAATGGTTTCTCGAACAGGTTCGCCGGTAAGTGCTTCAGGTTCATTGTCAATAGGGCAATTTGGTGGATGGAAAGGATCACCTTCTTCTTGTCTCCAATAATTGAGGAGGCTACGAACCCATCCCCATTTCATCCAGAATAGGTGATGACTGATTGGTTGATCTATTCCGGTCATACTGCTTTCGGAGCTGGAATGAGACTCCATATCGGAATAGCTGTCGTAATCTGAGGAATTCGAACTGGTTGAGGGATCCATCTCGTATGATCAAGGGAATGAATTTTTGATATGAAATAGATTATAGGAGTTAGATTTGATATCTTTCTATACATAATTTACATATGTATATATAATACCAAAATCCCATAAATTACGGAGAATCTTTGAAAAATGTCAGTCAAAGTTCACAGTATCAGATATGCTAAGATAAGAATTCGTCTATACACTATTATGCAATAAATGCAGGAAAGCGCGTCTAGACTTAAAAATGATAAGCAGGTAATTTTCGACACGAAATGATAAGCAAAACTTTTGACATGCAGACACGGTCGAAGTCCAGACTCACTAATGTATCCTAACGACTTATCAGTTAGACACACTAATGCAGACCTGGTTCGCTAAGACCACCGCTCTGATACCAACTGAAAGGACCCGTTCATATACATTATAAACGATTCACAATAGTTGATTACATTGCGAGGTATTTGACCTCTATATGATACATTTTACAAACATTGCATTCGTTTTTAAAAGACAATCTTTCTTTACATCGAAAATTGACATGTATGCATACCATTTCATAATATCCAAACTATAAATGACCTAATCTGTCATTTACTTAATAATAATCTTTAATGAACTTCAACGACTCGAATGCAACGTCTTTTGAAATATGTCATGAATGACTCCAAGTAATATCTTTAAAATGAGCTAATGCACAGCGGAAGATCTCTTTCAAACCTGAGAATAAACATGCTTTCAAGTGTCAACCAAAAGGTTGGTGAGTTCATTAGTTTATCATAATCATTTATTTCCATCATTTTAATAGACCACAAGAATTTCATTTCCAGTTCTCATAAATATACGTCCCATGCATAGAGACAAAAATAATCATTCAAATGGTGAACACCTGGTAACCGACATTAACAATATGCATATAAGAATATCCCCTATCATTCCGGGATCCTCCTTCGGACATGATATAAATTTCGAAGTACTAAAGCATCCGGTACTTTGGATGGGGTTTGTTAGGCCCAATAGATCTATCTTTAGGATTCACGTCAATTAGGGTGTCTGTTCCCTAATTCTTAGATTACCAGACTTAATAAAAAGGGGCATATTCAATTTCAATAATTCAACCATATAATGTAGTTTCGATTACTTGTGTCTATTTCGTAAAACATTTATAAAAATTGCGCATGTATTCTCAGCCCAAAAATATAAAGGGTAAAAAGGCAAATGAAACTCACCATACTGTATTTTGTAGTAAAAATACATATAACATCATTGAACAAGTGTAAGGTTGGCCTTGGATTCACGAACCTAAATTATTTATATATAATTATGTATTTGTCAATATTTGTCTAATACATTAAGTTAAGTCATAGTGTACCACAATCCTAATGCTCGAGTCTAGTATGCAAAGGTCGACAAAAATTAGTTTAACTCCAAATGATTTCAAAACTTTATAAATGTTTTATTATATAATTTAAATATCGTCGTTTTATATTTTTAAAATATTTTTTTTTTAAAGATTTAATAAAGTAAATAATATAATTCGTTTATAAATAAAATTTTATATTAAAATATACTTTTATATATCTTAAGTAATAAAACTTATAAAGTTCATTTAATATCATAAAAATACTGCGATAGATTCTATTAAGGTAGTTATATAATTTGTATTACATTTCTAGTTAATAATATAGTATTGATAATAATAATAAGTAACAGTCGTGTTATTTTGGAATAATAACAATTTGATAAAAAAAATTAAGACAACGATATTAACGACGATAATAATCATTTTTACGAAATTTTAATTGACTATAACTTTTAATCCGTCCATCAAATCTATTTGGCATCTAAAGGAAAAGTTCTTAATTTTTTTCTAGCTTTTTAAGGACATGCAAATCTTATATCTTCCTTCAACTATAATATAACAACCTTTAAGATTCGGCATAACTTATCTAAGGGCACTATCAAATTTGCAAGCATGCATAATCCTATTTTCTCGAGCACTAGTCAGGGATACACTATTAGTATGTAAAAATTAAATTAGGAGTACTCACGTATCAATATTGAGGTTCAATATTGTAGGAAAGGTACGTAGACGCAATGGAGGTGACAAACACTAGTTTAACCTCACAAGCATACCCATGAACAATACCCATCACCTCCATAACCATAACTCATAATTTCCTTAGCTCTATCCCGCTCATAAAACCCGTTTTGAAATAACTCGCCCATGACCTCGTCGTAGTATTTTATGTATAATAATACTAATAATAATAATAATAATAACACTAACAATAATAATAATAAATATAATTATAGAGAGAGTGTGAGAGATAGATAGTTAGAAAACAATTATGATCGATCCTATATATATAGATTTATAAATAATATAATAATATAATATAATATTAATAAAAATTAAAAACATGTTGCATAGTGAGCCGCCACCAAAATATGTCGGCACAAGATTACACGTTTCGTGTAGATAGGTACACGATTCGTGTATGGTGTCTTCATGAAAGTTGTAGATTTTTGAGTTACGGTCGTTTGGACACCGGAATCACCCTTTTTCGAGTCAGTATGATTTAGTTATGATTTTTCTCGTGCAAGTGCGCAGGTTTAGTGATTTCCAACATTTTAACTTTCAATCTTGTGATGAAATGTTGTAGTCTTTTGGTGCTCATTAGAAATCTTTATTTTATATTTATTTTTATTTTTATATCATTGAAAATCCATAAAAATATTTTATAATCAAATTCTATTATATCGAAAAAAAATGTGTTTGTACTAAATTGAATAAATATAATTTAGTTTTCCAGAATTAGTTATATTCAAAATCATTCTTTAAAAGGTTTCATCTATATCGTAAAACGTCTTCAATATTAAGAAAACTAAATAATTAACCTACCAAGTGACACAAGTCAATCATTGCAAGGTACGCTTTTGATAATTAAACGAGACTCTCCGCTAACCTCTGTCTAATCCTCAATAATAACACTTTTGTTCTTACATGGAATCACTTTACTAAATATTCCGAATACCGTTAAAAGTAAGAGTTTTCTAATTCAAGTGGACCTCATAACAAAGACTCGTAATTATAATTCAATGTACCTGATAAATCAATCACTTGATATTATCTTTTAATCTCATTGATAAACTTACATCGAACAAATACGTTCAAGTAAAGTATTATTCACTAACTACTGTGATAGCATTTCTATGTTCATAAAATAGATCTCGTAGCTTATATTCATATCAACTAATTCGTTCAATGCTTTCAAGTCACATAATAATCTCATAATCTATTTTTGTATCACCAAGCTCTTAAATGTTTTATCAATATTTCTTAGCTTAAAAAAATACACATATGTACATACACATACATTTCTATTTACACATTTTTGTTCGTGAATCGTCAGACATGGTCAAAGGGTAATTGATTACATGAATATAGTTTTCAAACTTTTCGAGACTCAACATTACAGATTTTGCTTATCGTGTCGGATACATATAAAGATTAAAGTTTAAATTTGATCGGAAATTTCCGGGTCACTACAGTACCTACCCGTTAAAAGAAATTTCGTCCCGAAATTTGATAGAGGTCGTCATAGCTAATAGTAAGAATGTTATTATGACGAATATAAGCTGATACATAGAGTTTTATCATGATTAAGAAGTACGGATAAAATAATTCGATTTCTCGAAGCGTATGAGTGAAGCTATCGTAAAAGAGCGAAATGAGTAAATGTAGATTTGTTTTAACTGATGACGTAGCTATGATTGATTTCCGGAATTTAAGGAATTTAAAGAAAATTTTCGTAATAAGATTTGGTTCTTCGGCGACTTAGGAAATCAGGATCTTCTTTGAGTAAATGTAATAATCTGTTCCGATTGCTCTGTCGGATATTTTTCTATAAATCCACCCTCTTTGTTTCCTTACAACTCACACCTTCTATTCTTTCTCCTCAGTTCATACTTTAAAACATTCGTCAATATGCTCCATCCCATTTTGATCCTTGATATACTCTTAATTTTTACATCTGTCATCCTTCTCTTTCATCTACCACCGGAAGATTTTATTTACTTCTACTATTATCTTGGGGTTATAGTGTTATTAATTTTTCCGTGCCTTTACGTGGCAATACGTATTGATATGCACGGTTTGTAGCTTCAGGGTGGTTGTTGAGTTTTATATCTTCCCTTATATTTCGATGCCCCTGCATCTGTCTTCTATAATCATTGTCACCCATAATTAATATTCTCTTTTATTTGCTGCGGTTTATGCTCCAATTTCTAGTTTGGAGCTTCATTCTTTCGTTTCCTCTTCCCGTCCTCGAGTCAAGCGAGTAATGGTCCAGAATTTGCAGTTATGAATTTCGGAATGAACATAGTTAATGTTCTAAGAAGGAAATCTTAATGATGCGATTTTGACTTGTCAAATTACCAGAATATCCTGTAAAAGATCGAATCATCAAGAAATATTTTCTTGCTATGTTTAAGGATTAGATCGAATGTAAGAGTCGTGTAAATGGCACATGATGATGGTGCTGTGAATCATCACATCCCATTAGAACTTAACATGACCTACTGTAATATAATGACGTTGATCAAGTGTCATTATATTATATTAACTCATGTATCAGTTCCCAACACTACTTCAAAAACATTCATATTCGAATTTTTCAGTATTTAGAAACTAACACAGTTTCTTTTTATGTTGCAGATATTACAGAGAGATAATTGATTCCAAATGAGAATACTTATGAAAATATCTTCAGAATTATCAAGGATATTTATAATGAAAGATACTATGATATCTTAGAATATTCAAGATATGATGATGATGAATAATATTTGTCTGTGGAGATTTAGAATAAGAAATAAGGTGTTCGCTAACGAGTTCAGCAGGCACTGAATCATTTGGATCCTTTGAAGGCAGATTCAGTCTCTGTGATTTGTCCATGGCTTCCTTCATACTTTGCTCAATCCATTTTTCAGTACCAAATCCTTTCTTTTTCTGAGCTTTACCAACTCACTATCTTTTATCATCAAACTTTTGACCGTTTAAACCATCTACCATTTTTATGTTTCCTCTGCATTTAATGCAATAATATCTGAATCTCTGGTTATCAATCTGAGGTGGGTTCAGAAGAATCGTGTTTTAGATGATTAAACGCTGGTGGTAATATGGTGGAATATGAAAGGTTCCCCAGTAATAATGACGAAAGGGCAACGTATCTATCAGGGTTATAATAAGACTGGTCCGACTGAAAAAATCGAAGTTGACTTGCTGGATCCGTGACAAAATTGGCTACTTTGAAAAGGAATCGAAATGTTGTTCTTGCTAGAAGAATTCAACGCAGGTACATGTTAGATTATGACTTTGGTTTCGAGAGTTTTTCAGGTACAAAACTTCGGGTAACGTGTGGTTGGATCATCATCTCAATTGTTTATTATTTGAAGTGTCTTCTAGAATTTCGGAGGGTTTTGATTGCAGATTGTCATAGTCAATATCCAAATGATGAAATCGTCCTAAGTCCCGAATGATTTCTCATATCCATCTTGTGTGTTACGATTAAAAGTGATGTGCTATCACAGTTTTGAAGTCAAAGTATAGCTTTGAAAAATATAAGGATCTAAGAGTGATGATTTTGGTTGTATCTCGAGTTGAATTCTGAAATTCCCAAAATCAGAATATGTAATTAGATTCGAATGAGTATGATTGTTTTGATTTCTATAGAAGAATGTATATTGGTTTAGTTGATGATTATTGAATCAGAATTGAAGAATGTAACATATTAATTGTGATTTTATATATCTCTCGGGTATTACCTACCCGTAAAAAAAATTTCACAAATAATATTTTGAACAAGAATTCTCATTACAATCTTTATGAAAATATATGTGGGTATATTTTCTTCAGATGTAGTACAGATTCAATGAGTTAATATCATACTAAGCTCATTTGATTTTCGGATTGAATTAGAAATGAATTTTCTCTAAAACATTAGAGATTACATAAACTTTGCGGAGTATTTCACTAATGTAATCAATGCTTCAATATTTATATGTATTTCCTTAGTGAATCATGCTGATGCTCATGGAACTCTTGCTAACTTCGCAAGATACGAATATTGTTTTCCCGTAAATTTCGGGTATATCAAAGATGAAAGTGTATAATCAAACATGTTATTGAATGATACACTTGATTTATTATGAAATAAAATTCATTGAGTTGAAGCAGAGATTGTAGTTAACAATGATTAAATTGTTAACGAAGAATGTACATCATAGCAAATTAGTAATATGAATTAACCAGATAGTTAAGTTCCATACATAATAGCTTAGTACAGAAAGATTTATTATGGTAAAAAAATTTTTTATAGAATATACATATAAATTCTTCGGAGGAACTGAGTTAATACTTCATAACTCGTTGATACAATATACTTGTTATTAATTTGTAATGGTTTCCACAGTGATTCTTGAATTGGCGAAACTTGTGAGGTTAGAGGTGCTGACGATTCTAACAATGTTGACAGCATTGACTGTGTTGGTGAGGCTATTGGTACTGCTGATGATGTTGGTAAAACAAGTCTATCTTGTACCTTACGCACCAGTCTTGTTAGGGTTTCGGTTCTTCTCTCTATCATCTCTGTCCACTCATCTGGTTTACGGTTAAGGCTGAGATAGATAATCTCTAAAACTTTAGAGATTACCTAATCACCACAGAATGTTTCTCCGATGAAGTTATGAATCAATACTTCATCGTTTGTTGTTGTTGGTACTCCTTGGTATCTTTGGTGCGTGTGACGTTGATATCCGATATACAGATTGGGATATTGAGGTGTGTGATGCGGATGTGATTGTTGGTGGTGGTAATGATCCTGTTGATGTTAATAATGGTGGTTGATGTTGATGTCGGTGATGCTGCTGGTGCTTTTAGTATTGAGACTTGCGATGTGGATGTTACTGGCGGTACTGGTTACGCTGCTGGTGCTGCTGATGGTGTTTGTAACCTTCGCACCGTATTCTCCAAAGCCACTACCCGAGCGCGAAGCTCGTTAACTTCTTCTATTACACCGGGGTGATCGTCGGTTCGGACGAGCGGATAAATATAATCAAGAATTTGGTGTAGTATATAATCGTGACGAGATACTCTGGAGATGAGAGAGAAAATGGTTTCTCGAACAGGTTCGCCGGTAAGTGCTTCAGGTTCATTGTCAATAGGGCAATTTGGTGGATGGAAAGGATCACCTTCTTCTTGTCTCCAATAATTGAGGAGGCTACGAACCCATCCCCATTTCATCCAGAATAGGTGATGACTGATTGGTTGATCTATTCCGGTCATACTGCTTTCGGAGCTGGAATGAGACTCCATATCGGAATAGCTGTCGTAATCTGAGGAATTCGAACTGGTTGAGGGATCCATCTCGTATGATCAAGGGAATGAATTTTTGATATGAAATAGATTATAGGAGTTAGATTTGATATCTTTCTATACATAATTTACATATGTATATATAATACCAAAATCCCATAAATTACGGAGAATCTTTGAAAAATGTCAGTCAAAGTTCACAGTATCAGATATGCTAAGATAAGAATTCGTCTATACACTATTATGCAATAAATGCAGGAAAGCGCGTCTAGACTTAAAAATGATAAGCAGGTAATTTTCGACACGAAATGATAAGCAAAACTTTTGACATGCAGACACGGTCGAAGTCCAGACTCACTAATGTATCCTAACGACTTATCAGTTAGACACACTAATGCAGACCTGGTTCGCTAAGACCACCGCTCTGATACCAACTGAAAGGACCCGTTCATATACATTATAAACGATTCACAATAGTTGATTACATTGCGAGGTATTTGACCTCTATATGATACATTTTACAAACATTGCATTCGTTTTTAAAAGACAATCTTTCTTTACATCGAAAATTGACATGTATGCATACCATTTCATAATATCCAAACTATAAATGACCTAATCTGTCATTTACTTAATAATAATCTTTAATGAACTTCAACGACTCGAATGCAACGTCTTTTGAAATATGTCATGAATGACTCCAAGTAATATCTTTAAAATGAGCTAATGCACAGCGGAAGATCTCTTTCAAACCTGAGAATAAACATGCTTTCAAGTGTCAACCAAAAGGTTGGTGAGTTCATTAGTTTATCATAATCATTTATTTCCATCATTTTAATAGACCACAAGAATTTCATTTCCAGTTCTCATAAATATACGTCCCATGCATAGAGACAAAAATAATCATTCAAATGGTGAACACCTGGTAACCGACATTAACAATATGCATATAAGAATATCCCCTATCATTCCGGGATCCTCCTTCGGACATGATATAAATTTCGAAGTACTAAAGCATCCGGTACTTTGGATGGGGTTTGTTAGGCCCAATAGATCTATCTTTAGGATTCACGTCAATTAGGGTGTCTGTTCCCTAATTCTTAGATTACCAGACTTAATAAAAAGGGGCATATTCAATTTCAATAATTCAACCATATAATGTAGTTTCGATTACTTGTGTCTATTTCGTAAAACATTTATAAAAATTGCGCATGTATTCTCAGCCCAAAAATATAAAGGGTAAAAAGGCAAATGAAACTCACCATACTGTATTTTGTAGTAAAAATACATATAACATCATTGAACAAGTGTAAGGTTGGCCTTGGATTCACGAACCTAAATTATTTATATATAATTATGTATTTGTCAATATTTGTCTAATACATTAAGTTAAGTCATAGTGTACCACAATCCTAATGCTCGAGTCTAGTATGCAAAGGTCGACAAAAATTAGTTTAACTCCAAATGATTTCAAAACTTTATAAATGTTTTATTATATAATTTAAATATCGTCGTTTTATATTTTTAAAATATTTTTTTTTTAAAGATTTAATAAAGTAAATAATATAATTCGTTTATAAATAAAATTTTATATTAAAATATACTTTTATATATCTTAAGTAATAAAACTTATAAAGTTCATTTAATATCATAAAAATACTGCGATAGATTCTATTAAGGTAGTTATATAATTTGTATTACATTTCTAGTTAATAATATAGTATTGATAATAATAATAAGTAACAGTCGTGTTATTTTGGAATAATAACAATTTGATAAAAAAAATTAAGACAACGATATTAACGACGATAATAATCATTTTTACGAAATTTTAATTGACTATAACTTTTAATCCGTCCATCAAATCTATTTGGCATCTAAAGGAAAAGTTCTTAATTTTTTTCTAGCTTTTTAAGGACATGCAAATCTTATATCTTCCTTCAACTATAATATAACAACCTTTAAGATTCGGCATAACTTATCTAAGGGCACTATCAAATTTGCAAGCATGCATAATCCTATTTTCTCGAGCACTAGTCAGGGATACACTATTAGTATGTAAAAATTAAATTAGGAGTACTCACGTATCAATATTGAGGTTCAATATTGTAGGAAAGGTACGTAGACGCAATGGAGGTGACAAACACTAGTTTAACCTCACAAGCATACCCATGAACAATACCCATCACCTCCATAACCATAACTCATAATTTCCTTAGCTCTATCCCGCTCATAAAACCCGTTTTGAAATAACTCGCCCATGACCTCGTCGTAGTATTTTATGTATAATAATACTAATAATAATAATAATAATAACACTAACAATAATAATAATAAATATAATTATAGAGAGAGTGTGAGAGATAGATAGTTAGAAAACAATTATGATCGATCCTATATATATAGATTTATAAATAATATAATAATATAATATAATATTAATAAAAATTAAAAACATGTTGCATAGTGAGCCGCCACCAAAATATGTCGGCACAAGATTACACGTTTCGTGTAGATAGGTACACGATTCGTGTATGGTGTCTTCATGAAAGTTGTAGATTTTTGAGTTACGGTCGTTTGGACACCGGAATCACCCTTTTTCGAGTCAGTATGATTTAGTTATGATTTTTCTCGTGCAAGTGCGCAGGTTTAGTGATTTCCAACATTTTAACTTTCAATCTTGTGATGAAATGTTGTAGTCTTTTGGTGCTCATTAGAAATCTTTATTTTATATTTATTTTTATTTTTATATCATTGAAAATCCATAAAAATATTTTATAATCAAATTCTATTATATCGAAAAAAAATGTGTTTGTACTAAATTGAATAAATATAATTTAGTTTTCCAGAATTAGTTATATTCAAAATCATTCTTTAAAAGGTTTCATCTATATCGTAAAACGTCTTCAATATTAAGAAAACTAAATAATTAACCTACCAAGTGACACAAGTCAATCATTGCAAGGTACGCTTTTGATAATTAAACGAGACTCTCCGCTAACCTCTGTCTAATCCTCAATAATAACACTTTTGTTCTTACATGGAATCACTTTACTAAATATTCCGAATACCGTTAAAAGTAAGAGTTTTCTAATTCAAGTGGACCTCATAACAAAGACTCGTAATTATAATTCAATGTACCTGATAAATCAATCACTTGATATTATCTTTTAATCTCATTGATAAACTTACATCGAACAAATACGTTCAAGTAAAGTATTATTCACTAACTACTGTGATAGCATTTCTATGTTCATAAAATAGATCTCGTAGCTTATATTCATATCAACTAATTCGTTCAATGCTTTCAAGTCACATAATAATCTCATAATCTATTTTTGTATCACCAAGCTCTTAAATGTTTTATCAATATTTCTTAGCTTAAAAAAATACACATATGTACATACACATACATTTCTATTTACACATTTTTGTTCGTGAATCGTCAGACATGGTCAAAGGGTAATTGATTACATGAATATAGTTTTCAAACTTTTCGAGACTCAACATTACAGATTTTGCTTATCGTGTCGGATACATATAAAGATTAAAGTTTAAATTTGATCGGAAATTTCCGGGTCACTACAGTTTTGACATATCATATCGACACATCTATATATATTATTTGAAATCACCATAGACACTCTATATGCAGTAATGATCGAGTTCTCTATACAGGGTTGAGGTTGATTCTCAAATAATATATATACTTTGAGTTGTGATCTAGTCTGAGACGTATACGGGTCACGATACATATTAACCAATTTGAATATTATATATTAAATTATATATGAATTATTGGACTGTCAACTGTGGACTATCAACTGTAGACTGCCGACATTGGACAATTAATATGAATTAAAATATTGATTATAAAATATGAAACTAAATAATTCTTCAAGTTTGCCACTTGATTTCATCCTAAACTTCAAATTATATCTTGACAATTACGATCTGCGTTCAAACTTTTCATGATGCTTGAAAACACATCAATCGAAAGGATGAACTAACCACACTTCATCTACGGGAGAAAAGATTGATGCATTTAGTTATGCATCTGAAAAACTCTCAGAAACTGAGTAAACGTTTAACACATAGTTGTGCTAATTCCTTTAGTATTATTATTACCCAAAATAACTTGGTAATTCCTTTCAAAGTAGCAAATTTTGTCACAGCTCCAGCAAATCAACTTCGACTTTTCGTTCGAAACAACCTTATTATCACCTTGATTTATATGTATGCTCTTTTATTGTTACCAGGGAACCTTTCATATTCCACCATATTACCATCAGCGTTTAATCATCTAAAAACACAATTTTCCTGAAACCACCTCGGATTAATAACCGGTGATTCAGATATCACAGCATTAAATGCAGAGGAAACAGAAAAAAATGGTAGATGGCCTAAACAACCAAAAGTTTGATGATAAAGAAAGGAGTGTTAGGAACGCTCGATAGAAAATTGGGTATTGAAAAACAGATTAAGCTACCCATGAAGGAGACCAAGGACAAATACAAGAACCAAACCCTATATTCAAAGGATTCAGGTAATTCTGGATCCGTTGAAATCTTTAGAGAATATCTTGCTCCGAAGTCATGTTAGAATTTTACGGAAAATTTTTCTCTATCAACCATCGAACTTAGAAATTCCAAAATATCATCATCAATATCTTCGATATTTCTGAGGATATTTTCATAAATATTCTCGTCCGAAAGTATATACCTCTTCGTGCTTCCTGGGTATCATTATATTGGAAACATTCAATAGAAAATTTAGTACCGAAAAGCAGATTATGCGAAACTATGAAGAAAGCCGTGGACAAATCACAAAGAATAAGTTTGACTTCAAAGAATCCAAATGATTCTGTTTCTGATGAAATCTTTAGCGAATACCTTGCTTCCGAATCTAAACCCTTACGGATAAATCTTCTTCATAATCCATCGATATTAGAAATTCCAAGATATCATCGTATCTTTCATTATAAATATCCTCCATATTTCTGAAGATATTTTCATAACTAATCAAATCTGAAATCATTAATCTCTTCGTGCTATCAGTGTTACATCATATAGAAACTGTTATTTTTCTATATTCTGTAAACTTTCGAGTTTAAAATACGAATGTTTTGAAGTAGTGTTGGGAACTGATACATGAGTTAGTATAATATAATGACACTTGATCAACGTGATTATATTACAGTAAGTCATGCTGAGTTTCTAATGGAACGTGATGATTCACTGATCTTAACGTCATCATGTGCCATGTTACATAACTCTTTCATTCTACTTAACTTCGGAACATATCAAGAAAATGTATTCTTGATGATTCTATCTTCTGTAATTTTGATAAATTTGAAAATCAAATAGTACTATCACGTTCCACCCTACTTAGAACATTATTATCATTCGAAACTCTATATCTAAGAATTCTGGACCATTATTCGCTTGACTTGGAGTCGGGAAGAGAAAACAAGAGCAGGGAGCACCAAAAAATAAAAGGAAATAGAAAACTGATCATAAACACAGGAATTACAAACTGTGCATATCAATGTTTATCGAAACATAAAGACATGGGAGAATTAAAAACATTATAACCCCAAGGGCGAAGTAGAAGAAAACAGATTCCTCCGGTGGTAGTTGGAAAAGGAGAATAATTGATGCGATAGTAAGGATAAGGACAAGGATTAAAACTGGATGAAGCATATTTACTGATGAATTGAAAGTATGAATTAAAATATAGAAATTGGAAGTGGTGAGAAGTAATAGAACGGAAGAAGTTCATTTATAGTGAAAATACCAGACAGAGAAATCGAGACAGATGATCACATTTAATTATAGAGATCTTATTTTCCATAAATCCCGAAGAATCAGATCTTATAGATTTTCTTTTAAATCCCTTGAAATCCGGAATCCAACCAAGACAACGTAAAAGGTTAAGACGCACCTTATTTTCTAAATTCAACCCTATTTACGTCAAAAGCTAAGGAAAATCTTA
The DNA here is from genome assembly GCF_046630445.1 of Rutidosis leptorrhynchoides. Taxonomy (NCBI): domain Eukaryota; kingdom Viridiplantae; phylum Streptophyta; class Magnoliopsida; order Asterales; family Asteraceae; genus Rutidosis; species Rutidosis leptorrhynchoides. The sequence continues at coordinate 457,296,404 of NC_092334.1, forward strand.
TTTTCTTCAATTCATTTTTTTTACGATAGCTTCACTCATACGCTTCAAGTAACCGAATCGTTTAATTTATATTACTCGAAAACGATAAAACTCTATTTACCACTCATATTCGCCAGGAAAACATTTTTATTGTTAGCCATGACGACCTCACTCAAATTTCGGGACGAAATTTCTTTAACGGGTAGGTACTGTGATGACCCGAGAATTTCCGATCAAATTCAAACTTGATCTTAATATAATTTCGACACGATAAGCAAAATCTGTAATGTTGAGTCTCGAAAGTTTTGAAATCTATATTCATGTAATTAATTATCCATTTGACCTTGACTAATTCCGATGATTCACGAACAATTTCTTGTAACCAAATATGTATATATATATATATAAATGTGAGTATATATATAATAGATAGAAATTATAAAAAGGTAATTTAAACATTTAAAATTAAATAAGTACAATAAGATATAAACTAAATAAGTTGTATATATTAAATGTAAATACAAGTTAAGAATATAATTAACATAATAATTTTCATTATTAATTATTAATACAATACTAATCTCAATACCTATATTAGTTTATTGAATATATTATAATTGTAATTTATGAATTATCATTATTATAATTGTTGTTATAAAGTATTAGTAATATAATTATTGTTAATGTAATTAATATTAAAAGTTATAAATATTATGATTATTAATGTTATCATTCTTATTACTAAACTTATTAATTAACATTAATATGATTATTAGTATCTTATTAGAATCATTGTTATTTATTGTTATTATTGTTAATAAAAGTAGTGATATTATTTTTATTATTATTATTATCATTTTATTATGATTGTTATTATTAAACCCAATAAAATTATCAATTTCTTTTTATGATCATTATTATTTGTTATTATTATTAATAGAATTATTGATAGTATTATTATTATTAATTTTATTATATTTTATATAATTATTACTAGTATTATATATACTTATTTATTTATTAACACAAAATTGTATGTAATCAGTTATATATATATATATATATGCAGAATCCATTTACATCACAATCAAATCATAACAAATTTTGTTTCTATCTATGAATATGTTAAACAACTTAGTCAATCGTACAAGCTGTTGAAAAATCACAAGTTTACTTTAAATTTTTTATTAATATTCGTACTGAACAAATGATTTTGTGTCGATCAAATTGCTTTAAACCAAGGATTTTAATCAAAGTTGGACACACTCAAGCAACTGCACGTTCTCCTATCAGTATCAATTAAAATTGCTGTATCAAATTTTTTTTTTAAAACAGATATAAACAAGAACAGACGACGTGTCCTGTTCTTAATACTTTTTCACAATGTCTCGATTTCCTATTTAATTCCAAATTGTGTTAATGCAGAGATGTTAGGAAACCTTCATTTAATCTATCTGTAAATTTACAAGTTTCAATTTTTAGTATCGATTATCAATTTCAGAAGTCAAATTTGATTTTAAAAAGTCAAACATTTGATTCATCACAAACTTTGATTACCTGTTTGTGTTTTAATTTCAATTGATGATTCTTGTATATTCCAATGATGATTTAGAAACTATTTCATGTAGATATCATTTACCAAAAAGTCCCAAAAATCAAATTTAATTTTTTTTTTTTGCTATTAAACAGCCGTCGCTGTTGGCTGTCTTTCTGTTATTTTTTTTTTTTTTTTTTTCAAGAAATTTAAAGACTCATATGGACTGATTATGATTCGTATGAAAGTCCTAAAGTAGAGACATAATGTGTTGAGGCTAATTTTGAGCTTGATCGATTGAGTACTTGAGAGAAGAAGAAGAAGAAAAAGGAAGCATAAGCAATACGGGTTAAATATAAATTTTTGCTGTGTTATTTTGGATAATGGACGACAGCCCAGTTGGTTTAAGGATCGTGTTGGGTTACGAGAGGTCACGGGTTCGAGTCTCGGGTATGGCATAAATTTTTTAAAAAGGCCTTGAGGTAGTTTTCCTTTTCCATTTTCATTTTCATTATTATTATTATTATTATGGTTATTGTTATTATTATTGTTAGTGTTACAATTATTATTATTATTACTAATAAGTGTTAGTTATCAATTATCATTATTATTATTACAAGTAAAGTTATAACTAAAAATATTGTTATTATTACTATGATTATTATATTTATTAACTAATAATAGATGAATTATTATTATCATTATGTTCACATAAATACTCTGACTAATAATACTAACATTTTGATTAAGTAACGTCATTAGGTATTATTAGCAATATTATTAGTAATATTAATATCAATATAAATATTATTATGATTAAAAATTATTATTATAGTTATCAAGAAAGTAATATAAACCATTACAATTATCGGTAATATTAGCATTTGCATCATTTTAGACTTATTATTTTTAGTAACAAAAGTATTATTATTAAGACTACCATTAGTAACAAGATAGTTATAAATATTATTATTATCCAGTAATAAATATTATAAGATTAAAAATCATCATTCTCGGAACCATTATCATTATTAAATTTTTCATTTTATTAAAAACTACTGTTATTATTATTATTATTATTATAAGATTTAACATTAAAATTATTAGTAGTATTACCATTATCATTATATTATCATTACAAATATTATCTTAGTATTATCAAAGATACCGTTTTAACAAACAAATGGTATATATAAATAAAATGTATTTAGTACATATAACCTAACAAAACTTATATTCTTAAAATATATAAAATGAATATGTAATGAAATATATAAATATTTGATATAAAAGTATATCACTAATAATAATATATATGTTTGTTCGATTACAAATATATGTTTTAATATATATATGAATAATATAGGTTCGTGAATCCAAGGCCAACCCTGCATTGTTCTGTTGTTCAATGATGTCATATGTATTTTTACTACAAAATACAGTACTGTGAGTTTCATTACTCCCTTTTTAAATGCTTTTGCAATATATATTTTTGGGACTGAGAATGCATACGCTGTTTTTATAAATGTTTTACGAAATGGACACAAGTGATTGAAACTACATTATATGGTTGAATGATCGAAATCGAATATGCCCCTTTTTATATAGTCTGGTAATCTAAGAATTAGGGAACAGAAACCCTAATTGACGCGAACTCTAAAGATAGATCTATCGGGCCCAACAAGCCCCATCCAAAGTATCAGATGCTTTAGTACTTCGAAATTTATATCATGTCCGAAGGAGGATCCCGGAATGATGGGGATATTCTTATATGCATATTGTGAATGTCGGTTACCAGGTGTTCAATCCATATGAATGATATTTTTGTTTCTATGCATGGGACGTATGATTATGAGAAATGGAAGTATGAAATCTTGTGGTCTATTAAAATTATGAAATGATTCTTTATGATAAACTAATGAACTCACCAACCTTTTGGTTGACACTTTAAAGCATGTTTATTCTCAGGTACGAAATAAATCTTCCGCTGTGCATTTGCTCATACTAGGGATATTACTTGGAGTCATTCATGACATATTTCAAAAGATGTTGCATTCGAGTCGTTGAGTTCATCAAGATTATTATTAAGTCAATTATATTTGGATATATTATGAAATGCTTTACATGCCTGTCAACTGTCGATGTAACGAAAGTTTGTCTTTTAAAAACGAATGCAATGTTTGTAAAATTTATCATATAGAGGTCAATTACCTCGCGATGTAATCAACTGTTGTGAATCGTTTGTAATCGATATGGACTTCGTCCGGATGGATTAGGACGGGTCTTCACACCTGCTGCACCAATTATTGCTGCTATGCCTCGTTTAATTTGCAACCGTGAAGACCCACTTTCGAAACCCACATATAATTACACACTTCGAGCTGGTTTAAACGATATATATAATCAATTTATGTGGACTTGGATTGCTAGTGGAAGAGGAATTATTATAAAAACAATTATGAAGAAGGCCCTCCATGATTATTCTAGTCGCTGCTATACCAAACCCCACTCTTTTAATATAAATCGAACCCCACCTTCATATGTATCCAATGCCTTTGACTCTTCCTATTCGGTTTAGAAACAATTTTGGTCCAATAGATGTCATTTTTTTTCTCACTATGGTAGACAATCAATGGTGGAGCAGGTGATAAAGATTAATTATGTTTTTGTCATCTTTCGGTCGTTAACAGTGCCATATACCAAATCAAATTATGTAAGGTAATCAGGGCCAGTTTTTGCTTTGATTGTGAGCCCAATCTGAAGTCCATGCACACTTAAATTAGTTCCAATCGGCCCAAATCCCACTCGGTTAACCTTGTCACCTGCCGACGTGCTACAGCTATTTCATATTTTTTTTTCTCGATATCAACTTTGTAGAATTAATAAGAGTGATCGACTACTTGCTACAATTTTTGTATGTTCTAGTTCTCTTTCATCAAAACAAAACCCTCGAAGAAGATAATGATATAAGATGATTAGATGAGCTGTAAATAGGGCGATAGATTTGATGAAGACGATGGTACAATGATTTTGGAGTTACGGTATCGAGAAGATAATGATAGATGTGGTATTGTTGAGGAAGATGATAATATTATGATTAGTGAATAAGATGTTCTGATTAAAAATCATCTTTGTCGATTTGGATTTAGAAGAGGAAGAAGGAAACAAAACTGATCGGGTTAAATACATTCATGCCTAAATATAAAACTAAAATGAAAGAAATGGATGGAGGGTTATGGTGTGGTGTCAAGTTAATGAGAGGTCTCGTGTTCGAACCCGGGCCGGGGCAGTTTATTTTAAAAGCCTTTCCTATTTAAGGTAGTCATTTTTATTTATTATTATTATTATTACTAATATAAAAACTATTAATATTATTATCATTATTAAACCTAATCATTTTCATTATCAAAGATTATTATTATAATAACTAATATCAATATCATCATCATCATTATCATTATTATTATTATTATTATTATTATTATTATTATTATTATTATTATTATTATCATTATTATTATTATTATTATTATTATTATCATGACTCTTATTTTTATCATTTTCAATATTATTTTTAATATAATTAGAATTTTAATAAACGAATGATATTTATATAAAAATATATTTTTACATATATCAAAACTATACTAACATTACATATTGAATTAAATAAAATATTATTATTATAACATATCAACTAAATTATATATAATAGATAAACATATTCTAATATAATCATATATATAAAGATATTAATTATTTAATTAAAATATATAATATAGTTATAATTAAACTATTTATTAATGTAACATACAAATTATTAAGTATATTAATATTAATACATATAAAATTTGTTTAATTGTTATTATATGTGTTAATATATACATAAATGATATAGGTTCGTGAATCCGAGGCCAAACCTGCATTGTTCAGTTGTTCAATATAGTCATATGTATTTTTACTACAAAATACAATATGTGAGTTTCATTACTCCCTTTTTATATATATTTTTGGGCTGAGAATACATGCGCTGTTTTATAAATGTTTTAAGAAATAGGCACAAGTACTAAAACTAATTCTATGTGAGTTTAAACCAGAAATATACCCTTAGCTTGGTAACATTAAACTACTTGTCTATGTACGGTAGGCGCGAATCCTAAAGATAGATCTATTGGGCCTGACAAACCACATCCTGACTATGGGATGCTTTAGTACTTCGAGGTTATTTTAAACACACCTGATCTGGTGTACTTCAGAGGGTAAAACATGAACGTTAAGGCTTGTTACCGGGTGCCTACAACTTATAGAATACTTTTATACACTTGCGAGTGTACATATATTTATAAACGGAAATCTTGTGGTCTATTAATATATTGATATGATTGTTATGATAAACCTAAGAACTCACCAACCTTTTGGTTGATACTTTAAAGCATGTTTATTCTCAGGTATTAAAGAAATCTTCCGCTGTGCATTAGCTCATTTTAAGGATATTACTTGGAGTCATTCATGGCATATTTTGAAAGACGTTGCATTCGAGTCATTGAGTTTATCAAGATTATTATTAAGCCAATTATAGTTGGATGTATTATAAAATGGTGTGCATGCCGTCAACTTTCGTTGTAAAGAAAGTTTGTCTTTTAAAAACGAATGCAATGTTTGTAAAATTTATCATATAGAGGTCAAATACCTCGCGATGTAATCAACTATTGTGAATCGTTTATAATGTATATGAACGGGTCCTTTCACTATATCCAAAGAATCCAGATAATTCTGGATCCGTTGAAATCTTTAGTGAATATCTTGCTCCGAAGTCATGTTAAAATATTGCGAAAAATCTTTCTCCATCAATCATCGAACTTAGAAATTCCAAAATATCATCAGCAATATCTTCGATATTTCTGAGGATATTTTCATAAATATTCTCGTCCGAAATTATATACCTCTTCGTGCTTCCTGTGTATCATTATATTGGAAACATTCAATAGAAAATTTAGTACCGAAAAGCGGATTATGCCAAACTATGAAGGAAGCCGTGAACAAATCACAAAGAATAAGTTTGACTTCAAAGAATTCAAATGATTCTGTTTCTGATGAAATCTTTAGCGAATACCTTGCTTCCAAATCCAAACTCTTGCGGACAAATTTTCTTCACCATCCATTGATATTAGAAATTCCAAGATATCATCGTATCTTTCATTATAAATATCCTCCAAATTTCTGAAGATATTTTCATAACTATTCTTATCTGAAATCAATAATCTATTCTTGCTATCAATGTTACATCATATAGAAACTGTTAGTTTCTATATTCTGTAAATTTTCGAGCTTAAAATATGAATGTTTTTGAAGTAGTGATGGGAACTGATGCATGAGTTAGTATAATATAATGACACTTGATCAACGTGATTATATTACAGTAAGTCATGCTGAGTTTCTAATGAAACGTGATGATGGTTCACAGTAGATTATATCATCATCATGTGTCATGTTACATAACTCTTTCATTCTACATAACCTCCGAACATATCAAGAAGAATATATTCTTGATAGTTCTATCGTTTGTATTTTGATAAATTTGAAAATCAAATCGTGCTATCACGTTCCACCCTACTTAGAACATTATAATCATTCAGAACTCTATATCTACAAATTCTGGACCATTACTCGTTTTACTAGAGATCGAGAGGAGATTAAAAAGACGAAGAGCTCTGAAACATAAAGGAAGATATAAAAATCGACAACACTGAAATTACAATAATTAAAAATTAAAACATCACGACAATTAAAAATTAAAAGATTACAATCAAACTACTCGTCGTCGTCAATTGTCATCTGCAAAGTAGCGTTCACCAGTCATTTCACCATCCGTGAGGTACTCTGAAGACATCGGTATTTCTCTTGATGCTTCAACTACTGCTTCAACTGATTCATCGAGGTAACGATAACCCAACGTCTCTTCATCTTCAAGAACCACATACAAAGAAATGCGTTTACCGCGATCTTCAATGGTATCTTTTATAAAGTACCATTGATCATCGGTACATAGAAAACTTGCCCTACAATCCGTATCATAATCGTCTTTATAAAAGAACACAGACTTGAATTCACACGGAACTTTTTCCTTCAGAAAGGATAGCAAATCTTGTAAACCAACATCACGAATGTCGATATCTTCAAACGAAATACTGTCGCCCCACTTATATTCCTTCATTTGATTACGGAAATCACCTCCGTAATGAACATTGAATGAAACAATCATTGGGGGAAGTGTTAACATTTTGCAGTTTGGGAGTGTTTGATTTTGATTTTGAGAAAGGTGGAAATATAAAAGAAATATATGTTTGTGTGTATAAAATGAAGTATATGGTTGGTGTTTATATAGTGTAAAAGTGACCGTTGGGATAGCCGTTGATTTTTTTTTTTAACGGCTAAAAATTTGGGCAAGTTTTTGGGCGAAGGTGGACGATGCCCGTTGGGACCTCTCTCATGATAGTTTCATTCGTACTCTTCGAAAAATTGAATTGTTTTATCCATATTACTCAATAATGATAAAAATCTATTTTATCAACTCATATTCGTCATGAAAACATATTTATTGTTAACCATGACAACCACACACAAATTTCGGGACGAAATTTCTTTAACGGGTAGGTACTGTGATGACCCGGGAATTTTCGACCAAATTTAAACCTGAATCTTATTTGATTTCGATACGATAAGCAAAGTCTGTAATGTTGAGTCTCACAGTTTTTGAACTATTATCATACATTCAATTGACCTTCGACCATTCCCGGCAATTCACGAACAATTGTGTGTAAATAAATATGTAAATATAAATGTAAGTATATATATATAATAATAATTGGAAAGAATAAAATATAGTATAAACATTAAAGTTAAATAAGTAAATAAGATATAAAATGATAAAAATGAATCTATATACACAAATAAATGACTTATATATATATAATTAATATTATACGTATATTGTAGTAAATATAATATATATAGATATTAACAATTCAAATATGATATAAGTAATACATAATTAATAATATAAAAGATTAGTATATAAAATGTAATCACAAATTGAAATATAATTGCTATATTAATGTTATTACTTTTATTATTATTATTATTAATGTTAAGGTTAATATTTATATTTATATTTTTAATCTTATATTTTCCATTATGAAATCTGTTTTGTATTATGTATAATTTGTTATATGATTATTATTAATAGTATTATCTTTAATAAATAATAATAATATTAAATCTAATATTATTAGTACCATTAGTAATATTATTATTATTATTATCATTGTTCTTATTATTATTATCATTATTAGTTATTAATAAACTTACTAAGATCATTATTATTAATGCCATCATATTATTATTATTACTACTCCTATTATGATTATTAATGTTATTATTATTATTATTAGTATTTATATAATTAATATAATTATAATCATTAATTGTTAAGTGTAAAAAAAAATCATTTATATATAAATTTAGTGACAGAATTCGTTTCACGTATCAATTAAAATCTGAAATTGATTTGTTCATATCTGTTACTGTACAAGTTGAAATCATGGAGCCAATACCAGCCAAAATCCGTGCCTATCGATTTCACTTTATTCATTTTTATTATTTTTTTTCTTTCTTATTTTGTCTACTTTAAGATTACCGTCGACATAATTTTTTTTATAAAAATCGATTCTCATTTGAAAATTGATCAACTCATACAATTTCTCCACCCTCCTTATCAATATCAACTACATGTAATTTAGAATTTTGAGAAATTAATTTTTTTTTCTTTTTATTTCTGTTCGATACCTCTGTGTCATATTCTTTTTTTTTTTTCAAAACTCGAAATCGAAGTATTCGTTAAAATGTAAAATTGCAGAGTTGTTAGGAATCATTCACTCAAACTATCTGCAAAGTTTCAAATTCCAATTCCTAATATTGTGTACGAATTTTCGAGTCAAAGTTTAATCCTAAAAAGTCAACTGTTTTGTTCTTGGCAAAATTCGAAATCTAAAAGTTGTTTCAGGTTAAATTGGAAACTTACGAGTATTTAAATGATGATTTGAAGGATAGTTGATGTTGAAATTTTTTGATCAAAACGAACTCTGAATCAAAATTATATTTTTTTTTCTTCCACGTCGAGCAGCAGCAAACATACCTATATATATATTTTTTATTTTGTTCTAATTTAATCAAACACTCAATTAAAACGTTTCGTTTGTTAATGAATCTGATAACATTTAGTATGTGCATCTGTTATGATTAAATGAGTGGAGTCGATTTGAGGTTGTCAAAGAGGAAGAAGATGAATTGATGATACGGGTTATATAAATGAATGAATGAATTAAAACTAAAAGACAGAACTCAGAGCAATGGTTTGGGTATGGTGTCGGGTTTCGAGAAGTCGTGGGTTCAATCCCTGCTCGTGACATTTCTTTTTAGCAAAAGCTTGTGAGGTAGTTTTCTATAATTAATTATTATTTTCATTATCATTATTATTATTATTATTATTATTATTATTATTATTATTATTATTATTATTATTATTATTATTATTATTATTATTATTATTATTATTATTATTATTATTATTATTATTATTATTATTGTTGTTGTTGTTGTTGTTGTTGTTGGTATTATTCTTGTTATTATGATTATGATTCATATTATGATTATAATTATTACCATATTTATATTTATAATTATTATAACTAGTATTAGTTTTAGAATTATAACTATCACAATTATTAATATTATCATAATTATAATTATCATAAAAAGTATTATTATTATTATTATTGTTATAAACATTACTAATACGTTGATTATGGTTAATTTTATCATTTATGTATTATGACTATTGCTACTAATGTATGTACTAATATTATTATGACTAGGGTTATTATTATTATTATGGAATATAATACAAGTTATTATTTTTCTCATTAATATTAGTACTAGTAACACTTTTGTAACTATTAGTATTATTAATCTTATAATTAGATAAAAGTATCATTATTAACAATATCATTACTATAATTAAAAATTATCATTTTTAATGAAGTTAGTATTAGCATTATTATTATTCTTAATAAAACGTTAATATCAATACCATCATTTTTAAACAAATAAATAATTTGAATATAAAAACATACTTATTATACATACTACAATTATATTAATAAACCATATAACTATATATAAAGCATATTAACCTTATACAAACTTATATACAACAAATTAAGGTATTTTCCAGATATAGACATATTAATATAACTATATAAATAATAATCATTTTCAAATATATACATACACAAAATATATAATATATAAGGTTATAAGATATGAAATTGTTCGATTACAAGTATATATTTTGATGTATATATACGAATGATATAGGTTCGTGAATCCGAGGTCAACCCTGCATTGGTCAAAGTCGTCATATGTATTTTTACTACAAAATACATTAAGTGAGTTTTCATTATTCCCTTTTTAAATGCTTTTGCAATATATATTTTTGGGACTGAGAATACATGCGCTGCTTTTATAAATGTTTTACGAAATAGACACAAGTGATCGAAACTACATTCTATGGTTGGATTATTAAACCGAATATGCCCCTTTTTATTAAGTCTGGTAATCTAAGAATTAGGGAACAGACACCCTAATTGACGCGAACTCTAAAGATAGATCTATCGGGCCTAACAAGCCCCATCCAAAGTACCGGATGCTTTAGTACTTCGAAATTTATATCATGTCCGAAGGAGGATCCCGGAATGATGGGGATATTCTTATATGTATATTGTGAATGTCGGTTACCAGGTGTTCAATCCATATGAATGATTTTTGTCTCCATGTGTGGGACGTATATTTATGAGAACTGGAAATGAAAATCTCGTGGTCTATTAAAATGATGGAAATGATTATTTATGTTAAACTGATGAACTCACCAACCTTTTGGTTGACACTTTAAAGCATGTTTATTCTCAGGTGCGAAAGAAATCTTCCGCTGTGCATTTGCTCATTTTAGGGATATTACTTGGAATCATTCATGACATATTTCAAAAGACGTTGCATTCGAGTCGTCGAGTTCACCAAGATTATTATCAAGTCATTTATAGTTTAGATATATTATGAGATGGTATGCATGCCTGTCAATTTACGATGAAATAAAAGTTTGTCTTTTAAAAACAAATGCAATGTTTGTAAAATGTATCATATAGAGGTCAATTAACTCGCGATGTAATCAACTGTTGTGAATCGTTTATAATCGATGTGGACTTCATCCGGATGGATTAGGACGGGTCTTCACATGACTTTTGTTAACTTTTGTATGATGGTCTCGAGCATTAGGATTGTGATACACTATGACCTGACCTAGCTTGTTAGATATGTATTGACCAACATATGTTCTCTAGGTTGAGATCTACGGTTATTTTGCATTCCCAGTTTCGGTCACATTTCGGTGAATGACCTTATGTGCTGCTAAGGTGAGTTTCATTTGCTCCCTTTTTAATTGCTTTTGCAATCTATATTTTTGGGCTGAGAATACATGCACTTTATTTTAAACGCAATGGATACAAGTACATACTAAATTCTATACCGAGTTTGAACCGAAAATCTCTTAGCTTTGGTAACTAGTAACTGCCGGTTATAAGAACTGATGGGCGCGAGTAGTTGTATATGGATCCATAGGGCTTGACATCCCCGTCTGTTCCAGGTATAGAAACCCTAGCCTGAACTATAAAACAGACGTATGCTATTTGAGTTTAGTACACGTTAGATTGCGTGTATTGTACATGTTGGTTGCATGTATGTTAAAACAGGGGTACTTATTATAACGTTAAAGTTTAGTTACCACGGTGCTCAATTTCGTAGAATATTTTGATAAACGTTTCTGGATGAAACAACTGAAATCTTGTGATCCACCTTTATATACGGATTATGCGCAACATTAAAACTATGAACTCACCAACCTTTGTGTTGACACTTGAAAGCATGTTTATTCTCAGGTTCCTAGAAGTCTTCCGCTGTTTGCTTATATGTGATACACGCTATGTGCATGGAGTCATACATGCTTTATTCGAGAAAACGTTGCATTCACAAAATCATCACCATGTATCTTATTTTGACTGCATTTTCAATGGATGTAGTATTGTAAACTATTAATTACGGTTATTGTCTATATGTAGAAATCATCAAACGTCAAAAACCTTGGAATTTGATATTCAATTATGGTGTGCCTTTTCAAAAGAATGCAATGTTTACAAAACGTATCATGTAGAGGTCAGTACCTCACTGTGAAATCGATGAATGATGTGTTCGTCCAAAGGGATTTGGACGGATCATCACAATATCATTATTATCGCATATTCATTCTAACTATTTACTGAAAAATGACATATAGATTAACATGCGTGAAGACGGAAAGAGATAAAATTAATGTTGTAAAGATTGTATATAAGCACCCTTTATGTTTTTGACGTGACTATCTTGAAGATTTTCGATGCAACAACTAAAACAACTTTTCAATTCCATGCAAAATCATTTCAATGAAATATCATTAATACTTACGAGGACGCTAAAAAATATTAGACGATGTATCTATATTTATAGGACTAAAATAGTACTGTTGGTTTAGAAATATTTTCATTCAATTAGAAATTTTTATGAAAGAAAATTATTTCATTTATAAATATCAATCAATTATGTATATGAAGTATTATGTATGGATAGGAGATGTAGGCAAAAGACAATGTATTCATATTCTATTACCCACATATACAATTTTAACTCATATAGAAGTTAGAGAAGTATTAATCACCTATACAATTTTAACCAATATAGAAGCTACATAATTTACCTAAGTATTAATCACCTATACAATTTTAACCAATATAGAAGCTACATAAGTATTAATCACCTATACAATTTTAATCAATATAGAAGCTACATAATTTACATTTACATAAGTATTAAATCACCTATACAATTTTAACTCACTCAGAAGCACAAAAATATCAACCAACACTTTTTCTATTAATTGGACCCGAATCAAACGACCTTGGATTTAGAAGCCAGTTAGGTTATAAGTGTTGTAGCAAATTAGGTGAAAGAAGTGGTTATAGTAGAAAAATAAAAATAATGCAAACCTGTTTGGAATTGATATATAGATATAAATTATTTTTAGAATTAAATATTCTTAAATTTTACATCATCAAATGGCATGTTACAAATCTCATAAGCATATATTAGAACACATTTAAGCACATCATTACATCACATTTAACATTGAGTTGTAGCTCAGCTAGTAGTGGTATGCCCTCTTAGCGAGAGCTCACGAGTTCGACTTCGCTGGGCTGCAACATTGCACTCAATGTTATCTCTGACCTGAAGCATTCACCCAGGTTGCCTTTCGCTAAGTGCGAGGGCAGTTGAGATGAGGGTTTTACCGTCGATGCCCTTGAATTGGTCCGAATTTTCTTCAGGGCAGTAGTTAGAGGCATGTTATGCAACTACGAGATATGAACGCGTGATGATTAAGTCTCCTCCATGAACGATTCCAAACTGAAGTAAAAAAACATCATCAAATCACCCTCAAAATCCCTTTTGTAAGATATAACAAAATAGATTATTTTTAAATTTAAATATTTTTATTACATTATTAATGGCATGTTACAATTTTAGAAGCATATAATTAAATTTGATTGAAATTGAATAGATAGATTATATAATTTTATATATAAAAAAAATAAATAAATAAATTATTTATAAAGTTAAAACTTTTTGTATCCTGTTTATGTAACTCGCCCACTTCAGAAATTCAGAAACACACAAACGGAGTAGGTTCTTAATGCAAGTTTTATAGCCCAACCTGCTTCTGATCGTTTCCGATTATTATCTTTTCAAAGCCCAAGCTTCATAATGTAAGTCATTCTTTATCATATAATCCTTAATCGTCATTGCATTAAAATTTTTAGGTTTCTTGTAATGATCGTTACGCACAAAGCGATTTAAATTTCTGACTTATATTCTTGTTACAATTGTAGGTTTTTTTATGTGATTTTTAGGGTTTAGGGTTTGAGACTTTTTCAGTTTTTACTATTTAGTTACCAGTTTATTTTATTTATGTTTTATGTATATATGTATATGTGTGTTTTGCTTGAAGTTAGGTAAAAGTGTAAAACTTTAAAGAATTTAGTTTGTGATGACAATGGGTTAAAGAATTTTAAGTTAAAGAACAAATTATTTTTTAGGGTTTTGTTTATAACAGGAAGTGGTTAAAGTTAATGCAGTTTTTGAAGGTTTTAAGTCAAGTTTTTGCTCATTAAGTTATTATTTGTGATGATTTTGTTGAGTATTAGATTAAATTAAAATGGTTCCCATGGAAGAACAAGGAGCTTGTGAAGAGTGCACCGCCAATTGTCTCGTGATGCATAAAAAGGAGCGAGATCCATCGCCGACTGTTACTACATTCGTTAAAGTCTTGATTGGGGACGATTATAACAATGTTCTGGTATCTACTTTTTTTCATTGTTTCTTAATTTGTTAATCTTTTTTTTTTTTTTTTTTTTTTTTTTTTTTTGCTTTGAATGTGATTGTGAACACCCCATTACCAACGAGCTTATAGCTCAGTGGTACCCGATGCCTTTGATCCCTGGGCCCACAGTGGGGGAAGCTTTGATCCGAAGAAAGGCGCAAGTTCGATTCTCAGTCTGGGCGCCCCGCATGGAATTATTTCTCCCTCCGGGGGGAAATTTGTGAAGTGTTTCGGGGGTCTAGCTAGCTGGGGTAAAAATCGCCTTGCCGTCACTGTGGTACCTGGGAGTAGGTACTTTGCCGGCACAGGTCTCTTTCGGGGTGGGATTGGTGGGTGCTACGGCACACAGGGTTAGCGTGTCCCTGCCAACTTACACGTTTTGATCCGAACACCCCATTGTCGATCATAGTGGCCTTTGAAGTGTGAATTTCAGCAGATTGTGATTATTTTCATTATTAATATTTTTTTATTTTTTATTTCATTTGTGAAAGATATAATAATAAGAGATTAAAGTTTAAACATACAACCAAAAAACAATGGAGCAGTACACTCATTGTCTATTAAACAAACAAACAGCAGGATCTGCTGCAAACTAAAACAACAATCAATCTAATAACAATCACAGAATCCAAAAAAGCAATATCACCAATTAAATCAGAAACTAAAATCTCATCCTTTAACAATCAGTTAAATCAGGGACAATAATCATCTGCAAAATTTCAAATCTTGAATTCCAATCTGCTGGTCATTGCCATCGATTATCTTGGATTAAATTTGCTACCTTCAAATCTGCACTTAACCTGACATCAGATAATTCTCTTTGAGATATTATCTTGGATAATGGCCCAATTATATTCCATTTATCATACCATATTGAAGTAGATAGACCGTTTAGGTTATGAAAGACATGTCATCTAACTTTATCCTTTAATTCCAACAATTTACTACATCCCCAACTATCATTTGAAATAACCTCCACTTCCCAAACGCTTCTGTTTTTCAGCTTAACCATATTGACCCATTTGACCCATAATGATTCCTTTCACACTCATTTGTTGCATTTTTCTTCATCTGTTCAGTCGTGATGTTCACATTTTATGTGCTATGATTTTGTGTTTTTGAATGGCCTGATTCGAAATCCAACAAGTCATATGGAAACTGCTAGGTTAAGGGGAACGAGTTATATGAGTGGTCGATTAGTCAAAAGCTAGTAAAGATGTGTTCTCAATACATTAGCCTTCCTACAAGAAAAAAATGATTATTACTATTATTATATTATCTTCATTTTATGTAATCACATTTTACAATCAATAAGTTATTCATTATATTTTATTCTAAAAAATCAGACAAGTAGCTTTTCGGGCTAATTCAACCTGATTGGTCTGCTTTAACCTGTACCAAAATGTACTCGTTTTGACCCGTTACGTGACCCACCCATAATGCCACTTCTAGAATCATCAAGATGTAAATTTTTTAATTAATTTACGTGCTAATTAACAGTTCCTACCTCCAAGATTCGCTGAAAGTGTAGGATACATCATGGCTGGTCAGACAACAAATCTTGAGGATTCAACTGGTGTTCAATGGCCTGTAAAATACAAGAAGATAGATGGTTTATTTGGTTTCGAAAACGGTTGGAAAGAGTTTGCATTAGATCATAGGCTAGAACAGGGCGATATATTGGTGTTTCATTTTATAATGAAATCTCACTTCGTTGTCTTGATGTATGGAAAAAGTGGTTGTCCTGAAATTCGACATCAACTGATAGCAATGAAGGAAAAAAATAAATCAAATGCTGAAAATTCTAACCCATCAAATGTCAAGACTAATGGCCATCATCATCATAATGCACACAAAACTTCCGATAAGAAAAAGAAAAACTTAATCGTGGATTGTAGTCCGTTAGATGTTACCACAACTTGTCATCATTATGTAAACGAATCTTCTTCTGAGTCTGAACGTTCACAACCAGTTTCAAAACGAAGTAATCATGATGCCTCTTCGTCTCGACCCGTTACCCCGGGTTCACACAAAACGGGTCAAAGATCCCAACTTTTGATCAAAAATGCAAACCATGATCCCGAAACATCTGGTTTGAATAAAGAAATGGGTCGATCTGAACCGTTGGTTTCTGAGACTCCTACAACTGTGAAACAGTTGGGCCAAAACAATGATGAAAACGTAGAGGATGAATGCAGATTAAAGGAAAATAAGAAAAATAAAAGCTTGGTTGCAGATGATTGTAGTCCATTAGATGTTTACCCAAATGGTCATCTATATGTACATGGATCTTCATCTGAATTTGAACGTTCAGAACCAGTTTTAAAAAGAAGTAAGAAAAATGAAGACGGTGATATGGTATCACCAATTGGGAACACTACAAACCCTAATCGGGATACCTCATTGTCTCGACCCGTGACCTCTGGTTCACGCAAAGAAACGGGTCAAAGATCTGAACCGTTGATCAGAAATGCAAACCATGATACCACAATATCTGTTCTGAATGAAGAAAGTAGTCAAGGATCTAAACCGTTGTTTTCAGGGACTCCAACAACTGTGAAACAGTTTGATTTGGTCCAAAACAACAACGAAAACCTAGAAGATGTTGAATGCAGAATAATAGACACTAAACTCAAGTCTGATAAATCCTCTGACCAGCAAAACCGTGTGGATTTTAAGACCTGGTTAAAAAAAGAGGTGGAGGCAAAAAAAAAACCGAGCGTAAGCATTGTGACGCCCAGTGAAGGTGGCAGTTCTCCAAAGCGATTGAAGACTAACAATGTTTCAAGTAAGTTGCTTTTTTATATATAAAGTCAGTTTTTTACTGTAATTAAAGAAAAAAAGCATTAACTGATATTTTATATATTTCACTAATGATCTTTGATGGGAAGGCCTGTAACATAGTCATTTCTCGTATGTGATTTCCTAAATACATTTATAAGTGTTGAAATTTAACTGCATTAGTTCACTAGATGCAGCTATTTGAGAAAGCGTTCATGAATACCATCAAAAGCTACAGTAACCATTGTAGGTACATAAAAAAGGCTTTGTTCAAACTATAAAAGAACAAGTAATGCTTAACTTTGCAAAGTACAAGTTTGACTTTGAAAGTCAGAGGACAAAGTATCTCCTTTTTTCCTTTAACGTTTTACCACGCTTGTATTTTCAATCAGGTACACTGGGAAAG
Source organism: Rutidosis leptorrhynchoides (assembly GCF_046630445.1). Classification (NCBI taxonomy): domain Eukaryota; kingdom Viridiplantae; phylum Streptophyta; class Magnoliopsida; order Asterales; family Asteraceae; genus Rutidosis; species Rutidosis leptorrhynchoides. Next base: position 457,314,680 of record NC_092334.1, read on the forward strand.
ATGCTCAAGAAAGAACCTTACATCTCAAGTACACGTGTGCCTAGTGTCAATCGCCCATTCAACGTGACTGAAAGTTCATTCAAACCAATCGGTATGATGATTATTTATTGAAATTTGTTTACTTTAATATACGTCTTTGTTTCTGTTTCAAATCTGTTTATCCTTAACATGCTTCTTTGTTTGAACAGCTACACAGCCAATGATGCCTAAAAAGGAACCTTACACCTCGAGTCCAAAAGGTATGATTGTTATCTATTGAAAGTTTTATACTCCTTTGTTCTTATTTATGTCAAACCGCTTGCAAACATAGAACACTAAAAGCGACATTTTTTTGTCACCAATCATATTTTTTGTTTTGCTCTCAAATTTATATCTTGACAACGAGTTCATGAACGAATTTTGACGCAGAAGTAAATGGCAATAGTTATAATGAGGTCAAACAAGAACCTGAAGACTATGAGGAACACCTAGCCGAATTAATCAAACCTTCATTTTCTGCAGTGATGAGTAGTTACCGATATCTTGTATGTATATAAAACCCTCCATGTGTTTTTATTAAACGTATGCTTTATAATCTTATATAATATAATATATAATGTGGAAATTTATTCATGATTATATTTGCAGGAGCTACCGGATTGGGTGAAGTTGTCTGACGTTATTCTTCTAAGAAATGGTTCTAGACATTGGCCAGTTAAATTCGGAACCAATATGGGATTAAAGGCTTTGACACAAAATTGGGGACATTTTGCAAAGGAAAGAGGTATTAAGCCGGGACACAAGTGTGAATTTGTGCTTGAAAGTGAATCAAAGACGAATCGTCACATGTTTAGCGTACGCGTTAGTGCATTATAAAGTAGCAGATTATGGCACCAAGACATCTAATCTTTTGAACTGTCTATGTTGTAAATGTTAACTAGATGGAATGTGTTTTGGGCAATGGTCTAATTGTGGAACTAGTATTTTGTGGTTTATCTTGTACCAACATCTAGTTGTAGTAAATCATTATTTTGGTGGTTTATAAGTAAATGGTGTAAATTGGCAACTTTTTTACATAAAGTGTGTTTTGATATAAGCAGTTTTAGAAGTATATTTTAATTAATTTCCCTTATTCTGCTAGCAAAAATACTAATGATTCAATGGAGTTCCCAAAGAAGTCCTTTTGCTTACTAAAAGAGGGACCAGCTCATCGTAGTGAAATTCGGGGAAAACATGGAACCGGTCAGTGACCATCTTTCTTTTCTTCCCTTTCCCTAACTTCATTCACAAAGGAAGGGAAATCAACCGAGACCCCGTTAGTAGCGGCGTAAGTTGATTTAATTCGCATGAGAGGACTCCCTATATCGAACCCCATTTTTTGAAAACCGGCCGGCCGATAGGCGAAAGAGAATAAACTACGAGATTCAACAACCGAAGCTACTGGGTGGGTAGGAGCGGGTCGAGTCCGTATCGCCGCGGAGCAATAGCCGCGTCCAAAGAAGGCTCCTGAATCAGGGAAAAATCTGACGAGGAATCCATTCTCGCGAACACACACGCAATCCACAGAAATTCCACGAATCCCTTGGTGGATAAGTCATCTATGTTGAGTTTGGTACATTTTGGGGGAGGAGGATTTGATCCCCGTTGATTTCTGGTTCCACCCTTAGGATTCTTCCTTCAGTCCGAAAAGCCAAGCCACTTTTCCCGCACTCTCTTATCCCGCCGCCGAAGCCTTTTTCTTTTTTGGGGATGTATATATTGTAGATTACGCATCTGACTTAAATGAGCAGATCATATACATTGTCACATTACTCGCATTAACTATAGAGCATACAAATATCTATCGCCAAAATACACAAGGACAGACCGCAATACTAGACGATGGCAAAAAAAATTTAACATTAAGAATTGTCTTGGTGAAACATTGAACAAACAAATGCATCTGAGTGAACCGTCGAGCCTACTTTCATAAGTACTATTTTGAACCCAAGTGTTTGTTTTTCTTGGTGCCTTTCTTTCTTGTACTACTACTGGTTTCAGGACCTTCAGCCTCTTCAGCTTTCTGTTCTGCCTCTAAAATAGCGAGCTGCAACATAACACAAAATGAATAACGAGAAAACAAATTAATTGTATGTTGGCCGGTTAATTAGTAATCCAATTGCAAGCTTATAACTAAATAAAATGCATACCTCATCGAGAATTGGCTTCAGCTCTTTGTACCGAGTTTCAGCAAGATCAAAACCATCCTTACGCAGTTCCTGTAATGAAAATAAAAAGTCAATCAGACGAAAAGTCAAACCTAAGATAACACTCAGTAAAAGTAACCGATTTGGGGCGACCTTTCCGGTGTGTGCAGTATGCTCATATGCCGCCATTTGCCAGTAGCTATCCGTCCGCTTATAGAAGTCTTTCAAAGCTTCCCCGGGCTATACGGAATATAATCAATATATCAACGACCAATCCAAATTTATTTGGAAATAGAAGTCAAAAATTGAGCTTGTTATGTAACCATTCTAGTATGTATAATAATTGATTATTTTGATTATTAATTATAAATACTCGTTAAAGATAATTACCAGTGGAGTCCTTTGAGAGTCTGAAAGACCAAGACTAGCCCTAATTTGTTCGATTCGAGCTCTTTTTTCCTTCCTTCGAAGTTTTTTCCCTTGACCTTTAATTATAGCAACAGCATCTCCCAACAAACCGTCATTTGGAGCCTTCAAAAAATATAATATATATAATTAAAATCGAGAACAACCAACACTAAGTATATTCTAGGGGGAAAATGTAACAGTGTGACAGTGAAATAATAGAGAAAAAAACACCTCCACATCATCTTCATCATCAACTTCATCATCATCATCATCGGTTTCATCACTATCACACTTGTCTTCGTTTTCATCTTCACTATCTTCGTCATCATCATCATCATCGTCATCATCATCTTCTGATGCTGTAACCCACTCAGACTCTGATGCCTATATAAAGAAAAAGATAAGTAAACTCATAACCGAGATAAAATCATAATCGGTCAATTCATTCAGTTGAATCCCATTTGTTTTCTAGTAAGATTAAGACAGGTAATTTCGAACCTTTTAATTAAAAATGGATCAATTCGGGTATGTTTTATTTCTAACTAAAAATAAGAAGTTAACTTACAAAGCGACGAGTTGAAAATCACGTAAACAGTATTATTAATGCATAAAGCCTCCTATATAATTCTTGAAAATTTAACTACTTCCAAAATATATTTGACACACAAGTTATAAACTCTGAGCAACTAGTTTGTTTCGACTGACAAAAAAAGTGGACCACTTTGACCCGCTACATAACTTGTTACGGATTTCAATTAAGAACATAAAAAGACAATTTTGGCCCATTTACTTAAAAACAGATCAAACCTGTATGTTTTATTTCTAACGAGATAAAATCATGATATCAGTCAATTGAATCCCACGTGTTCCCAAGAACATAAAAAGGCAATTTTGGCCCATTTACTTAAAAATGGATCAATTCGGGTATGTTTTATTTCTAACGATCCACAGGGGTAAAGTTAACTACGAAAAAAATTACAAACCGGTAAAAGGCACTTCCACTCATCAAGTTTGCTTAGATTAAGCGCATACAAATCATCAAGTGTGATTTCTTGATCTCTTATTTCCATCATTCCCCCGTAGATATACAACGTATCTCTTCCCACCACCATGCTCGAATTTATACGCCCGCATGGTTTCACTACCTGACGTTCACAACAAGTCAGATTATCAGCAGTATATCAGTTACTATTATCATTCATGAAACAAAAAAAAAAATGTATTTCTATTATAAACGTACCTCTTCTAAAGTAGATGACGAACTGAGTAATTTTGAGCTTGATGCACGAGTGTTCGTATTAGATTCACCAGACACTTCAGAACCATTAACCCTAATGTTTCTCTCCATATTAGACGAGATATCATCAATATTGCAATCCATATTATCATCTTCATCATTAGTACATACTTCCATTGGATCAATAACATTAGAAAGAGTCTCTTTATCTTTTATCTTCTTCATCTGCAAATTTGATTCAATAAACCATTTTCAGCAGTATATCAGTTACTATTATATTTTATTATATGATACAAATAAAGAGTCTATAGATAATTAATACATTTAGCACATAAGCTATATAATTCTTGAAAAAGGCCAATTTAAAGACAAATGAGACTAAACATATATGCCAAAAATACCTTATCTTTTGTAGATTTCTCCTTTCTCAGTTCCAATGGGTACCTGAAAATTTAGAGATAACGTAGAATAGTGAACAAATCTGTATACACTTCGATATACAAACTAGGTTAAGATTAAGTAAAATTTCTTCTAGTGACAATGTTATGCAGTAATAAAAAGATTTACCAACGATTAATGTCCAATTGGAAGCCATAAAGTTCATTCAAGAACAAGCTCATTAACACATCACCTGCACATCCAATTGAATACACATTAGGTAGGAGATGAACAACGTTAGATTTTAAAATACCAAAAATTTGAAAAGAAGATAAATTTTTTAGAGAGACTGCCAACCTTCAGCCTCCATGTCTACAACTCCGCCGAAGAGCACGGCCCGCTTTTTGTGGACACACATAGAGAAACCGGCACGAGGCCCAGGTGGCATCCCACCTTTCTTTACCTAAGATCACGATAAGTTTATATAGAAACACATAATATATAAAACAATCATTTTCACAGTTGCAAATTTATCTTATATACTAAAAGAGGCCCGTAATTTTGTCGTTTGGCTTTTAAATCATGCCGTTTCCATTAATTAGCTTTATATAAGTATGTTTCCGTGTAACAACAATTGCTCTTTACAAAGGCTTTAATGAATTCATTCAAAAATCACACCGTTAGTTACCACATGAATAGGGTCTGAAAATGTATCCAACTTTACCATACATTCCATTGTATGTATCAAATTTCCAATTGATTGCTATGTATGCATCCGACATCTTTACCTTGTAAACCGGTGATGTGGCACGTTCTGATGAGGTGGCAGCTGATATGGTTGCCACATCAGCAGAAAATACCAGTTACTTAATGATGAAGTCAATGGATACATATAATAGCAATAGTTGAATACTTGTAATATAATTTTTTGAGTTTTAATGCATACAAAAGAATTTGGGTAAAGTTTTATACATTTTCAGATTTTGGATGCTTAAACCTTAATTAAATAAAAAAAGGATTTAAAAGAAAGCATAAATACCTTGTTCCACACCCAAGTCTTAGGGTCAAGAACCCACATATCCGAATGAACAATACCTTTCTCCGAGCTGTTTTTATCAGAGGATACCTCTTTCGAATAGCCGCCATATAAATAAATCTACAATCAAATATTAAAATGAAAATTAAAAAACAATGGTTTTCATGTATATGTATCCTAAATCCTAAATTTGAATCAAATAAAACTTACATCGTCTTGGTAAACAAACAGCTGGAAACCACTACGAGCACTCGGCCACAGGCATCCAGGTGTCGGTTTTATCTCTTGCCACTGCAGCAAACCAGTTAACACATTTCACTTGTATATATAACAAAATTATCCACCAAATTTTTTTGAAGTAACTTATGTTGCAAATTTTACCTTAAAAGTGTCGAGATCGAAGACATACAAATCATTGAAGTATCTGCAAAATGATACGAAGCAACAATAATATATGATATATACTAAGGAATAGTAATTTAGCTTTTTGTTAGTTTAGCATTTAGCATGTTCTTAACAGATGAAATAACAACCTCACTTCACGAAGAGTGTCATAAAAGCCACCAAAAACAACGAGCTTGTGTTTATACAAAACCTACAAATGAGGCATAAGTTTACAATGATACATTGGAAAACATAAATTGTAAGCACTAATTTATATTTTTATTTTTATTTTAAAGGCAAAAACTGTAAGCACTATTAACTATTAAAGGTCCAAATAATGTACCATCCGATGACCAGAACGTGGACTAGGACAGCCTTTATAATTCAACTGTTCCCATTGATTTGTTTTCAAGTCCAACATCCAAAAATCCTGCAATCAACATAAAACACACTCCATCAAATTACAGGTTAACATGATTAATTTAATGTGTATATTCATGCCCCATATGAAAAAAATGTCAACTTCAAGGCCCGTAGGTACTTTACCTTGTAGTGATGGAAACGCTCTTGATTAGGAGACGTAAATTCACCACCTAAAGACAAGCGAAATAAAAAGTTTGTTACTTTATACATATGCTTGCATATTCAATATTACTAATATGTCTAAACAATCAACTTTTATCTCTTATTCCTTTTTTATTTATTGTAATTGTAAAGTTCAGTACTTATGTATTGTTTACATGGCTGTTGAACATTCGACATTATCTTCACATTATTCATAGTAGTTACCATAAAGATATAGTATATGCTATGTAGTAGCTTGTAAGTTTTTCTCAGATAAATGTATAATCCAAGTAAATTTAAACCTTGTCAAAGTATATATAATCTTTACTTTTTCTAAGTGAATTAGTACATTAGTTGTGTGATTAATCGAAATTCTAAAACTTTACCAAATATATATAAATAATTCTTCCACGCAACAGCCTGGTGAGCACTGCGAGGAGGCGGACTATTAGGGCTAGAAACTAGCTTCCAATCCCCTTTATCCACATCATACCGATAAAGATCACCATAAACAAACGTCTGCATTATTATATATCAAATCAAATAATTCTTAATGTAAGTCCCCTACACAATTTCACTAGCAAAAACATAACACAACAATAACTGTAACACAGACCTTGGTACCATTATAGAATTCACCACCATATAGTATCAATTCGCTCTCTTTTAACGGATTAATATTCAGCTACACAACCAATAATCCCAAATCAATATTCCCAAATTCACAACATATACCTAATTTTGCTACACTAAATACAAAAAAGCAGATTAATTTACCGAACAATTAGACCTGGGAGACGGCCTAGGTGCATCTTCTTCAACATGAACTTCTTTTTTCTTAGCTTCTTCCTTTTGTATGCTTAACTAAACACTCAAAGATATAACCTTTTTAACTGATAAAACAAAATTAAAGATATGTATATGTGTTTATATAAATGGGTATAAAAAGTGTACCAAAATAGCATCAATGTCATCTTCAGGGGAGACTTTTTTAGACTCCCTACGAGCTTTTTTCTCCTCTGCTTTTGCTGTTTTTCTCTCAGTTTTTTCTTTTCCTTTTCCTGGCTTTTTTGTTTTCTTTCCCATATTTTTCGGTTGTAAATTTATTAATATCCTTGCCGGAGAACAGTTTCAGTTTATATTGATAATGATAATGATAATTCTTGACGGCAGTACGGCAACAAATAGCAGACTCAAGAAATAAAGTGCGAGGGTTTTTTGTGAGGTTTTGGATGATGGTTTCTAAAATGGACCTGAATTTTAAGATATTGACATATAAGTCCATAAACTTGACTTCTTTGTATACAATAAGATTACAAGAGGGTGTACGTATTACACGAACGAATCTTTGAAAATGATAATGTTTTTTTTTTAACAGCAATTCGGGATTACCCAGGAGACTAAACCACCCACACGTTCATCTACCGCAATTGCATAACTCGCTTTCAACTGCTGCCAAGAAGGAAACCCTACCCAATTCGAAGGCATAAGCGGTAAAAACCCCTCCTCCACTGCCCCACAACGCGATGTGCGAAAGGTACCATTGGGTGAAATTCAAGGGTTAAGGGGCAACGTTGTGTGCAATGGTGCACCCCACGGGAGTCGAACTCCTGACCTCTCGCTAAGAGAAGCGAGCCACTACCACGTAAGCTACAACACAAGGTTAAATCATCATGTTTTTATCAGGAATCTCGTTCCAAAGTCACTTTATTAAAGCGTAAATACATCATTATTTAACTTAACAAGAAATATTACACTTGTTTAAGTAGTCCACAATAAGTAGTCCACAATGTAACAAATAACAAGGTTGTAAAAGTCTCTAAGTCAAGGATGCGTCGGTCAAGGCCTTAGAGGGACGAGTCAGTCGGGACGGGGACATATCAAGGACGAAGCGAACGTTGACTGACGTTGACTTTTAACATAATTTTATAAACAAACACACACACACACACACACACACACACACACACACACACACACATATATATATATATATATATATATATATATATATATATATATATATATATATATATAATTGATGGGTTATTTAAACATGTCATTCTATATTTCTTAGAACACTACGGTCAGCTATATAAATAATAAAAACAAACAAAACAAATCATCGCCATCTCCGCTCAAATGCCGAACAAATTATAAAATTGAGAAGAAATATGAAGATGGTCAAACTTTATAAACTAAAATCCGAAAACCTTGAAAAATCAAACCTTGAGAAGCTCTAAGCTGACTGACTCTATTTAATATGAAATCAAGTTAAAAAACTGGAATCGAAACAATATGAGGTGTGTATGTCGAGAAGTAACTAAAAAATGAAACTAACAAGAGATTAAACATTGAGATATGAATTTCTATATATGTAATGTAATGCATTTGAGCAAAACCTTAAAACAAAAGAAGAATACATTGAACGAGTTATATAACTTATTTTTAAGGGGACATATTAGCAAATCACAATCGTAACTTAAAATCATCAATTAAATAAGTGTTATGTAAATGTAAATGTAAATTGTCCCACCAATGCCACCATGTTACTTAATAAAAATTAAGGGACTTAAAATGAACAATAACCAAAGAGCAAGGGCATAAACCGCAACTTAGCCAAATAAATAAGAATAAGTTATCTCCTTCTGCAAGTCAAGTGAACGTGAAGAACAAAATCAAAATCAGAAGCATTATTATTCCGATCACTAAACTCAACCGGATAAGATATAGCTTAACGTAATGGAAGGTACAGAAGGCACACAACAACCTCATCTTGTTCTCGCTAACAAATTGTTTCTTCTTACTCAGCCCGATGTTGATGACATCGAAAAAGTCCGTCTCCGTGATGAAGTCATGTCCGCCGTTGTCGCCGACGGTAACTAATTCCACCGTAACTGTTTAGATCTGGTCATTTGTTTTAAATTAGGTTTAATATGTTGTAATTGTGTGTATTCTGTATTTTGAAGATATGGCACCGTTATACGAAACCCTAGCTGCGAGTTCGGTACTGGAGCTTGATCAGAAGGTTCTGGACTCGATGCGTGTTAAGATTGCGGAGGAGATTAAAAAGCTTGATGAAAAGTAAGCTTATGGTTGCTTGTATCGTATATGTGTGGATGTAATTAATTTTGATTATACTTATTTAGTTGTTTGATTCTTTTTTTTTCTTTTTTCTTTTTTTACTGTACGTGTTACGTGTTCATTGCAGTTGAGATTCGTTCCCTAATAGCGTCTCAGCGTAAATAACTAAGTTGCTGTTTGTTTTTTAAGATGTTTTTGTCTGAAGATCTGCGGACCATGTCTGTTAAGAAGATGTGGTCAAGGTCTGTATGCTGAATAATGAAGACTGTTTGTTTTAATGTCTGCAACATAACTTAAGTCTATCTGTAGCACTTAGAAGCACATTTCTAAGTCTGCGAGGCTGCAGACATAATAAGACATTATTTTATCTTATGTCTTCAGAAAAACAACTGTCTGCAGTAAAAACGCCTGCGCCCCCGCAGACATAAGACATAATAAGGTCTGAAAGCCATATACTTGCTATTGCAGTTTTGGCTTTGTGATTAAGCCTGACTTTTTACAAATTTATAAGAAGCCAAGAATTTTTGAATTGAGACACTTTATGAGCAAACCTAGCTTGCTGTTATGAGGGAAATGAAGTTAATGGAAGGGTGTATTTAGGAACTCTAGTTCTGTTTTATGTAGATTACAGTTTGCTATTGAAGTTGATTATAGAACAAACCTGAAACATATATGGTTCCATTACTCAACATGAAGCACCTTCTTCACACACTTGCATATCTTAGGTAAGCGAGTTTTAGGTGTCACGTGAATTGCATTACTGACGAAACATTGTTGTTGATGTCAGATCAACACACGATTAGGAAGTGTGGTCTGACACATATTAATTGTATGAGCATGCATATTTTTTATGATTATATTCTGTTATGATAGCATAGTAACTTTCTGGGCTCCAGATGGTATATGGAATCCTCTATATAAATTTTCTATTCTAATAAACTTGAGTTCTGACCCAAGTTTATGTAAAGACTTGTGAGCTTATTTAATGATAGTGCTTGACACATGAATTCAACCTAGAAATTGGTTTGTTGACTTTGTTCTCTGGTTGATCAACACATTTTCTGTTTATTTAAAGTTGTTGATATGTAGATCCTTGAAATGTTTAGTTGCCCTTCACTTCCTGCAATCAGAAGAGTATATCATGTTAGTGCAGTTTTATGCGGTGACATAAAAATTATTATGTTATAGTCAGGCTTTTTGTACAATAAGAGACTAGCTTCTTGATATGAACATTATTATGAGCTTCCCATCTCAAGTTCATACACATGGTTTAAGATCACTTGTTGTTTAAGGTTCAATGGTTAATAATGTACAGTATTTTCATTGTACGTACCTTTGAAAGTTAAGGGTCTATGTGTTAGATTGCAGGGTTTGATTGTTTTATCATCCATTTATTCTGTTGCTTGTCATTATCAGAATAGCTGATGCTGAAGAAAATTTAGGAGAAAGTGAAGTCCGAGAAGCTCATCTGGCAAAATCTTTGTTTTACGTCCGAATTGGTGACAAGGTACACATAAACTATAGTTAGCCATTTCATATTTCCAGTGTGTAACATGTCTTTAAATGCAACCAGGAAAAAGCACTAGAACAACTCAAGTTGACAGAAGGTAAAACAGTTGCTGTAGGACAAAAAATGGATTTGGTATTTTATACACTGCAAATGGGTTTTTTCTACATGGATTTTGATCTTATATCGAAGAGTATCGATAAAGCAAAGAAGTGAGTTGAAGTTCCTTTTTTTATCCCACTATATTCTTCAGTTATGTTTGCTTTCAATTCATTAATCTTACTCTGATGGCAGTTTGTTTGAGGAAGGAGGTGATTGGGAGAGGAAAAATAGACTGAAAGTGTATGAAGGCTTATACTGCATGTCTACTCGCAACTTCAAGAAAGCTGCTAATTTGTTCCTTGATTCCATATCAACATTCACTACTTATGAAATTTTCCCATATGACACCTTCATATTCTACACTGTTCTAGCAAGCATCATTTCATTGGATAGAGTTTCACTAAAGCAAAAGGTAGCCAGTAATCCTCTGTTTGGCTTTTTTTTAAAGTTTTTTTTTTTTTTTTTTTTTCATTATTATCCTAAGCGAATTTGAAGTATTCCTTACTTTGCAGGTTGTGGATGCACCAGAGATTCTGACCGTGATAGGAAAAATTCCACACTTGTCAGAATTTATGAACTCCTTGTATGAGTGTCAATACAAATCATTCTTCTCTGCTTTTGGTGAGTTTATTCAATGTGTCATCTGCTTAGCGTGTTTGTAAAATAGGACTGCATAGTGAACCTATAAGACGAATGTTATTTTTGATATAAACATCTAAGCTACACTAAGGCTGCCATACATATGCATAGGAAATTAGAAGTTATGGTCTTAACGGTAGCATGGGATTTGTGCTTAGTAATGTGATTTGTGTAATTATATACTTATATAGTTATATGGATCTAAAAATTCCACATATGGAGTAATCAGACAATTGTAATTGAAAGTTTGCACACATTAGAGGTTGCAAAATGGGTGAGTTGGGTGGGTTTCATACAAGTCAAAATGGGTTATGGGTATGGGTTCGGGGTTGGGTTCAAGTGATTTAGGGACCGAAAAGATGGCATGTTTGCCTCAAAACACTTCTTTGTCCTGAAACTATATAGCTTTTTATAACCAGTTAGTGTGTCAGCTATAATAAGAAGAATCTGTGTTTTATCAATACTACTGCTGGAGAATTACTTGTGTGGTCAGTGGTATGTGCACTTTGAATTGTTTGACTCGCTTGGTTTTCATTTTGTTTATAGATATTTTTTAATTATTATTACTCTTTTGATTTGTCTTCAACAAATGTTCACTCAATGCCGGTTGTTCATAAGTTAAATACACCTCCAGTGCATAGTAAACTGATAGCATTCGATACCATTAAGTAGGCCGTCAAAGCTTTATTTCTTGATACATTATGAAGCCATGCTAATATAATAACCCAGTATGCAAAATGGTGGTTCAGTATTTCAAGAGTTATTTAACTATTCATAGTAATCTATTGTCATGAACCTTAGGCGCATAGTAATTTATTTAAAGCATCGTATAAAAACGTGAAGCCAGAATGTTGTTTTTATGATTAACGTTATTAATTTACAGCTGGGATCTCGGAGCAAATTAAGTTGGACCGCTATTTGCACCCACACTTCCGTTTTTACATGAGAGAGATCAGGACAGTTGTCTATTCTCAATTCCTGGAATCTTACAAGAGTGTCACTATTGACGCAATGGCCAAGGCTTTTGGTGTGACTGTCGACTTCATTGATCTGTAAGTAATTCAAAACACTTTTTAAATATTTTTATCATTATTATTTCTTCTTCTATAAACTCTAATTTGATGTGATGTGATTTTAAAACTCACATTATGTCAAAATAATAGTCTAATATGCAACTGATTTAGAAGGTTTATTGCGACAAGTATACTTAGGATGACTTTTGACTTGTTTGACTTGCTTCTTTTAAGCTATCTGTTTCATTTACTTGTTATTTATTAGAGAAAAGCAGAGTTAACTCGTTAGTAAGTAAATGAATGTACCCTCATTCGCACTTGAAATGAAAACTTGGATGTCCCCTACCTTTTATAACACAATAGTTAGTTCATCTAACAAGACTAATTTTCCTACAAACAGAGAACTGTCGAGATTCATTGCAGCAGGGAAGCTTCATTGCAAGATTGATAAAGTAGCAGGTGTACTTGAAACTAATCGTCCAGATGCAAAGAATGCTTTGTATCAAGCAACTATTAAGCAAGGGGACTTCTTGTTGAATCGGATTCAGAAGCTTTCTCGTGTTATCGATCTTTAAGCATGTAGTTCTCTCCTTCCATTTCCCCTTTTATTTAAGACCCCTTGTGTTAAAACTCTGTATTAGCTTCAATTCCTTATCGAAATCTTCTTTTATAATATCCGTTTTCGGTCTACCTTTTTATGGTCAATAACTCAAGTTTTATTGGCTTTTGTGTTTCATGTTAACTTTTGTGCAATTACATGCTTGCGTTTTGCAACTTTAGGTGTGTCATGAAACTTGTGCAGTAGTATAGTACCATTTTACAAGGCTTCATTGTTCCTAAGTCTAGCAATGACAATTGATATTCATCTCATTTTAAAATGGATATGAATAATCTAAATGAGGGTGGAGCCACTTGATAGTCACCGGGTGCCACCAATGAAAATGAAGGGAACATGCATTTCTTTGGTAATTCTTGGTTCTTTTGGAGGAGGTGCACCAATACTGAATAGGGATGAGATTGGTACGAAAATTGAACTGTATCGAAACCTAAAGTACCTAAAGTCAACAACCGAATACGGAACCGAATTAAGAAATCGGTATCGGTACCGAAGTTAACAACCGAATACGGAACCGAATTAAGAAATCGGTATCGGTACTGGTATTTTCGGTATATTATCCATGGGAACCGAATTCGAGACGTACCAAATTCGAGCAGTGAGTTTTCTCATGGTTCAATATTAGTCATCATGTTTTGAAATCACAATGTTCGTTAAGAATAATGATATATTCATTATCAACGTGTCATGATCTGTAGTTTTGTACTTGATCAAAAGCATTTAACTTGGCGCATGCTCTGTAATGCTCAAGCATACACTAGGCAATCACACCAATAGCAATTCTCATTGAGTGACCAAACTAGCAAAATTAAAATACCTTCCAATTATCGTTCAAAGAGGTTGCAAGAGTACGCGCATCACCACCCTCAAAAAAAAAAACTTACGACAAAAGATCCTATAAAAAACATCTAACGATGCACAGCTTCCTAGATAAGCCACTACCAATAACTCAATAAGGGGGGTGACATCCTATATGATAGGCCTCTACCGATAATGATGCACAACTTGATAATTTTGAGCTAAACTAGGTGTGGAGCCCTTGATTCGCGCCAGGTGCTCCGTTTTGAATGCGAGTTAAAAAAAAAAAATCTTGATCTATTTTGTAAAAAAGAATTTTTTTCGACATCTAACATTGAAGGGTTGTTCCTTTTGTGAAAGTTGCTTCTTTTAGCGTTCCTTTTTTTTTTTTAAAGTTAGTTGATCTATTTTGTAAAAAAGAATGTTTTTCGACATCTTTTGGTAGCATTGAAGGGTTGTTCCTTTTATGAAAGTTGCCTCTTTTATCGTTGAGGAAGGAAAAAAAAAGGTAGTTGATTTTTTTGTAAAAAAGAATTTTTTTTCGACATCTTTTGGTAACATTGAAGGGTTGGTTCTTTTACGAAAGTTGCTTCTTTTATCGTTGGAGACAAAAAAAAAAAAAAAAGAAGAAGGTGAAATGATGAAAATACCCCTGGTTACTATTGATGAACAGTGCTACATGGTTTTGTCTTTTAGATAGTATAGTAATGAAGACAATATTACATTTGCGGAAAGGTTGATTCGTTTGAAGAAAGAAAAGAAGAAAAAGAAGGAAGATTTGAAGGCAAGTCGAGGGGATGTTTTGAAGGAAGATAGGCCTCTACCGATATCGATAGGTCGTAGTGGAAGGATTTATTGTGGTTGTGAGGACCCCGCGTGCGAAGATTTTTGCAAAGCGTGGTAAGTTTTGAATACAGAAGTTCATAGAGATCAATTTGAAGACTTGAACTTGCGGTTGAGAAGGAATACCGCTTCTACATCGGGTTCTCTTAAGCTCATTGATCATGACGAAGACTTGGACTACGGGGAATCTATTCAAAACTTGTTTTTTGGGTGGCCAAGTAGATAAGAAGGCATTTTCGCGGGGTCGGGTTAAGGATGTTCCTTTGATTTGGCAAAAGATAAAACGACCGACGAGGGAGGACTTATTATACTCTTGGGTATTTCACTCTGGGTACAGAAATGACTTTTCTTTATTCTAGGATTAGAGGAAGGATTGTCTACATCTTACCTCCTCCATATCCCACTTTTGTGAGATTGTGTTTTCTTGTTGTTGTTGTTGTATAAAATTTCCGGCGACTATATGGCATATGGGATTTTGTCAACAAGCATTGGATTTATGGGAAAGAGTCTACAAGTGGTAGAATATGGGATCGTTTTCAAATCTAAGTATCAATGAAGTTTTTCGTGGGGCAAGTGGGCGACATTTAACTCCTTGGGGGGCGGGTATATGGCAAGCAATGGAATGGGTATGCGGCTATTTAATATGGAAGAATCGAAATCAGAAAGTGTTCTCGAATGAATGTTGGAATGGTCCGGGGGCTTTAATGGAAGTTCAATTAGTCTCCTTTGATTGGATTTCTTGCCGTCTCAAAAACAAAAGCTCGAATGGCTCGAGTGGTTATCAAATCCTATCCAATATTGTATAAATTAGTGCTTCTAGTTTCATTATATTTTATTTGTATGTGTAACGACCCAACTTCGTTTTACCAAAAACACGCCCTAAAAAAAAATTTAATAGTTCAGTTCATTCGGACGGCGTCCAGTTATCTGGACGGCGTCCAGTTGTTCTAACTTTGACTGTCCCAAAAATTTGCAACCCACGTTATACTGGGCGGCGTCCAACCAATTTGGACGGCGTCCAGCAGACCTGATCAGCCCCATTTCATTTAAAAATACATTAAACACTTCGAATCAAAACCAAAACGATTTGTAACAACCCAATCAAGTTTTACATCAACAAAACGTTACATAAAAGTATTTACACCACGAATACGGGTTAAGACTTAATAACCCAACCCAATACCAAGAGCATAATTCCGGGGACTACCAAATCCCCCAAATCCGCGTCCAAACATCCAAAAGCTACCCTATCGAGCCCAAGCGCTTCTACGCATCTAGCCTAACAACTAGCTAGCTTCATAACACAATACCTGTAAAAAGGTAAACAACGAGAGGGGTAAGCTAAAAGCTTAGTGAATGCAATAATTATACACATACATATATAACCTACTTACTTGCAATCACTTACACAATTTACCTCATACACACTAGCAATTTAATTAGCATACCATCGCAAAGTATAATGCTAAATTTTCAATACCGCAAGCTAGCACAACAATAGCATAAAATCCGAACAATATAATATGCTACATTATAACACAATAAAACGTTGATGTTCACAACATCCATTAGTATTCAAGGCTAGCCCCGCGAATGGTATCGTCAACATCGAACTTAAACCCCATCCGCCCCATTTAATGTGGTATCGTCAACATTGAACTTAAAACCCACATATGAGGTATCGTCTACATCGAACTTTAACCCCTCATCAAAATCACTACAATAGTGGTATGGCATCGTCAACATCGAACTTTAACTCCATACATGAGGTATCGTCAACACCGAACTTTAAACCCTCATCAAAAGTAACTCACACGAGGATATGGTATCGTCAACATTGAACTTTAAACCCATACCCTGCAAATAAATAAATCATATACATACACATATAATTATTCCACTCACCTTGGAATGCCCGCACAGGTCATGTATAACATGATCTCCGTCCTCAAATCCGAGCAAGTAACCACCTATATCACATATAGGTACAATATACACATAAATAGCCATTCTCTAAAAGAGAACCCGACACAAACATCCCTTAACCGAGGGATTACACCTCGCTCGCCGAAACCCGCCCATTTAACACCTAATGGACACAAACCAACTACCACTTCGGGTGGTAATTTAAACCCACTCAACAAAGTACAATTTAACCCAAATTATACTTGACACCAATTAGACCAGCTTAGGTCTTAACACTAATTTACTACTTAGGTAGTAATCATTTCAAACGTCATTTACACCAAAACCCCAACACGTGAAACATTGACCCATATTGCTTTAGACCACGTTTTATGTTAAAATATCATTTTAACCCAAAATTACTTCTCGCGAGTAATTACACCCAAAAACACCATTTAATACTTAACAAAAGCGTTTAACATCCATTTAATCCAAACTAGTGTCATCATCAAATTAGACCAATTCAAAGTCAACCCGTTTTGACATAAGTCCAAAAACGCCCAAACTAACCAATAATCACTAACACAAGTGAAAATGGCCCTAATACACCAATTAAATCAAATCACAAGTGTTAAACACTTATCTTACCCAATTTGACACATAAACCCTAATTTTGACTCATTTCAAAATTAGTCAACCAAATACACTCAAAAAGTGTTTCAACACTTCCATAATCACTAAACTAAGTGATTACACCCAAAATCAAAGTCTAATCATGGCCAAAACGTCAACCAACCCAAAACCCGCCAAGTATCAAAAATAACTAGTCACAATAAACCCACTTCGTCATATAAACGGGTTTCACAACTAAACAAGCTCAAACCCTAACTTGAATATCAAATCAACAAAATGAAATTCGGAGTTGAGACTTACCAACACTACCACAACGTAGCCGTGAACGAGGTGAACAATTTTAACTCTCGCGACTTGACCCGATTCACTCTTCTTCTTCCTCAAACCAAGTTCTCTCTCTAAAATGGGTTCCTCTCTCTCTAGGAATGGATGAGAGTGTTTGAGAAGGTGAAAATGGGGATAAGAATGAGATTGGATCAGTTTTAATGGCTCAACCGACCCCCAAGTGAAAAGACTCAAATACCCTGTTGAGTCCCCAAAATAATTAAGGATTTAATTATGACAAAACTGTAATTTATTTGCACTAAAATGTTATGTGCAGTCAGCACAAGTTTGTTTATGTATAGACAGCAGATTTTGCTGTGTCGAGTGTTTAGTTTACTGCTCAGTCTACCAGCACAAGGTAGACAGTGTTCTTCAATCAGCACAGGATGTGTACTCAGCAAATCAAGAATATGAAGTGTCTCAGCAATGAAGAACCAGCACAGCTGGAATGCAGCTTACTACACAAGACAGCTATGCTCCATTATAAGCATAGTAGTTTCCCGAGTGGTCTACATCAATGGTACTATTCAACAGAAGTCAAAGACAAAGTTGAACAGAAAAGGACACGCGTCGGCGGCTGACAAGTGACCTTACAAGACCACGTGGGAATGCAGAAGTTTAACGCATGTGCAGACATGGGTTATACCTTATCAACACCTAGGGAACACAACATTCTATTTGTTTAATCAAATAGTGGTGCCAAACCGAATTGGGGTGTTCCTGCGAATAGCTACCAAAGAGGAAAGAGGAGAGCATGCTCTCTGATGTAGTTGTCCCCACAAGTACAGACATCCTATGTACCAGTGGACAATAGAACCATTACACAGTTAATAGGACTACTATAAATTGTTGTATCCACTATTGTAACAACCAGTGGTGTGGGTTTATTTTTATAGAGTCAAAAACGTGTAATAGCTTTTAGTTTACCTCTTAGCTATAATCTAGGTAATCTGTATCAACCAAATATCATTCCATCAAGGATAGTTGTGATTCTTTGTGATTCAATCAATAAAGAATAACTGTTGAAAATTACATGTGACTCTATTTATTTGCATGCTTGAATACTAATCGTGTTTAACTGTTAAGTTATTTTAAAATAAATTGTATTCACCCCCCTACAATACTCCTGTTGTTATCAAGGGACCAACAACTGGTATCAGAGCTTCAGTCTTGATAATTAATATCTTGGATCTGAATTCTCTCATGGCTGCATATTCAAATACAGCTTACCTTAAAAATGGCTCATTCAATAGACCACCCAAATTTGATGAAGATGAGTATGAAACTTGGAAGGCAAAATTCATGCTTCACCTTGAGTCTATTGACCCACTCATGCCTGGTATTTCCACAGATGGTCCATTTGTACCCACTGAGACTATTGGTAGTGCTCCAGCTGACACTCCTGCTGTTTCTGGCAGAGAGGTTATTCTCACCCCTTCTAGGTGGGATGCTGAGGATAAACGTCGTGTTGGACTTGACCCTAAAATCAGAACCTTGTTAGCCATAACTTTGCCTAACCCATTGTTCAAACTGATTAAGGGAAAAGAAAATGTCAAGCTTATGTTGGACTATCTAGATGTCACCTATGAGGGTATGGGAGAAGTTAGACAGAACAGAATGATTTCTTTAAAAAGAGAATATGAAATGTTCTTTGCCTACAAGAATGAAACCCTTAAGCAAACCTTCATTAGGTTTAACTCCTTGATTGCTGACCTGATCACTTTGAATGTCACCTATACTGAGTTTGAACAAGTAAACAAATTCATAGATTCACTGCCTATTAAATGGAAATCTGTTACTGACCCTTTAAGAACCACTCAGACCCTAAAGAACTTTAACATGTCTTCTCTCTACAGTTCACTTTGGAACCATGAGAAGGCAGAGGCTAAATTTGAACTTAACTTGAAAGAAAACTTTAGGTCTGCCCCCACCACTTCAAAATCTTCTGAGACAGATGATACTGCTCTTATTGCTGCTGCTAAAAAGAAAGCTCAAAAGGCTTTACTGTTTCAAAAGTTGTTGGCAGAAGAAGAGACAGCTGAGAGTGATGTGGATAGTGGTACCGGGTCTGAAGAAAGCAGTGATGATGAAAGTGATGCTGAAGGGTTTGCTGAAGGTATGGCTTTGCTGGCTAGGTAGTTCAAAAGGTTCAATCGTAATAGAACCAACAAGTCATACAAAGAGAGTAAGAAACCGAGTGCTAGGTATAACAGCAAGTCAGTCAAGGGTCCTAAATATGAGTGTTATAATTGTGGGAAGGTTGGACATTTTGCCGCGGAATGCATGTCCATGAAACCTTCAACTTCACATGCTAACTCTTTCTCAAAAGCTGACAAGTACAAGAACAAGTACAAAGCTATGAAAGCTCGGATGAAGGAAAGTGCTAAGACTGATAAGAGGGGTAAAAAGCCAGAAAAGTTTCTAGTTGCTGAGCATCATGATTGGGATGAAACCAGCTCGTCGTCTTCCTCTGATAGTGATACTGATGATGATGGTGCTGGTTATGCTCCAGATAAAAAGCTGTGTTTAATGGCCAAGGAGGTCAATGAGTCTGATGAGGATGATAGTGGTAGCAAGTTTTTGGCTGATATGAGGGAAGCTGATCAGAAAAGAGATTCACCTCAATGGAAAACTGAATTGATGTATAAGGTTGATAATTTTTGAACTTATACTGATGATGAAAAAGCCGAAATGTTTGACTACCTAAGAGTTGACTTATGTAGAGGCAGCAAACGTGAAGAAATTTTGAAAACTGATAACAAATCTTTAAATGAGAAACTTAAATGCAAAAATAATGAAATTAAAATCTTGAAAGATGATATTTCCAAACTTGAAAAACAAAACTTTGCTTTAAGGTCTCTTCACGTTGAGGCAGCAGAAGTCAAGAACCAGCTGGATAATCTTAAAAAGGTTGTCGCTTCGTGGTGTACATCAGCTCAACGCACAGCAAATGTGTTAACGAGCAGGTGCCTGCCCAAGTTGAAGCTTTCTTTGCTGGTGACTATGCTGCTGCTGCTATTGCAGAAGTTACTTTCATGGACCCAATTCTTGAAACTGATCCTGAAGCTGTCTTGCCAAATACTTTTGCCAAGATAGTTAAGGGTAAAAAGGTCTTGACAAATAAGTTTGTTAGACCTGCTGTGTCCCCACCACCTGCCATGAAAGAGATTTTGGAGGATGAAGTTAGAGCAAGAGAAGCCAGTACCTCAATTGATGAGACTACTGACCCCTCAAGCATCTACTACATGACTCCAAAAGAAAGACGTATCAAAAGAGAAATCACTAAAAATAATCTTAGAAAAACTAAACCAACTGATTTCCCTTCTTGTTCGAGTTCCAATTGTGCTGAGCCAGCTGATGACAAACTTACTGGTAAACCAGTAGCTGTAGACAAGCCAGTCAAACGTAATACTGGCAAGTCCAAGGCAGCAGGAAAAACTTCCTCTAGCTCATCAGCTTCAGTAGACAAGCCAGTAACTTCCCACTCAGGCTCTCCAAATGATAAAGGCAAAGCAATACGTCATGACTATGGTACTGGTTCCAAGAAGAAAGCTGCCCTTAAGGAAAAAGCAAAAGTGGACTCGAATGATTAGCTGTCTATCACTGAGATTATGACAGTCAAGCTTGACCAGCTAATTGAGGCAGTAACCAAAAATTGACCCGATCTTACTGCACCCCTTTACTCATTGTATGACTAGTCACCGATACCAAATGTGAGAAAATGCTACAAATGTGGCAGCAAGTTTCACTTAGCCAACCGGTATCCTTTTACCCTAACCCCATCTGCTGCTGCCTCTTCAAGAAAACCAGCAGACAGGAAGAGATCATCAAAGATGACCCTTCCAGAACCCATCCTCGGATGGGTTCCCAAAAAGAACTAATCTCTTAGCTACTGTGCAGGGCATTCAAAACAAGCAAATCTGGTATCTCGATAGTGGTTGTTCGAGACATATGACCGGATGTAAGTCCCTGCTGATGGACTATCAAGAAAAGGATGGTCCAGTTGTTTCGTATGGAGATAATTCGTTGGGTTACACAAAGGGTTTTGGTACTTTGACTAATGAGAATGTCACGTTCTCAAATGTTGCATATGTCGTTGGACTCAAACAAGGAGTGCTGTGAATGAAGACCCAGCCAGTAGTGTACTGCTGGGTGAAACAAGTGTTGAAGACCCAGCAAAGGTGGATGCGCTGGGAGATAATCAAGATGATGATATGGTTAATCCTGCTGACTTTACAGTCTGGGGTAGTGGAGATCACTTATTTGCTCAATCACCTATCTCTCCCCAGACCCTCACTTATTTTAACAGAACACAGGATAATCGTGTTAATCAGTTTCCAGTGAGTTCATCTGGCATAGGTGAATCAATCATGTATCCTCCATCTTCCCCAAAACGTCATGGTAAACACAGAACTTGGGAAGATGATTCAGTTACCCGTGGTGAGCCAGACTTATTTAAAATGAATCCAGATGAAAGAGATGCTTACAGACTGGAGATCGCTGTACAAGAATTGCTTGAGCAAAGACAAGCTGCTATTAATGAAAGGATACGCCAAGTTAGATTGCTGCATCATCCCCTTGATCAGCCACTCTACATCACTGCCTTGACTTATGGCATTGAAATTGGTGTATACTTAAACAACAGTGGTCAAAGGCTCTCTACTGATGAGGAGAAAGCTCAATTTCAAGAGGCTCGCCAGCTGGGTATAGATCTAAAGGAGTATCGTGCTGCCCTTAGAACTGAAGAGGGTAGAAAGATGATTGAAACAGCAAAATCCCTGAAAATTACTGCCGGCGATTATTTGTTGGGCTTACAAGCTGAAATTCAAAGAAGGGAGGCTGCTGATGCTGAACTCGCTGAGAGGGTAAGGCTTCAGGAGATAGAAGACAAATTGGCTGCTGATAGAAAGCAAGAGGCTGAGTCCCTAAAATTAGCCAAAGCCATTGTCAAAGAATAGGATAAGGCACTTGATGAGATGGAAGCTGCTGAGAAAGCACCTGCTACTGCTCCTATAGAACCTGTCCATACCATTGAATTTCCTGATCATTATTATAGGAGTAAGTATGGTGATGTGATGAATAGAAAATCCAATCCCAGCAGGATCATCAAAGTGAACAGAGGGTCAAAAAGAGCTTTCAATGTCATAAGGGAGAATTATGTTCAAGAAAGAATAAACTATGACGAGTTAAGATCCCTAGGATTTAGTGAATGGATGGAGATCTTGGAGTATTTCATTGGTAAAGGTGAAAGTGCTATCAAAAATACACTTAAATCTGAACTTCAATAGCTCTTCAAGAAAGCCACAAGGTTTGGAAATGCACCAGTAGTGAATGTAGAAGAAGTTCTTTCTCAAAAGCCTAAAGGAAAGCAATCTACTGGTGAAGGACCAACCGAAAGAGGCCTCATCATTCTACCTCCTCATATCCCTGTATTTGACCCTGCTGATATACCTTATCTGTTCCCTGAAGCCTGGAGAATCAAACAAGAGGAGCTATCTGAAGAAGGACGACATAAAGATAAAGATAGATAATCTCCCATGTGCTCAAATTGTATCTTTTGTTTGATTCACTTTTCATTTTGCTGTTGCTGTAATTACTGTACATACTCTATTGTTTTGAAAGTGAAATGAGTTTATCTTCAAAATCATATCAAATTATAAGATATGGATAACTCAGCAAAAGATCCCAAAAAACAAACATAAAAAGGGACAAATTTACTACCTATTTTTCATTAGGTCCATCGGTGCTGACTTTAGTGTTTTCTCTATATGTCATAGGTTTTGTCATCATCAAATAGGGGGAGATTGTTGAGTCCCCAAAATAATTAAGGATTTAATTATGACAAAACTGTAATTTATTTACACTAAAATGTTATGTGCAGTCAGCACAAGTTTGTTTATGTATAGACAGTAGATTTTGCTGTGTCGAGTGTTTAGTTTGCTGCTCAGTCTACTAGCACAAGGTAGACAGTGTTCTTCAATCAGCACAAGATGTGTACTCAGCAAATCAAGAATATGAAGTGTCTCAGCAATGAAGAACCAGCACAGCTGGAATGCAGCTTACTACACAAGACAGCTATGCTCCATTATACGCATAGTAGTTTCCCGAGTGGTCTACATCAATGGTACTATTCAACAGAAGTCAAAGACAAAGTTGAACAGAAAAGGACACGCGTCGGCGGCTGACAAGTGACCTTACAAGACCACGTGGGAATGCAGAAGTTTAACGCATGTGCAGACATGGGTTATACCTTATCAACACCTAGGGAACATAACATTCTATTTGTTTAATCAAATAGTGGTGCCAAACCGAATTGGGGTGTTCCTGCGAATAGCTACCAAAGAGGAAAGAGGAGAGCATGCTCTCTGATGTAGTTTTTCCCACAAGTACAGACATCCTATGTACCAGTGGACAATAGAACCATTACACGGTTAATAGGACTACTATAAATTGTTGTATCCACTATTGTAACAACCAGTGGTGTGGGTTTATTTTTATAGAGTCAAAAACATGTAATAGCTTTTAGTTTACCTCTTAGCTATAATCTAGGTAATCTGTATCAACCAACTATCATTCCGCCAAGGATAGTTGTGATTCTTTGTGATTCAATCAATAAAGAATAACTGTTGAAAATTACCTGTGACTATTTATTTGCATGTTTGAATACTAATAGTGTTTAACTGTTAAGTTATTTTAAAAGAAATTGTATTCACCCCCCTTACAATACTCCTGTTGTTATCAAGGGACCAACATACCCTCTTTTAAAAACTTTAAAATTTCACAACTGGTCCGTCAGGCCATTTGGACGGCGTCCAAAACGGTTGGACGGCGTCCCAATGAGCTGAGACAGAAACTGGAACTTGTTTTGGTTGTAACTTTCAAACCGTAGCTCCGTTTTTGATGAATCAAATATCGTTGGAAACGTAATGACGTGTACTATCCAATGGTAAGGTTTTAGAACATTAACTAAAACTTTATTTGGGATTCAAATATACACTTACATGCCTCGTATTTCGAGTGACGTTTAAAATAACGCGTAACTGAAAAACGGGGTGTTACAACTCTCCCCCACTTAAATTGGATTACGTCCTCGTGATCCGCACCTACGCTATAAGTCAAGCACTTCTCCCTCAAACATTTCCGCTTCCAACGCGGAGTCACACATGTAGTAATCACGTATCCGAATTCTCGCTTCGCACACTAACGCATCATATTACAACGATATCGTACATCACACTTCCATTTTCAACGATATCGGGTAATCAACCCACGAGTCAAAACAACCGCAACCGTTTCTCCTACGTCGAGTATCCAAACTCGTACCATACACTTCACCATCGTCCTAAAAGTAGAACAATTCACCGACAATCATCGTCGTCACGCCTCACGATCCTACGAAAACACAACCAAGCCCGACATCCATGACATCTTCCGTAAATTCTAAGATCTCACCACGCGCTAATAATCACTAGCATGTACTACAGCAACAAGCGATATCTCATACACTCAATGTCCAGAATTCCCATTTAGGAAATACGAAAACACCACATATTCCTTCAAGTTCTCTTGGCTACAACTCGCAACAAGCTACATCCATAACCATATCACCCAACGCAATCTACTAAATCCACTACGTCCTGAACCATGTCTTGCATTAATCCAAATCGAGAATGATTCATGCTTCCTTAAAACTCCGTACTCCATCGGTTAACAAACGTACTACTCAACCGATAATTCCTGAATATTCGCTAGACCAAGAACCAACTTCCTCCGGCTCCATACCCAGGTCATTCCTTCCACGAAGAAATTTCGGTAACCTTGAAATAAACACTTTAGGAGCACCACCTTTCCATCGATCGATCCACACACGACTATCTGTCACTGGATTAATCCAGGACGATAATAATACACCACGAGTTAGACGAAACATCAACACATCGTCATAGGGTTTCTCCTATGAACCATACAATACGTCTTCCTAGTTCTAGCATAGAAGCTATTCGTATACTAGAATCCTGTCAACGGCGAATTATCATCACAAAATTTCCGCAATTCGCCACACGACTCACAAAATAGTCACCAAATCCGGGTGAACCTTCCTACCTAGACCGTCCGTTAAGGGTGGTCTCGACATTTCGATGCAATCCTACGGGTCACATCACTAGGGTACACACTCTCGCAACCAAACAACATCTGCGTGTCTCTACGTGAGATAATCAATACCGACACTTCCGCCTCACAATCGTCCGTAAAGTGGAATAATCCACTTGACAATTTCCACGATCACATTTCCCGACAGGGAAAAATACATCAACTACCATGATATCTAACTTGTACTTACTCAATAGTACTATTCGAGTTTCATAGCTTCCCAGATTTACATTATGAGAGCACCCGTAACGACAACTTCATTCTCTCACTCCGAGATCTCAAGCTTCACATTTGGTCTCATACCGCACTATGGTGCTACACTACCACCTTACATAAGAAGTCTTACGCTTCATTTGATCTCGTCATCACAACTCCACACATAACATTTCGGAATCGTAACTCATAATCGTAACGCACGATCTCGAGTCAACATTAACAACCCGTCACTCTTCCTCGTTAGGAACTTCGAATACCTATAGAGGCTTAGCACGGTACCCTCTGACACTTCACTACACATAATACCACAGGTGCTTCCTGGGGCGGCAGTAAAAACTCCCCCACTTAGGATTCAGCTCCACATTCTTACTGCCAAGATGGTAACATCCCGCGGAATTGTAATTCCAATTCACACATGACCATTCTCATCGTTGGTCATATACTCCCAATCACCATATATTCACTTCAGGCTCTCAGAACCGACATACACATTCACTTGAAATGCCGTCTACGCGACGACATTGCACCTTCATACCTTAAATCACAATTAATAGTCCTTCATTGTTCGCAAAGCGAACTCAAAAAAAATTCCCACATACGCCTCTAAGCCTAGGCATATGCCACTCTGCTTAATCAGTCGTGCATTTCGGTCGGGATCATCCGACCTTCCACCCAACGAACCTTTATCAACAATTGCTCACTCTCATGAAGAAGAGTGACCAATCTGACACAATAATTGAAATGTCCCGTTCATAATGATCATAAACATTTCATATTAATTGATTTCGTTGCGAGGTTTTGACCTCTATATGAGACATTTTTCAAAGACTGCATTCAATTTTTAAAACAACCATAACCTTTATTTTATCGATAAAGGTTTTAAGAACATTACGACGATTATCAAATAATGATAATCTAAAATATAGCGTTATCACACGACCATTACATAATGGTTTACAATAATATTACACATCAACTTAAGCCTTCGAATGCAATTTTTAAACAATATTATACAAGCATGCAGACTCCAATCTTGTCTTTATTTAACATGCAACAGCGGAAGCTCTTAATAATCACCTGAGAATAAACATGCTTAAAATATCAACAAAAATGTTGGTGAGTTATAGGTTTAACCTATATATTTATCAAATCGTAATAATAGACCACAAGATTTCATATTTCCATTTCTCATAAACAACATGCAATCTGCATAAAAATTATTCATATGATGAACACCTGGTAACCGACATTAACAAATGCATCTAGAATATCCCCAATATACAGGTACACTCATCTGTATATAAAATCGAAGTACTAAAGCATCCATAACATGGATGGGGTTCGTTAAGCCCATAGATCTATATTCAGGATTCGCGTCAATTTGGAGGTCTGTTCCCAAATTCTTAGACTACCAAGCTGAAAGGGTGATATCCGGTATAATGATTCAATCATAAAATATAGTTTCAAGTACTTGTGTCTATTTTGTAGAACATTTAAAAAACTACATGTATTCTCATCCCAAAAATATTAGATTTTAAACGTGGGACTATAACTCACTTTCACAGATTTTTCCTTCGTCGGAAATTAGACTTGGCCACTGGTCGATTCACGAACCTATAACAAATATATACATATATATCAAAGCATGATCGAAATAAATTCACAATATGTTTTATTATGTTTTAACGATTTAAGTTTTGTTAAGTTAACAGTCCAACGTTCGTAGTCCACAGTTAGTTGTCCACAGTTAGTAGTACAGAAATAAATCAATATCAATTATCTCGAATCAATCCACGACCCAGTGTATACAAGTCTCAGACTCGATCACAACTCAAAGTATATATATTATTTTGGAATAAATCTCAATCCTGTATAGCTAACTCGAACATTACCGCATATAGAGTGTCTATGGTTGTTCCAAATAATATATATAGATGACGTCGATATGATATGTCAAAACATAGTATACGTGTCTATGGTATATCAAGATTACATAATATATGTTAGAATACATGTATAATACAATATAAGTTAGTTAGGATATGGTTAGTATAGATTTTTATCAATTCATCCCGTAGTCAAATTAACCATTTTTAACCAAATTTGTATTACCCATAACTTCTTCGTTTTAAATCCGTTTTGAGTGAATCAACTTGCTATGGTTTCATATTGAATTGTATTTTATGAAACTAAACAGAAAAAGTATAGGTTTATATTCAGAAATACAGGTTACAAGTCATTTTTGTAGAGGTAGTCATTTCTGTCGAAAAAATGACGTCTTGATGACCATTTTGAAAAACATACTTCCACTTTGAGTTTAACCATGATTTATGGATAAAGTTTCATGTTCATAAGAAAAATCATTTTTCCAGAAGAACAACTTTCAAATCAAAGTTTATCATAGTTTTTAATTATTTAACCCAAAACAACCAACGGTTTCACTACGACGGCGTATGTCCGATTTTACGGTGTTCTTCGTTTTTCCAAGTTTTAAATCATTAAGGTAGCATATCATATAGATATAGAACATGTGTTTAGTTGATTTTAAAAGTCAAGTTAGAAGGAATTAACTTTGTTTGCGAACAAGTTTAGAATTAACTAAACTATGTTCTAGTGATTACAAGTTTAGATCTTCGAATAAGATAGTTATATATATATATATATGAATCGAATGATGTTATGAACATCATTACTACCTCAAATTTAGTAGGTAAACCTACTGGAAGTGACAAGAAAATGATCTAGCTTCAAAGGATTCTTGGATGGCTTGAAAGTTCTTGAAGTAGAATCATGACACGAAAACAAGTTCAAAAAAGATTTTTATTCGAATTAAGATAGTTTATAAATATAGGAATCGAATCAAAGTTTGAATATGAGTATTACCTTGAATTAGAGAGATAACCTACTGTAAATAACAAAGGTTTCTTGATCTTAGATGATTGATTGGAATGGATTAGAAAGCTTGGAAGTAGACTTGCAAACTTGAAAGTGTTCTTGAAGTTTACTTGAGTAGTTGTTTTGAAAGTTGATCTAAGTTAGGATTTATGAACTAGATTGAGCTAGATTTTGTTGAAGATGATGAATGATGTTGGAGCAGAGTAGTACGAAATAGTATTATTTTTAATACAAAATACTACAAAATATGACACAAGTTTTATTAATTTACGGATGGGATATACCTAAACCTTGCTACAACACTATAGGCAGTGTACCTAATCGTAGAGTAGTGTAGTTTTTAGTAAGTCCGGTTCGTTCCACAGGGAGCTGGTGAAGTTAACGCTATATTATTAAGTTTATTTGTAAAAATATATATATAAATAAGTAGTAGTATTATTATAAAATGGGGGTTTTACCGTTTAATGACCGGTTTGTCGATTTTAAGCGTAAAAATAAATGACAAAAATTAAAGTGCGTAAAATAAATTGCGATAAATAAAATGACAGAAAATAAAATTGCGAGTAATAAAATGACAGTAAATAAAGATACGATGAGAAATATAATAAAAGAATTATGCTTATTTAAACTTCCGTAATCATGATGTTTGACGTGTTGATTTTAATTTATTACCATGGGTTAATTGTCCTTTGTCCTGGTTTATTTGATACATCTATCTGGTTTTTGTCCATAATAGTCCATCGGTCATAAATATAAAGTGCGAGTATCCTCGTCAAATTACCCTTATACCCGAAGTCAAATATTCCAACTGATTAAGGATTTAAACTGTGACGCAGTTATCACTTCTGTCAACAATTACACCAGTTATCACTGTATGTAATCCACCCCTGTTTTAATTAGTTTATGAATATTAATTCATCCACTTGATCAGAATGAATAATCAATTACCCAACCCAATTGATTAATTAAATGATTATAACAGATTCCATATGAACATCACTAAATAGGACAACCATAATCATTATTAATTATTAGGTTAATTAATTTGAAGATAGGTTCGACAGACTCCAATGAGTTGTCACTCAATTAGACAATACCCCCCATCTATTAATAGTCAATAATCCAATTTCCACAAGTGTCGGTCTTTTGCCCAAACCTTAATTATGGTCCAAAGTTCAATAACCCAATTTTAGTAATTAGCCCAACATCATGAGTACTTCATTTTAAATAAGCATAATAACGACTTAGCTACGAGACATTAATGTAAAAAGGTTGAACATAACTTACAATGATTAAAAATAGCGTAGCGTTACACGGACAGAATTTCGACTTACACACTCAAACGATCTCTATCATAAATCTTATTATTATCATAATTTAAAATTAAAATTAAGATTATTGTTATATCTTATTAAGTTAACATTATGATAGAGATATAGAATATAGATATTGATATTTGATATTAAGGATAAAAAAAAAGATCGAATAGAAAAAGGTAGAAGAAAAAAAAAGATCGGGAAAAAAAAATCTCCTTTTTCAATTCATCGTAAATCATCGTTTTAAGCGAAATTAGAATTTGAAATTTTCATTTACGACTCCTGAACTATGCTCAATTAACAACTTTTTATTATTTAATATTATTCTTATTATGAATTATTTAAATATTATATTTTATTCTTGTGCATAGTTGACTCGTAATTTTTACACCGTTGCGTCGAGCGCTGAAAGTTGGTTCATGCCTCGGTTCCGGATTTTCGAACGTCCTTTCGTACAATTTTATATCTTGTACTTTGCGTTTTGTAACTTGTACTCTTGTCATTTTTAGACGTTCTTCATCAATAAATTGAACCTTTTGAATTGTATCTTGTACATTTGAGCTTTTTGGACGTTTTGGTCTTTCAAATCTTCGTTTTTGTCTTTAAATCTTCATTTTCGAGCGATTTGCGTCTTTCGTCTTCGCACTTATTTATTTAACTATTACAACTAAAAATAAGGAAATTACATTTAAAAACTTTACATATTGGAACGATATTGCTACTAAATATATGTTCATTTGGAACACTATCAAATATCCCCACACTTGAGCGTTGCTTGTCCTCAAGCAATACAGAACTTGAAATAAAAACATACATGAATCACTTTTTTATTCATCACATTTTGTACATCAGTGATTTTGATATAGCGGTATAAACAATGACAGTAATGATGGTTAAAGGTGGGTGTGTCATCCACAGTTGCCTTGGGTTTAGGTCAACGACACTTGCAATCAAATAGCCGATTTACTTTCGGTTTCCAAAGTAAAGTGCACATTTGAAAGGCGGTTTACAGTCCCACATGACTATAAAAATTTAGATCCTTTAGAAAATAGGATCTTTATGAAAACATTTGATCTTTTGAAAATTCAATCTAGCTTTTACCCTAGATAAGTTTTCTGATTTGATCCACCATTGGTGTTGCAAAATATATTTGTGGATCAATATTTTGGCTAAAAACATTTAGGTTCGTGTAATCCACTGCTATCCCGGTATCGGAAAGCACACATCCAGTTTACTTGTTCCGTATATTACCTTTCGGCAAACTACCGTCCGGTTGTAAAGGAAAGCGATGAACAAGAAACTGTTAAGGCAATGTCCCGTGATATGCAGATGATTATGGTCTTTTAACGTGTCGGATGCTAGAACTATCCTTGGTAGGAGCGATAGTAAAGATCATCCTATGATTTTTCGGTCTGGCACAAGGTCCTGTCTCCGACCATGCTATGCAACCACCGTTCTTACGGTTGACACCCGATTTGGTTCAGGTGACCTAATGAATTCCAGGTGAATTCCTAGGATTTTACGTTCAATGGTAATGAACGCATTGAAAATGGATTTTCAGAAAACAAATCGGTTTGTATTTTTGATCAAAATATTTTCTCGTTCAAGCTCGAGTTTAGATATCATTGAATTCCATGAGTTTGAATTCTCAATCTTTAAGTTCAATCTCAAGGATTGAGTAATATCAGTCTTAAAAGCTGATTTTTAATCTTTAAGGAGATTATCCTTTCTGGGGATCTGATTCATTAGTCTTATCAAGCTAATTTGCACGGTGCCTCCCCATTGTACAAGATAAATCCTTCTCATGGTTAGGATAAATCTGACCACTTGGCGACCCTGTTTGATGCTGAGGTCCGTGGATTTCCTGCTGATTTTAGTGATGACTTTTCTAGATTTTTTGTCAACCTACAGCTGGTCTGGACGACAACTTCATGACCTAAATCAAGAAGCGCGTGTCTT
The DNA here is from genome assembly GCF_046630445.1 of Rutidosis leptorrhynchoides. Classification (NCBI taxonomy): domain Eukaryota; kingdom Viridiplantae; phylum Streptophyta; class Magnoliopsida; order Asterales; family Asteraceae; genus Rutidosis; species Rutidosis leptorrhynchoides. Next base: position 457,346,853 of record NC_092334.1, read on the forward strand.
TTTCGGAAGACTTTACTTCCTTCAAATGATGGAATTGATTCATCGTGTAGATCCATCTCTTCTTTTCTTTCATCGGATAAAACAGTTGATTATCGTTCAAAACAAAAGTATTTTCAATTGTTTGTACAAAAATATGTGATAGATAGTTTTTAATTGAATAACTTGGTACATTCTCCCCACACTTAGTTTCTTTCTTTGCCTTTTTATTCTCCTTTATTCCATTTTAAATGAATTCAAGCGTTTTAAGTTGTTTCTCAATTTATGTCCTTTTCGAGGTAACGATAATTTCGGTATTAACACCTAGTTTTCATCGTTCATAAATATGTATAAACATGATTTTGAGTTCATTTAGTTGAAAATTTTTCAAATTTTCACAAAATTTGGCAAATAAACCAAGTATAAACCTGAGAGAATTTATAACCCTTCCCCACACTTGAGATCATGCAATGCCCTCATTTGCATGAAATCAGACTATAATTATAAATTCATGAGGGTGATTAGCGTAGAAAAGTGATTAAAAATATCGAGTTTGCAAACATATTGTTATTTCACATTTGATTTTTTGCGTCTTGTCAAAATCAGTAGCTTTTGCTGAACTTCATGACAGTCTTTGAAAGTGCGCTGTTTTACCCTGTTTTGTACATAAGATAAAATACAAACATATATACATATTTTTGAAGTTTGGTTTATAACCCCACTTTTCAAAAATTTATAAAGTATAATATTTTTGGCATACTTTAAATCAATAAAATTAAAAATAATGATAACAAAATTTGTCGCCCCGCCCTCGGGTAAAGTAATTTCGGCTTAATGACCTAGTCTTCAACTCACGACGAATTTTAGAAATCATTTTTTTCAACTTAATGAATTAAAGTAAATTTTGTTTTTAAAATTCACACAAAACTTAAATTAAAAAAAAAAATATTAATTTTATATAAAACCTACAAAACAAAAATTCAGAATGGAGGGAGAAAACTAGTTCTTTAGTGTCTGCTAGCGGAAAAGACCAATCGGGTTCCATTCTCGGAACTACACGAGAACAGAACAACTAACTCTAGATAGCATTTTCTTTTTAGAACATTTGAATCTCCCCACACTTAGGTAGCCGTGGTGTCAAAATTGTGATTAACTTCATCGTTAATTTCTCTTGGTCCATAATCAACTTGCATATCCGTGACTTTTTCTTTAAGCCATTGGTCGGATTCCTGTGTAATATCCACAATTTCAACTAGCTTCACCTTTTCTTTAGGTGATAGATTGGATACTAACCGGTTACATAACTTAAAGTTCCCCTTGGTTCTAGCATCGCGAATCCGTTTAATAAGTTTCTTCATTGAACTATTAATAACGGGATCATTTAATTTCGTATCAACAACGGGGTTCTTTGTTATCATGTCATCATTAGGTGTTACTTCATTTTCCCCACACTTAGGCGTTTCATTATTGCTAAGTATTACCGTTGGAGTTGGTAAAAGCACATGGTTCTTACCAATTGTTTTTACTGGTTCAACGGTTTTGGCTGGTGGAGATTTAGACTTTCGAATCATAAAGGTGATCGATTTGTCACCACTTTTAAGTGTCATTCTTCCATTTCCTACATCAAATAACGCCTTGGTGGACGCTAAGAATGGCCGACCTAAAATTAGAGGAATGTTTGGGTCCTCTTCTATGTCAATGACAATAAATTCGACTAGAAAGGTTAAATTGCCTACTTGAACGGGTAGGTTGTCAGCAATTCCAACTGGGTGCTTAATGGTTTGATCAAAGAGTCGAACACTCATATCCGTTGGACTTAACTTACCTACACCTAATCTTTTATATAATGAAAGAGGCATAACACTCACACTTGCACCTAAATCTGCTAGTGCATCATACATGACACAATCACTAAGTAGACAAGGAACAATAAATTCACCCGGATCACCTACCCTAGGTGGAGGTTTTGGTGGAACTGTCTTCACCGGGTTTATATTTACGGCTTTTGTTTCTTGCACTTTCTTATTCTTTTTCTTCTTCTTCTTTCCAGAGGTATCACAATCTTTATTACCTATCACTTGCTCATACTCAACTCCTTTTCTTGGAAACGGGATGGGTGGTTTGTATGGTGCCACCACTGGCTTTACATACTCGGGTGGTGGTGGTGTAACTTCTTCATTGTTACTCTCATCTAAAACCTTCCCATCTTCTGGTGCTGGTTTTTCAGAATTCGTTGAAACCATATTAACATTCTCATTCCGAGGATTTACTTCAGTATTACTCGGTAGCTTTCCTTGTTCCCTCTCACTCATCATGCTAGCAAGAGTACCTACGTGTTTTTCTAGATTCAAAATGGAAGCTTGTTGAGTTCTTAATGACTGATCAAATCTCTCGTTCGTTTGGGTTTGAGTTTCAATAAATTGTGTTTGAGATTCAACTAGCTTGAATACCACGTCTTCCATATTTGACTTTTTCTCTTCGGTTTGTTGTTGTGGTTTATATAAGCCAGGTCTTTGTTGATTGAAAGTGTTGTTTTGAGTTGGTTGGTTATTCGGACCTTGTTGGTTATACCAGTTATTTTCGGGTCCTTTTGGATTGTAAAGAATGTTTTGATTTCGATTGAAGTTTAGCTTTGGCGGTTGATAATTATTTTGATAATTATTTCCAGGCCTTTGGTTCATATAGGAAACATTCTCTCGTTGTTCCAATGTTGGTTCAATGTGACAATCTTTCAATAAGTGTGGTCCACCGCATAGCTCACAACTGATTCGTATTGCGTGAATATCTTTATTCATCTTTTCCATTCGTCTTTCGAAAGCATCTATTTTTGCGGAAACGGAATCAAAGTCATGGCTAGAATCGGCTCTAGCCACTTTAGATGAACGAAAAATATCTTTTTCTTGGTGCCACTCATGCGAGTGGGAGGCTGTGTTATCAATAATTTTGTAAGCTTCAGTTGCGGTTTTCTTCATAATGGAACCACCAGCTGTTATGTCGATGTCTTTTCGTGTAGCAACGTTGACACCTTGGTAGAATATTTGTACTATTTGGTAAGTGTCTAAACCGTGTTGAGGACATCCTCTCAACATCCTTCCGAATCTTGTCCACGCCTCATATAATGTTTCATTTGGCTTTTGCGCGAACGTAACAATTTCTCCTTGAAGTCTCACGGCTTTAGATGCCGGAAAGAATTGTTTAAGAAATTTTTCAACTAAAACATCCCATGTGTCAATCGCCCCTTCAGGTAACGATTCTAACCAATCTTTGGCTTCTCCCTTTAAAGTCCAGGGAAACAACATGAGATAGATCTGCTCATCTTCCACTTCTCGGATTTTGAATAGTGTACAAATTCTTTTAAACGTACGAAGGTGTTCGTTAGGATCTTCATTCGGTGCACCACTGAATTGGCATTGGTTAGTTACCATGTGTAGGATTTGTCCTTTAATTTCATAATCTGGAGCATTAACTTCTGGTTTAATAATGGCGTGACCTTGGCCCGTGCGTGTGGCTCTCATTCGATCTTCCATACTTAGAGGTTCCGTTACTTCCATAATTGAATTCGTTGAATACGAATCACTAGAGGACTCTGATTTAACGGTTTGTGGTTCAGGATCTTGGAATTGTCCTTGAATATGCTCCGGGTTCTTAATTGTGAAGTCGGGTTCAAAAGATGGATTATCGGAAATTTGAGTTGGAGTTCTTGTTCGACTAGATGACGATTCTAAAGAAAAATCAACGGCGACAATATTTGCTAAATGTCTTGATCGAGTTACAGGTGGTGAACGTATGAAAGGTGGTGAACGTTTTACTCGGTGCATTCACTGAATATCCTATTAGTTTTTAAAAGGAAAGAAAAATTATATAAGTTATCCAATTAATAGACTTTTCTGATTTTGCCCACGTTTCGAATAGCCAAAAGATGCAGCAGAGGGGCAGGATTCGTTTGGTCTCAATATAATTGAGTACTGTTTGGCTCCAATAACCCGGTCCACGTACAAATCCAACTATTACTACGAACCAGAAAATTTTGATGTCTATTAATTTAACCACTTAAAATAAATTTTCGTAATTTTAAGAAATTTAGATAAGAAGTAGAATAAAAATCTATGTCCTAAAACTAGAATAGCGAGAAATAAGAAAGAAAAAGAGTTCGTCGAAAAAGATCGAAAAATAAAAGGTCGAAAAATAGGCGTCGAAAAATAAAAATAAGAAAGTAGTGCGAAATACGGCGTCGTAAAATTCTAAAGCACCTAAAACTTAGTCTAAGGAATAAGCACTTAAGGGATTTTACGGCAAAGCCTAAAAATTCTAGAAGTAAAAATAACTATGGCAAAACTAAACTTAATACTAAAAGTTGCGACTATAGTCTAAAAATCTAAAGGTAATAAAACTAAAAAAAAACATTTTTTTTTTTTTTTTTAGAGACAAAATTTTAAAAATATATATATTTTTTTTTTTACGTTTTTTTTTTTTTTTTTTTTTACGTTTTTGTTTTTTTTTTTTTACGTTTTTTTTTTTTTTTTTTACGTTTTTTTTTTTTTTTTTTTTTTAAATTTTTAAAAAAAAAACGATTTTTTTTTTTTTTTTACAAATTTTTTTTTTAAAACGAATTTTTTTTTCTTTTAAAAAAAAACGATTTTTTTTTACACAAATTTTTTTTTTTTTTTTTTTTTTTTTTTTTTTTAAAAACGAAATTTTTTTTTTTTTTTTTTTTTTTAAAAAAAAACGATTTTTTTTTTTTTTTTTAAAAAAACGATTTTTTTTTTTTTTTTAAAAAAACGATTTTTTTTTTTTTTTTAATTCATTTACTATTCATAAATAGTAAATGAAAATAAATTAATTAATTTACTATTCACATGAAAGCGACATGATAGCAATTATTAATTATAAGTTACATAATATACCCCTGAAGTATTTAATAAATACGACTTTTTTTAAAATTTACGTATATTTTTGATTCTTAAATATTATTATATTATTATATTCTATTTCAATATTATTATATTATTATATTTTATTTCAATATTATTATAATTAAAAATATAGCGTTTTAGCGCTCCCCGGCAGCGGCGCCAAAAACTTGATGTTGGAGCAGAGTAGTACGAAATAGTATTATTTTTAATACAAAATACTACAAAATATGACACAAGTTTTATTAATTTACGGATGGGATATACCTAAACCTTGCTACAACACTATAGGCAGTGTACCTAATCGTAGAGTAGTGTAGTTTTTAGTAAGTCCGGTTCGTTCCACAGGGAGCTGGTGAAGTTAACGCTATATTATTAAGTTTATTTGTAAAAATATATATATAAATAAGTAGTAGTATTATTATAAAATGGGGGTTTTACCGTTTAATGACCGGTTTGTCGATTTTAAGCGTAAAAATAAATGACAAAAATTAAAGTGCGTAAAATAAATTGCGATAAATAAAATGACAGAAAATAAAATTGCGAGTAATAAAATGACAGTAAATAAAGATACGATGAGAAATATAATAAAAGAATTATGCTTATTTAAACTTCCGTAATCATGATGTTTGACGTGTTGATTTTAATTTATTACCATGGGTTAATTGTCCTTTGTCCTGGTTTATTTGATACATCTATCTGGTTTTTGTCCATAATAGTCCATCGGTCATAAATATAAAGTGCGAGTATCCTCGTCAAATTACCCTTATACCCGAAGTCAAATATTCCAACTGATTAAGGATTTAAACTGTGACGCAGTTATCACTTCTGTCAACAATTACACCAGTTATCACTGTATGTAATCCACCCCTGTTTTAATTAGTTTATGAATATTAATTCATCCACTTGATCAGAATGAATAATCAATTACCCAACCCAATTGATTAATTAAATGATTATAACAGATTCCATATGAACATCACTAAATAGGACAACCATAATCATTATTAATTATTAGGTTAATTAATTTGAAGATAGGTTCGACAGACTCCAATGAGTTGTCACTCAATTAGACAATACCCCCCATCTTTTAATAGTCAATAATCCAATTTCCACAAGTGTCGGTCTTTTGCCCAAACCTTAATTATGGTCCAAAGTTCAATAACCCAATTTTAGTAATTAGCCCAACATCATGAGTACTTCATTTTAAATAAGCATAATAACGACTTAGCTACGAGACATTAATGTAAAAAGGTTGAACATAACTTACAATGATTAAAAATAGCGTAGCGTTACACGGACAGAATTTCGACTTACACACTCAAACGATCTCTATCATAAATCTTATTATTATCATAATTTAAAATTAAAATTAAGATTATTGTTATATCTTATTAAGTTAACATTATGATAGAGATATAGAATATAGATATTGATATTTGATATTAAGGATAAAAAAAAAGATCGAATAGAAAAAGGTAGAAGAAAAAAAAAGATCGGGAAAAAAAAATCTCCTTTTTCAATTCATCGTAAATCATCGTTTTAAGCCGAAATTAGAATTTGAAATTTTCATTTACGACCCCTGAACTATGCTCAATTAACAACTTTTTATTATTTAATATTATTCTTATTATGAATTATTTAAATATTATATTTTATTCTTGTGCATAGTTGACTCGTAATTTTTACACCGTTGCGTCGAGCGCTGAAAGTTGGTTCATGCCTCGGTTCCGGATTTTCGAACGTCCTTTCGTACAATTTTATATCTTGTACTTTGCGTTTTGTAACTTGTACTCTTGTCATTTTTAGACGTTCTTCATCAATAAATTGAACCTTTTGAATTGTATCTTGTACATTTGAGCTTTTTGGACGTTTTGGTCTTTCAAATCTTCGTTTTTGTCTTTAAATCTTCATTTTCGAGCGATTTGCGTCTTTCGTCTTCGCACTTATTTATTTAACTATTACAACTAAAAATAAGGAAATTACATTTAAAAACTTTACATATTGGAACGATATTGCTACTAAATATATGTTCATTTGGAACACTATCAATGAATAACACTTATAACATCAAGAGAGTTTGAGAGAGATCAATTTGATGCATAAAAATTGAATGAGAATGTGTTTGTGGTGAGTACACATTCACGTGAATTATGAGCCTTCATATAGGTTCCATTAGTTTGTAATTTTGTGAGATATATCAGGCTAGTTGCCAAATGATGGTTCCCACATGTTTAGGTGACTCATTAAGGCTGCTAATAGTTGATAATTGAAGTGTATATACCAATAGTATATACATCTAGGAGCTGTGTATTGTACGAGTACGAATACGGGTGCATGCGAGTAGAATTGTTGTTGTTGATGAAAATGAATGAGAATGCAATTGTAAGCATTTTTGTTAAGTAGAAGTACTTTGATATGTGTCTTGAAGTCTTTAAAAAGTGTACAAATACATCTAAATACACTACATGTAAATATATTTTAACTGAGTCGTTAAGTCATTGTTAGTCGTTACATGTAAGTGTTGTTTTGAAACCTTTAAGTTAACGATCTCATTTAATGTTGTTAACCCATTTATTATATCTAATGAGATGTTAAATTATTACATTATCATGATATTATAATGTATGAATATATCTTAATATGATATATATATATATATATATATATATATATATATATATATATATACACATTAAAATGTCGTTACAACGATAATCGTTACATATATGTCTCGTTTCGAAATTCTTAAGTTAGTAGTCTTGTTTTACATATGTAGTTCATTGTTAACATACTTAATGATATATATAATTATCATTTTATCATGTTAAATATAGTGTAACAATATCTTAATATGATACATATGTATTTAATAAGATGTTGTTATAACGATAATCGTTATATATATCGTTTCGAGTTTCTTAATTTAACAGTTTCATTCTCGTGTATATAACTCATTGTTAATATACTTAATGAGATACTTACTTATCATAATTTTATGATAACTATATATATATATATATATATATATATATATATATATATATATATATATATATATATATATATATATATATCATGTAGTTTTTACAAGTTTTAACGTTCGTGAATCGCCGGTCAACTTGGGTAGTCAATTGTCTACATAAAACTCATTTCAAATAATCAAGTCTTAACAAGTTTGATTACTTAACATGTTGGAAACATTTAATCATGCAAATATAGTTTTCATTTAATATATAATCATGGAATAATCATGGAAAAGTTCGGGTCACTACAGTACCTACCCGTTAAATAAATTTTGTCCCGAAATTTCAAGCTGTTGGAAGTGTTGACGCATCTTCTGGAAATAGGTGCGGGTATTTCTTCTTCATCTGATCTTCACATTTCCAGGTGAACTCGAGTCCTCTACGAGCATTCCATCGAACCTTAACAATTGGTATCTTGTTTTGCTTAAGTCTTTTAACCTCACGATCCATTATTTCGACGGGTTCTTCGATGAAATGTAGTTTTTCATTGATTTGGATTTAGTCTAACGGAATAGTGAGATCTTCTTTAGCAAAACATTTCTTCAGATTCGAGACATGAAAGGTATTATGTACCCCAACGAGTTGTTGAGGTAAGTCAAGTCGGTAAGCTACTGGTCCGACACGATCTATAATCTTGAATGGCCCAATGTACCTTGGGTTTAGTTTCCCCCGTTTACCAAATCGAAACAACACCCTTCCAAGGTGAAACCTTAAGCATGACCATCTCTTCAATCTCAAATTCTATATCTTTTCTCTTAATGTCCGCGTAGCTCTTTTGTCGACTTTGGGCGGTTTTCAACCGTTGTTGAATTTGAATGATTTTCTCTGTGGTTTCTTGGATAATTTCTGGACCCGTAATCTGTCTATCCCCCACTTCACTCCAACAAATTGGAGACCTGCACTTTCTACCATAAAGTACCTCAAATGGCGCCATCTCAATACTCGAATGGTAACTGTTGTTGTAGAAAAATTCTGCTAAATGTAGATGTCGATCCTAACTGTTTCCAAAATCATTAACACATGCTTGTAGCATGTCTTCAAGGGTCTGTATCATCCTTTCACTTTGCCCATCAGTTTGTGGATGATAGGCAGTACTCATGTCTAGACGAGTCCCCAATGCTTGTTGCAACGTTTGCCAGAATCTTGAAACAAATCTGCCATCCCTATCAGAGATAATAGAGACTGGTATTCCATGTCTGGAGACGACTTCCTTCAAGTATAAATGTGTCAACTTTTCTATTTTATCATCTTCTCTTTTTGGAAAAAAGTGTGCTGATTTGGTGAGACGATCGACTATTACCCAAATACTATCATAACCACTTGCATTCCTTGGCAATTTAGTAATGAAATCCATGGTAATGTTTTCCCATTTCCATTCCGGGATTTCAGGTTGTTGAAGTAGACCTGATGGTTTCTGATGTTCAGCTTTGACCTTAGAACACGTCAAACATTCTCCTACGTATTTAGCAATATCGGCTTTCATACCCGGCCACCAAAAGTGTTTCTTGAGATCTTCGTACATCTTTCCCGCTCCAGGATGTATTGAGTATCTGGTTTTATGTGCTTCCTTAAGTACCATTTCTCTCACATCTCCAAACTTTAGTACCCAAATTTTTCAGCCCTATACCCGATTCCGTCTTCCCTAATATTAAGATGTTTCTCCGAACCTTTGGGTATTTCATCCTTCAAATTTCCCTTTTTTAAAACTCTCTGTTGCGCCTCTTTTATTTGAGTAGTAAGGTTAGTACGAATAATTATATTCATAGCTTTTACCCGTATAGGTTCTCTGTCCTTTCTACTCAAAGCGTCGGCTACCACATTCGCCTTCCCCGGGTGGTAACGAATTTCAAATTCATAATCATTCAACAACTCAATCCACCTACGCTGCCTCATGTTCAGTTGTTTCTGATTAAATATATGATGGAGACTTTTGTGGTCGGTATATATAATACTTTTGACCCCATATAAATAGTGCCTTCAAGTTTTTAATGCAAAAACAACAGTGCCCAATTCCAAATCATGAGTCGTATAATTTTGTTCGTGAATCTTCAATTGTCTGGACGCATAAGCAATTACTTTCGTTCGTTGCATTAATACACAACCGAGACCTTGCTTTGAAGCGTCACAATAAATCACAAAATCATCATTCCCTTCAGGCAATGATAATATAGGTGCCGTAGTTAACTTTTTCTTCAACAATTGAAATGCTTTCTCTTGCTCATCCTTCCATTCAAATTTCTTCCCTTTATGCGTTAATGCAGTCAAGGGTTTTGCTATTTTGGAAAAATCTTGGATGAATCTTCTGTAGTAACCGGCCAATCCTAAAAATTGGCGTATATGCTTCGGAGTTTTCAAGGTTTCCCACTTTTCAACGGTTTCAATCTTTGCCGGATCTACCTGAATACCTTCTTTGTTCACTATGTGACCGAGGAATTGAACTTCTTCCAACCAAAATGCACACTTTGAAAACTTAGCATACAATTTTTCTTTCCTCAACAACTCTAGCACTTTTCTCAAATGTTCTTCGTGCTCTTGATCATTCTTTGAGCAAATAAGTATGTCATCGATGAAAACAATGACAAACTTGTCAAGGTATGGTCCACACACTCGGTTCATGAGGTTCATGAATACAGCTGGTGCATTAGTCAAACTAAAAGGCATAACCATAAACTCGTAATGACCGTAACGCGTCCTAAAAGCAGTCTTCGGAATATCATCCTCCTTCACCCGCATTTGATGATACCCAGAACGTAAATCAATCTTCGAATAAACTGACGAACCTTGGAGTTGATCAAACAAGTCGCCGATTCTTGGCAGTGGATAACAGTTCTTGATGGTAAGTTTGTTCAACTCTCGGTAGTCGATACACAACCTGAATGTACCATCCTTCTTTTTGACAAACAAAACAGGAGCTCCTCACGGTGATGTGCTTGGTCGTATGAAACTACGCTCTAAAAGTTCTTGTAACTGACTTTGGAGTTCCTTCATTTCACTGGGTGCGAGTCTGTATGGAGCACGAGCTATTGGTGCAGCTCCTGGTACAAGATCTATTTGAAATTCAACAGATCGGTGTGGAGGTAGTCCCGGTAATTTTTTCGGAAATACAACAGGAAATTCTTTTGCGATGGGAATATCATTGATGTTCTTTTCTTCAGTTTGTACCTTCTCGACGTGTGCTAGAACGGCATAGCAACCTTTTCTTATTAGTTTTTGCACCTTCAAATTACTAATAATATTTAGCTTCGCGTTGCTCTTTTCTCCGTACACCATTAAGGGTTTCCCTTTTTCTCGTACAATGCGAATTGCATTTTTGTAACATACGATCTATGCTTTCACCTCTTTCAACCAGTCCATGCCGATTATCACATCAAAACTCCATAACTCTAATGGTGTCAAATCAATCTTAAACGTTTCGTTAACCAGTTTAATTTCTCGATTCTGACATATTTTATCTGCTGTAATTAATTTACCATTTGCTAATTCGAGTAAAAACTTATTCTCCAATGGCGTTAATGGGCAACTTAATTTAGCACAAAAATCTCTACTCATATAGCTTCTATCCGCACCCGAATCAAATAAAACATAAGCAGGTTTATCGTTAATAAGAAACGTACCCGTAACAAGCTCCGGGTCTTCCTGCGCTTCAACCGCATTAATGTTGAAGACTCTTCTACGGTTTTGGCCATTATTATTTACTTCGTCCGGGCATGCAGTTTTGTAATGGCCCGACTTTCCGCACCCGAAACAAGTAATGGCGGCATTAAATGTTCCGACATTATTTGTTCCTTTACTCCGGTTAATCTTTGGTCCATAGATTCCACACTTTGTAGCACTGTGACCCGTTCTTTTGCATTTTGTGCATAACTCCCTACAGTAATTATGCTGATGGTATTTCTCACACCTTAAACACCTGGTTTTCTGCCTCATGTTGTCATTATTGTTGTTGTTGGGACGATTGTTGTTGTTGTTGGGACGGTTGTTGTTGTTGTTGGGATGGTTGTTGTTGCGATTGATGTTGCGGTTGTTGGGATAGTTGTTGCGATTGTGGTTGTAATTGTTGTTGTTGTTGTATTGGTGACCCTTGTCATTGTTTTTCTCCCACTTTCTCTTGACTTGTTTCGTGTTGGCTTCTTCGGCCGCCTGTTCTTTAATCCTTCCCTCAATCTGATTTATGAGTTTGTGAGCCATTCAACTTGCCTTTTGTATAGAGGCGGACTCGTGTGAACTCACATCTTCTTGAATTCTTTCCGGTAACCCTTTTACAATTGCGTCGATTTTCTCTTCTTCATCTTCGAACGCTCCTTGACACAATAGGCACAACTCTGTGAATCGTCGTTCGTACGTGGTAATGTCGAAACCTTGCGTTCGTAATCCTCTAAGCTCTACCTTGAGCTTACTGATCTCGTTTCTGGGACGGTACTGTTCACTCATCAAGTGCTTGAATGCTGACAACGGTAATGCATAAGCAGCATCTTGTCCCACCTGCTCGAGATAGGTGTCCCACCATGTTAACGCAGTACCTGTGAAGGTATGCGTAGCGTACTTTACTTTGTCTTCTTCAGTACATTTACTTATGTCAAACACCGATTCAACCTTTTCAGTCCTCCGTTTTAATTCGATTGGACCCTTGATTCCATCGAATTCCCAAGGTTTACCGGCAGTGAATTCTTTGTAGGAGCATCCTACACGATTTCTTGTGGAATTATTTCCACTGCTAGAACCAGAGTTATTGTTGTTATTTTGCATTGCTGCCTGTACTGCGGCTATGTTCGCAGCAAGGAAAACACGGAAGTCTTCCTCGCTCATGTTCAAGTTCTGACGAGTAGTCGGTGCCATTTCCTTCAAAAATAGCCAAAAGAATTAAGTTAATCATATAGAATATTAAGAGTAGTCAATAGTATTTCGTAGCATAATATGAACTTATTTATAAAAGCTTTTTCTACATATTAGCGTTTTATAATTTTCCATTCGGGTAGTACCTACCCGTTAAGTTCATACTTAGTAGCTAATATACAATTCAACTACTACAATTCTATATGAAAAACTGATTACAATAATATTTCGCGTTCAAACTTTTATACAATATTTTACAAACTTACAATACCGCTATTTTACATACTGCATAAAATATAGCACACAATAACTTTGATACAAGGCAATTGTGAAGACAATTCTAGTTAATACGCAAGTCGTTCAGCAAAAGCAATAAAGACACATAATTCATAAGTCCAGAAACAAGTCATGCATTCGGGTTTTACTAGTATTATTTCCCATCCTTGGTCTTGTGGAAAATAACCGTTGTGGTCGTTGGCAAGACAGCATGTTGTAACGTCGTCAAAAGGACGAGGGTTACGTAATGCCCAATAGTCCCGTAACAATCTAAAAACCTTATTTCTCACCCTAACTACTGAATCCGTCACTTGTGGGAATGTTTTATTTAACTGTTGCAATCCGATGTTCTTTTTCTAAATTTGGTGAGAAGCGAACATCACTAACCCGTAAACATAACATGCTTCTTTATGTTGTATGTTTGAAGCTCTTTCTAAAGAACGAAGTCCTATGTTGGGATATGTGGAGTCAAAATAGGTTCTCAACCCGTAGCATAAAATTTCATCTGGGTTTCCCGCATTTAATGCCTTAAAGAAAATACGGCGTAACTTAAAGTCTCCCCAATGTGATATACCCCATATTTCAAAAGAAAGCCTTTTATAAACTAAGGCATGCTTGGAACATCTTTCAAATGTTCAACAAACTAATTTCGCCGTAAATAATTGTGCCGATTAATTCTGACAAACTCTAGACAAGATTTCATCAATCATATCCCCTGGTAGGTCTTCTAAAATTTTTGGTTGTCTATCCTTAACGTCCATTGTGTGTTTTATACTGTAAAATAGACAAGGATTAGATTTGTAAAAGATAGTTAACAAACAATACAAGAAATTTTTACATATATCATCAAAGTACAAGCACACTACAATACGTATATTACACAAACTCCGACTCACTTGTTTCTTCCTCTTCGGACTTGGTTCATTTCGCTAATTTCCTAGGGATATATGATGTTCCTCTAATGCAAGCCGTTGTTTTCACAAATGGTTTATAAAAACATGGTGGCTTAGATGTCCTTGGGTTATAGTTAAAACTTAAAAAATACAGGTGTTGACGGTATTTCCCATCGGGGTATTTCATGTTAACATAAAGTTCATCGGGGTTGGAATTAGATTTCTCTATTTTGATACCTTTTCCCTTATTGTTTTCTTTTGCATTTTCAAATTGGGTCGGGGTAATTTCTATAACATCATCGGAATCCTCATTGGGATCCGATTCATCAGAAAATTGGTAATTTTCCCAATATTTTGCTTCCTCGGCGGAAACACCATTGACCATTTTTAACTTTGGTCCATTGGTTGAGGATTTTCTTTTATTTATCTGTTTTTCTATGGTTTCTAATATTTCTTCCTTCAGAACCTCTTCTTCCGGTTCCTCTTCTTCTGGTTCCTCTTCTTCCGGTTCCTCTTCTTCTAGTTCCTCTTCTTCCGGTTCCTCTTCTACTGGTTCCGCTTCGGGAATTTGTGAATCTTCTCAAAATATATTCGACTCTTTATTATTATTAGGTGAGTCGATGGGATTTGTACTAGAGGTAGACATCTATCACACAATATCAAACACGTTAAGAGATTAATATATCACATAATATTTACATGTTTACAATATATAGTTTCCAACAAAAAGTGTTAAGCAATCGTTTTTTAAGTAAACACGGTCGAAGTCCATACTCACTAATGCATCCTAACAAATTCGGTTAGACACACTAATGCAAATTTCTGGTTCTCTAAGATCAACGCTCGGATACCAACTGAAATGTCCTGTTCATAATGATTATAAACGTTTCATATTAATTGATTTCGTTGCGAGGTTTTGACCTCTATATGAGACGTTTTTCAAAGACCGCATTCAATTTTTAAAACAACCATAACCTTTATTTTATCGATAAAGGTTTTAAGAACATTACAACGATTATCATATAATGATAATCTAAAATATAGCGTTATCACACGACCATTACATAATGGTTTACAATAATATTACACATCAACTTAAGTCTTCGAATGCAGTTTTTATAAAAATATTATACAAGCATGCAGACTCCAATCTTGTCTTTATTTAGCATGGAACAGCGGAAGCTCTTAATAATCACCTGAGAATAAACATGCTTAAAACGTCAACAAAAATGTTGGTGAGTTATAGGTTTAACCTATATATTTATCAAATCGTAATAATAGACCACAAGATTTCATATTTCCATTTCTCATAAACAACATGCAATCTGCATAAAAATTATTCATATGATGAACACCTGGTAACCGACATTAACAAATGCATCTAGAATATCCCCAATATACAGGCACACTCATATGTATATAAAATCGAAGTACTAAAGCATCCATAACATGGATGGGGTTCGTAAGACCCATAGATCTATCTTCAGGATTCGCGTCAATTTGGGGGTCTGTTCCCAAATTCTTAGGCTACTAAGCTGAAAGGGTGATATCCGGTATAGTGATTCAATCATAGAATATAGTTTCAAGTACTTGTGTCTATTTTGTAAAACATTTAAAAAACTGCATGTATTCTCATCCCAAAAATATTAGATTTTAAAAGTGGGACTATAACTCACTTTCACAGATTTTTCCTTCGTCGGAAATAAGACTTGGCCACGGGTCAATTCACGAACCTATAACAAATATATACATATATATCAAAGTATGATCAAAATAAATTCACAATATGTTTTATTATGTTTTAACGATTTAAGTTTTGTTAAGTTAACAGTCCAACGTTCGTAGTCCACAGTTAGTTGTCCACAGTTAGTAGTACAGAAATAAATCAATATCAATTATCTCGAATCAATCCACGACCCAGTGTATACAAGTCTCAGACTCGATCACAACTCAAAGTATATATATTATTTTGGAATCAACCTCAACCCTGTATAGCTAACTCGAACATTACCGCATATAGAGTGTCTATGGTTGTTCCAAATAATATATATAGATGACGTCGATATGATATGTCAAAACATAGTATACGTGTCTATGGTATATCAAGATTACATAATATATGTTAGAATACATGTATAATACAATATAAGTTAGTTAGGATATGGTTAGTATAGATTTTTATCAATTCATCCCGTAGTCAAATTAACCATTTTTAACCAAATTTGTATTACCCATAACTTCTTCGTTTTAAATCCGTTTTGAGTGAATCAACTTGCTATGGTTTCATATTGAATTGTATTTTATGAAACTAAACAGAAAAAGTATAGGTTTATATTCAGAAATACAGGTTACAAGTCATTTTTGTAGAGGTAGTCATTTCAGTTGAAAAAATGACGTCTTGATGACCATTTTGAAAAACATACTTCCACTTTGAGTTTAACCATGATTTATGGATAAAGTTTCATGTTCATAAGAAAAATCATTTTCCCAGAAGAACAACTTTCAAATCAAAGTTTATCATAGTTTTTAATTATCTAACCCAAAACAACCAACGGTTTCACTACGACGGCGTATGTCCGGTTTTACGGTGTTCTTCGTTTTTCCAAGTTTTAAATCATTAAGGTAGCATATCATATAGATATAGAACATGTGTTTAGTTGATTTTAAAAGTCAAGTTAGAAGGAATTAACTTTGTTTGCGAACAAGTTTAGAATTAACTAAACTATGTTCTAGTGATTACAAGTTTAGATCTTCGAATAAGATAGTTATATATATATATGAATTACCCATAAGATAGTTATATATCCCGTAGTCAAATTAACCATTTTTAACCAAATTTGTTTTACTCATAACTTCTTCGTTTTAAATCCGTTTTGAGTGAATCAACTTGCTATGGTTTCATATTGAACTATATTTTATGAAACTAAATAGAAAAAGTATAGATTTATAGTCGGAAATACAGGTTACAAGTCATTTTTGTAGAGGTAGTCATTTCAGTCGAAAAAATGACGTCTTGATGACCATTTTGAAAAACATACTTCCACTTTGAGTTTAACCATAATTTTTGGATATAGTTTCATGTTCATAAGAAAAATCATTTTCCCAGAAGAACAACTTTTAAATCAAAGTTTATCATAGTTTTTAATTATCTAACCCAAAACAGCCCCCGGTTTCACTACGATGGCGTATGTCCGGTTTTACGGTGTTCTTTGTGTTTCCAAGTTTTAAATCATTAAGTTAGCATATCATATAGATATAGAACATGTGTTTAGTTGATTTTAAAATTCAAGTTAGAAGGATTAACTTTGTTTGCGAACAAGTTTAGAATTAACTAAACTATGTTCTAGTGATTACAAGTTTAGATCTTCGAATAAGATAGTTATATATATATATATATATATATATATATATATATATATATATATATATATATATATGAATCGAATGATGTTATGAACATCATTACTACCTCAAATTTAGTAGGTAAACCTACTGGAAGTGACAAGAAAATTATCTAGCTTCAAAGGATTCTTGGATGGCTTGAAAGTTCTTGAAGTAGAATCATGACATGAAAATAAGTTCAAGTAAGATTTTTATTCGAATTAAGATAGTTTATAATTATAGGAATTGAATCAAAGTTTGAATATGAGTATTACCTTGAATTAGAGAGATAACCTACTGTAAATAACAAAGGTTTCTTGATCTTAGATGATTGATTGGAATGGATTAGAAAGCTTGGAAGTAGACTTGCAAACTTGAAAGTGTTCTTGAAGTTTACTTGAGTAGTTGTTTTGAAATTTGATCTAAGTTTGGATTTATGAACTAGATTGAGCTATATTTTGTTGAAGATGATGAAGAACACTTAGAACATCAAGAGAGAGTTTGAGAGAGATCAATTTGATGCATAAAAATTGAATGAGAATGTGTTTGTGGTGAGTACACATTCACGTGAATTATGAGTCTTCATATAGGTTCCATTAGTTTGTAATTTTGTGAGATATTTCATGCTAGTTGCCAAATGATGGTTCCCACATGTTTTGGTGACTCATTAAGGCTGCTAAGAGTTGATAATTGAAGTGTATATACCAATATTATATACATCTAGGAGCTGTGTATTGTACGAGTACGAATACGGGTGCATACGAGTAGAATTGTTGATGAAAATGAATGAGACTGCAATTGTAAGCATTTTTGTTAAGTAGAAGTACTTTGATATGTGTCTTGAAGTCTTTAAAAAGTGTACAAATACATCTAAATACACTACATGTATATATATTTTAACTGAGTCGTTAAGTCATCGTTAGTCGTTACATGTAAGTGTTGTTTTGAAACCTTTAAGTTAACGATCTCATTTAATGTTGTTAACCCATTTATTATATCTAATGAGATGTTAAATTATTACATTATCATGATATTATAATGTATGAATATATCTTAATATGATATATATATATATATATATATATATATATATATATATATATATATATATATATATATACATTAAAATGTTGTTACAACGATAATCGTTACATATATGTCTCGTTTCGAAATTCTTAAGTTAGTAGTCTTGTTTTACATATGTAGTTCATTGTTAACATACTTAATGATATATATAATTATCATTTTATCATGTTAAATATAGTGTAACAATATCTTAATATGATACATATGTATTTAATAAGACGTTGTTATAACGATAATCGTAAAATATATCGTTTCGAGTTTCTTAATTCAATAGTTTCATTCTCGTGTATATAACTCATTGTTAATATACTTAATGAGATACTTACTTATCATAATTTTATGTTAACTATATATATATATATATATATATATATATATATATATATATATATATATATATATATATATATATCATGTAGTTTTTACAAGTTTTAACGTTCGTGAATCGCCGATCAACTTGGGTGGTCAATTGTCTACATAAAACTCATTTCAAATAATCAAGTCTTAACAAGTTTGATTGTTTAACATGTTAGAAACATTTAATCATTCAAATATAGTTTTCATTTAATATATAATCATGGAATAATCATGGAAAAGTTCGGGTCACTACAATAATTGCGTCGAGCGCAATATCGACACTTCATAAGAAATATTCACCGCAATGCTCTTAAACTTCGACTTTCAAAACCGTCGAATTACCATCACCCGTCGATCACTATTGTAATCTCCGCTGCTTCCAAGGATATCTCAAGGACACCCTAAGCACAAAGTGATCACACCATCACCGGAGTTGAACATTAAACCAGCAGGTATAAGAAGGCACCTGACGCAGTGTCATGCAATCTCCCACCGTAATCTACCGAATTTTAGAAACTCGATCTTTAGGTTCCATACACCCGATGCCACCAATCTCTCCACAATAAGACCTGAAGTCATACCTACTCGACATATCTTGTGGGTTATTGTCTCATCAAAAGTTCCTAGCGATCACACGCTACCCGCGATTTTGACAAGGCCAAACGATATAGCCTAACGAAACCTTTCTTCTAACACTAAAGAGATGCTTGAAAACACCAAGTCTTACACCCTTCCGCACATCGACACATCCACCACTACAAGGGATATTCCGTTAGGAATGTTACCCTATAAACCATCACACTAACGCGACCATTGTCATACGGATCTCACTCCCATGAGTTTAATGACCCGAAGACCCCTCGATTCGCAAATTCCAAGACGACTCATAACTAAAATCCTTACGCGATTCTCTAACCACACACTCTACAGAGTGTGACCCAATTCTACAATCATTAGACTTGCTACGTCCCATTACGGGATTCAAGTCTTGGTCGCACACACACTCACTAATCGGTCATCCTAGTTACGATGAGTAACTAAAACGAATGACAATTTCAATAATGCACCCACTACTTAGGGTGACTAAGTACGCGCTGAACTCGTGAGTTGGCTCACTCACTTAACTAACCAAACCCACCGTAACACTTTCCGATTCGCAATGAACCCGGTGTGACTACAGGCACATCACCCGAGACAACTATATCCTAGGAACCAATAAAATATTCCTTATTCATCTCGAATCTACCCCAACCATGCCACGTTTCCTCCATTAGGTACTCATCATGTCATGCTTGGTGTCAAGATACATTTTCGTAATAATGGTGATCAATCACTATTACTAATGCGTACCTTACCATTTTCACATGGTCACGCAAAATACTTTACTTGGACTGACGTAACATTCACACCAAATAACATGCGATAACTCCTAGTACCTGAATGACCAAAGTCCTTACCGTGAACTTGATCACTCGAAACCACCGAACATCCAAATCTCTCCAAAAGATTCATCTCTAGGACACCGCACCAATAGATACCTGTATATATATATACACCTATATACAATATAATAATAAATATACACAAGTACACCGCAACACAAGTCAACCTACAACCTAGGTGATTATCACTACAACAACGTTCAAGTTCGCCTACTTACATTAGGCACTAGTAGTCTAAGGCACTAATTTATACACGAAATAAGGCCCCACATGATCACACTTTGGACAAGCACTAGTCCTAGTTAGTCACCTACACTAAGGCACTAACAAATCTCAATCCGACCCGTATTCCTACAAGTCCCGCAAATAACGCACAACTGTCAATAAGTCTAAGACTAAGCACCTATTCCAAGGTCACCTAATTCCCTTAGACTATGCTCTGATACCACTTGTAACGACCCAACTTCGTTTTACCAAAAACACGCCCTAAAAAAAATTTAATAGTTCAGTTCATTCGAACGGCGTCCAGTTATCTGGACGACGTCCAGTTTCAAAGGCCAGGACGGCGTCCAAGAGATCTGGACGGCCTCCAGTTGTTCTAACTTTGGCTGTCCCAAAAATTTCCAACCCACGTTATACTGGACGGCGTCCAACCAATTTGGACGGCGTCTAGCAGACCTGATCAGCCCCATTTCATTTAAAAATACATTAAACACTTCGAATCAAAACCAAAACGATTTGTAACAACCCAATCAAGTTTTACATCAATAAAACGTTACATAAAAGTGTTTACACCACAAATACGGGTTAAGACTCAATAACCCAACCCAATACCAAGAGCATAATCCCGGGCACTACCAAATCCCCCAAATCCACGCCCAAACATCCAAAAGCTACCCCATCGAGCCCAATCGCTTCTACGCATCTAGCCTAACAACTAGCTAGCTTCATAACACAATACCCGTAAAAAGGTAAACAACGAGAAGGGTAAGCTAAAAGCTTAGTGAATGCAATAATTATACACATACATATATAACCTACTTACTTGCAATCACTTACACAATTTACCTCATACACGCTAGCAATTTAATTAGCATACCATCACAAAGTATAATGCTAAATTTCCAATATCGCAAGCTAGCACAACAATAGCATAAAATCTGAACAATATAATATGCTACATTACAACATAATAAAACGTGTATGTTCACAACATCCATTAGTATTCAAGGCTAGCCCCGCGAATGGTATCGTCAACATCGAACTTAAACCCCATCCGCCCCATTTAATGTGGTATCGTCAACATCGAACTTAAAACCCACATACGAGGTATCGTCTATATCGAACTTTAACCCCTCATCAAAATCACTACAATAGTGGTATGACATCGTCAACATCGAACATTAACTCCATACATGAGGTATCGTCAACACCGAACTTTAAACCCTCATCAAAAGTAACTCACACGAGGATATGGTATCGTCAACATCGAACTTGAAACCCATACCCCGCAAATAAATAAATCATATACATACGCATATAATTATTCCACTCACCTTGGAATGCCCGCACAAGTCATGTATAACATGATCTCTGTCCTCAAATCCGAGCAAGTAACCACCTATATCACACATAGGTACAATATACACATAAATAGCCATTCTCTAAAAGAGAACCCAACACAAACATCCCTTAACCGAGGGATTACACCTTGCTCGCCGAAACCCGCCCATTTAACACCTAATGGACACAAACCAACTACCACTTCGGGTGGTAATTTAAACCCACTCAACAAATACAATTTAACCCAAATTATACTTGACACCAATTAGACCAACCTAGGTCTTAACACCAATTTACTACTGTGACGACCCGGAAATTTCCGACCAAATTTAAACTTAATCTTTATATAATTCCGACTTGATAAGCAATGAATTTTAATAAATCTTGAACCTCCGAAAAGAGTTTTACACAAGCTTTTGGTCACCCTTTTATTCTGACGATTCACGAACATCATAACTTAATTTAATTGTTTAATTATTGTGTATATATATGTATTTAAATATATTTAACTTGAAAATATGATAATTAAATATCTCATTAAGTATACTAAAAAAGTATTATATATATATATAAATATATATATATACATATATATATATATATATATATATATATATATATATATATATATATATATATATATATTTTCATACTACTAATTTAAAGAGTTTTCAAACAATATATATATTACTATTTAAACG
This sequence comes from Rutidosis leptorrhynchoides, assembly GCF_046630445.1. Taxonomy (NCBI): domain Eukaryota; kingdom Viridiplantae; phylum Streptophyta; class Magnoliopsida; order Asterales; family Asteraceae; genus Rutidosis; species Rutidosis leptorrhynchoides. The sequence continues at coordinate 457,369,297 of NC_092334.1, forward strand.
ACGTAATTAACTTATGTTAAAATGTATTTACATATATTGTATTACGAGTGTAAATACATCCTTACAAGTATTGAATACACTTTATAATATACCAATACATATAAAGGATAGCTATACTCGTATTTTCGTTCAATTTCCTCAAAGAATTCTACTCGCATTCATACGGTATTTTTACCCGTATTATACACAGCTTCTAGAAGTATTTACTCTTGGTATATACCAATAGAAATCTGCAATTATTTGTGTAATATGTCATCCATGACCTAATAAATTTAATATGTCATGCATGACTTAATACAATTTAACTTATCTTAGATATTTTCACTAAAAGCCAAAATTATAAACTTATAAATAAGGATCATTTTAACTCATTTTTACTCCACATTTTCTTAAACTAAAAACACACACTTGAATGCTCTCATATCATACTTTAATCTCAGCAACCTTCCTCTTCATAATCAAGGTAAAATGCTTCTCAAAATCCTTGTTCAATTCCTTGTATAGTTGCTATCTTATTATACTTATAAAACTTGTAAAAACTAGAACTTGTTTTGGTGAACACCAAGCTTGTTTGAAAAACTAATCTAATCTTTCTAACTTAACTCTAATAACACTTATTTATATGTATTATGATGTTATATTAAGTTAATATAAGAACTTATAACTTGTACGTATGAAGAACACCTTGAAACTTAACATATATCCTTTAATCTCCATTCGGTAAAAAGCGGGCTGTTTTGGGTTGGGAATTAAAAACCTATCTTAGACTTTGAGTTCGAAGCTAAGACTTTGGAAATATGTTAATATATGTAAATAAGACTTCCAGTATTTTTTTCCATGATTTTAGACAAAGTGGAAGTATTTTATCAAAAATTATATATTGGGTGGATGCCGGGATTTTTCCAAATCTGTCCACCGACATAAAAAGAGGGTAAAGCTCTAAAAATTACTACTTGAGATGAACTTTTTGAATTGGTTTTGTAAAATTTACTTCTTAATGAATCCATAGCAATTTTATTCACTTTAAACGGAGTTGTAATGAATATTTGGCGAGTAAAACAAAATTTGCTAAAATTAACGTTGTATGGGCGAAATTTATATTATAAAAACTATATTAATCATATCCTTGTTAACTTTTCCTATATCCTATATATATTTGGACATGTTATCAGTAGTATAATAAAATATTATAATCTTGGTTAATTCTGTGATTGTATATATGTATAATAATATTCTTGGTACGTCCTAACACAATAAGTATACAATACGTTTTGATAAATCCTAAGACAATACGTACACAATACGTCTTAGTTAATTCTAAGACAATACGTATACAATACGTCTCTGGGTTGATGCAAAAACAATACGTATACAATACGTCGTGGGGTAATTCTAAGATTATATATATATATATATACCGATTATTGGACTGTTGGACTTTTCGGACTATTTTGGACTACTAACAAAGGACTACTAACAATGGACTACTAACAATGGACTACTAACATAAAATGTTAAAAATTATTATATAAGTATTCTATGAACTTGCTTTATTTTATTCATATGTCTTATTATTATCTGAATCATTATTATTGTTATAGGTTCGTGAATCCAAGGACGACGGTCATATTTTTAATAAGTTGAAAACTTATTATTAATATACTTTTACTACTGTGAGTATATAGTCCCATTTTTTTTAACTCTACAAATATTTTGGGATGAGAATACATGCATTTTATGTTTTACGCCATGGACACAAGTACTTAAAATATATTCTACGTTGAGTTGTACCACCTTGCACATCTTCCCTAATAGCTTGGTAACTAATATTTACATGTTGTATGAACATGTAAGTGCGAATCCTATTGATAGATCTATCGGGTTTGACAACCCCAACCGGGCTAGTCGCTCTAGTATCGTAAACGGTTGCATAGTACTTCGTTTTTACTACACTTGGTACAGTGTAGGGAGATTTCATAATAAAGGGAATATGCTACATTTATGGTTAAGTATGGTTACCGAAGCGCTCAACAACTTATAGAATACTTTTATACACTTGCGAGTGTACATATATTTATAACTATGAAATCTTGTGGTCTATATTTATATCGATGATAAACCTATATATCTCACCAACCTTTGTGTTGACTGTTTACGCATGTTTATTCTCGGGTCCTTAAGAAAGTCTTCCGCTGTTACATTATCTGAGCAAGTTGTGCATGGAGTCTCATGCTTTTATTTAAATGAAGTGTTGCATTCAATAAAACCTTTGTCATGTATTGTATTCGACTGTTACGTCACGTGTGTAGTATTTGGAAACCGATGTATTTTGGGGATTATTTCTTAAATAATCGCCCACTTGTTTAAAACATGCATTATGTATAATAATGATGTGCTTTTTATGAAACGAATGCAATATTTTATAAAACGTATCATATAGAGGTCAAATACCTCGCTATGGGACCAATGAGAATGTACTGCATTTATAGTAATATGGACGGGTCGTTTCAGTTCGTATCAGAGCGGTGGTCTTAGCGAACCAGGTCTTGCATTAGTGTGTCTAACTGATAGTTGTTAGGATGCATTAGTGAGTCTGGACTTCGACCCTATCTGCATATTAAAAGTTTTGCTTATCATTCTTGTCGGAAATTACCTGTTTATCATCTTAAGTCTAGACGCGTCTTACTGCAATTATTGCATAGGTAGTGTATAGACACATATTCATAGCTTATCATATCTACCACCGTAGTCTTTGCCTGACATCTTCCGTAAATTCCTTTGTAACTTATGGGATTTTGATATTAAATATACATATGTAAATTATGTATTAAGAATATCAATCTAAGTTCTAAATCTTTTTCATATCAACAATCATTCCTCTGAACGTGTAAGGCAGATTCTTCACAAAGCTCGAGTTCATCGGATTCTAAAAGCTATTCCGATATGGAATTTCATTTAAGCTCCGAGAGCAGTCTAACCGTAATGAACCAACCAATTAGTCATCACCTCTTCTGGATGAATTGGGGGTGGGTTCGTGGACGAATTAATCAATTTAACAATAAGAACGCGATCTGTTTCTTGAATCTAATTCGCCTCTCGGTGGAGAACATGAGGCACTTACCGGCGAACCCGTTCGTAACACCATTTTCTCTCTCCTTTCTAGGATATGCCGCAACGAGTATAATATTACTAATATTATTGAGGCTATCTGACCTTTACTCCGTATCTTGCATGGTGAATTATTTAGTAAAAAAAAAATATTGTCATGAAAAGCAAAACTTCATTAGCAAGTGCTCCTACATCATTTCATTCCCTTTATAAAGCTCTTGACCTCTCTTTTTATTCAAGAAACTTTAAACATCTTCTTTCACAATACAAAACAAAACAAATTCTCATCATCTATACTCACATCAAACCACTACCAGCACCAGCACCAGCATTACCAACAATATCACAAGCCTCAACATCGCAAGTCGCATTACGAGCATCAACATCATACGCACCGCAGGCACTGAGGGATACCAACAATAAAGAGTGATGAAGTATTAATTCATTATTTCATTTACGTTGAAGAAATATTCCGCGGTGATTATGTAATCTCTAAAGTTTTAGGGATTATTCATTTCTAGTTCCAACCATAAAACAAATGAGATTAATATAATATTAACTCATTAAATCCATATTACATCTGAAGAAAATATACATACATATATTTTCATAAAGACTGTAATAAAAATTCTTTTGTACAAAATATTACTTGTGAAATTTTATTTTAACGGGTAGGTAATACCTGAGAAATACTTAAGTTCACATTAATATGTTACACTGTACATTTTCAATGATGTTTCGACAATCGTTAATTATACTCTCTCCTTTCATAGCAATATACATCATTTTACAAAATTCAAGACAACCATTTTCCATACCAATTCAATTACATATTCTGATTTTGACATATCAAAATCTAAGTCAAGATTTAAGAAGTGCCATCAATCTTAAATTCCTACATCCTTCAAAATCATACTTTAAATTCAAACTATACTAGAACATCACTTTCATTCACAGAACTCATAAAGATATTCGTATCAATCAAGATTCACGATGAATTCATTATACGGATATTGACGATGACAACCTGCATCTAAACCCTTCAAAATTCTTGAAAACATCTCAACTAAGGAACAATCGAGAGAATGAACCAATCACACGATACATACGAAGAATATATGCATATAGATATGCATTCGGAGGACACTTGAACCTAAGCAAAGGTTCAACACGTATCCGTGTCAGATCCTTTAGCATTATTATTACCCAAAATAACTTTACAATCCCTTTTCAAAATAGCGAATTTTATCACAGCTCCAAAAAGATAACTTCGACTTTTCATCCGGAGTAGCCTTATTATAACCTTGATATATACGTTGTCTTTTCGCCATTGTTACTGGGGAACCTTTTATATTCCGCCACATTAGTAGTAAGCTTACCAGCAACTTTATTGCTCTTTGACTTAAATCTCTCTGAAAGATCACTATAAAACCTTGTCATGTACCCATCTACATCTTATAACAATAATTGTCATACCGAACCCCAGGAAGCATCAATAATTATTCTTGAATCTCACATCATTTCTGCATATACATATAACGTTATAATTCTGAAATCCGGAATAGCACTTCAGCCTACGAATCAGTACTATGAACTTTTGAAAAAGCTGAATGAAGCAGCAGAAACTGTAGACAACCGTAACAGTCAAAAGTTGATGATAAAGAATATTGTGTTAGCAAAGCACAGAAAAAGAGAAGGTTTGGAACTGGAAAATGGATTGAGCAAACCCTAAAGGAGGCTGTAGACAAATCACAAGGACAAAATCTACCTTCAAAGAATCCAAATGATTCGGTGTCTGCTAAAATCCTTAGCAAATACCTTGCTCCTTACTCTAAAACCCTTGCGAACAATATTCTTCATCATCCTCTTATCTTAAATATTCTAAGATATCATCGTATCTTCCATTATAAATATCCTTCATATTTCTGAAGATATTTTCATAACCATTCTTATCTGAAATCATTTATTCCTTCGTGTTATCTGTATCACATCATAAAGAAAACTGTTTTAGTTTCTAAATATCTGAAACCTCTGAGTGTAAATTATGAATGTTTTTGAAGTAATGTTGGAAACTGAAGCATGAGTTAGTATAATATAATGACACTTGATCAACGTGATTATATTACAGTAAGTCATGCTGAGTTTCTAAATAGAACGTAATGATTCACAGACCATAACGTCATCATGTGCCACGTTACATGACTCTTACATTCAATCTAATCTCTAAACATATCAAGAACATATTCTATTGATAGTTCTATCTTTTCCTTTGGATTCTGGTAATTTCACAAGTCAAATTGTGCTATTACAATTTCTCTCTTAGAGCATTAGCTATGTTCATTCCGAATTTCATATCTATGAATTCTAGACCATTATTCGCTTAACTTGAAGTCGGGAAAAGAAGACGGAAGCATGAAATTCCAAAATATAAGGAAAAATATAAGCACGAAGACAACGCATAAATTACAAACCGTGTATATCGATGCGTATAGCAATATAAAGACACGGGAAAACTAAGAACACTATAAACCCAAGAGCATAGTAGAAATTAACGGATTCCTCCGGTGGAAGATGAAAAAGAAGAATGACAGATGTGATAGTTAAGAATATATCAAGAATCAAAACTGGATGGAGCATATTGACGAATGTTTTGGAAGTACGAAGAAAGGAAGAAAGTATAAAATATGGGAGATGTGGAAATAAGGAAACGTAGGAGGTTGATTTATAGTAAAATATCCGACAGAGAAATCAAGACAGATTATTGCATTAAATCGAAGAGGATCATAATTTCCTTAATCACCGAAGAATCAAATCTTATATAGATTACAAAGATTTTCTTTAATCCGGAGATCAACCGTGATGACGTCAAAAGATAAGACGAATCCCTATTTTCTCATTTCATCTTTTACGATAGCTTCACTCATACGTTTCGAGTAATCGAATTATTTTATCCATATTTATCAATCATGATAAAACCCTATGAATCAACTTATATTCGTCATAATAACATTCTTATTGTTAGCCATGACGACCTCGATCAAATTTCGGGACGAAATTTCTTTAACGGGTAGGTACTGTGACGACCCGGAAATTTCCGACCAAATTTAAACTTAATCTTTATATAATTCCGACTTGATAAGTAATGAATTTTAATAAATCTTGAACCTCCGAAAAGAGTTTTACACAAGCTTTTGGTCACCCTTTTATTCCGACGATTCAAGAACATCATAACTTGATTTAATTGTTTAATTGTTTAATTATTGTGTATATATATGGATTTATATATATTTAACTTGAAAATATGATAATTAAATATCTCATTAAGTATATTAACAAAGTATTATATATATATTTTCATACTACTAATTTAAAGAGTTTTCAAACAATATATATATTACTATTTAAATGACGTAATTAACTTATGTTAAAATGTATTTACATATAATGTATTACGAGTGTAAATACATCCTTACAAGTATTGAATACACTTTATAATATACCAATACATATAAAGGATAGATATACTCGTATTTCCATTCAATTTCCTCAAAGAATTCTACTCGCATTCATACTGTATTTTTACCCGTATTATACACAGCTTCTAGAAGTATTTACTATTGGTATATACCAATAGAAATCTGCAATTATTTGTGTAATATGTCATCCATGACCTAATCAATTTAATATGTCATACATGACTTAATACAATTTAACTTATCTTAGATATTTTTACTAAAAGCCAAAATTATAAGCTTATAAATAATGACCATTTTAACTCATTTTTACTCCACATTTTCTTAAACTAAAAACACACACTTGAATGCTCTCATATCATACTTTAATCTCATTAAATTTCCTCTTAATAATCAAGGTAAAATACTTCTCAAAATCCTTGTTCAATTCCTTGTATAGTTGCTATCTTATTATACTTATAAAACTTGTAAAAACTAGAACTTGTTTTGGTGAACACCAAGCTTGTTTGAAAAACTAATCTAATCTTTCTAAATTAACTCTAATAACACTTATTTATATGTATTATGATGTTATATTAAGTTAATATAAGAACTTATAACTTGTACGTATGAAGAACACCTTGAAACTTAACATATATCCTTTAATCTCCATTCGGTAAAAAGCGGGCTGTTTTGGGTTGGGAATTAAAAACCTATCTTAGACTTTGAGTTCGAAGCTAAGACTTTGGAAATATATTAATATATGTAAATAAGACTTCCAGTATTTTTTTCATGATTTTAGACAAAGTAGAAGTATTTTATCAAAAATCATATATTGGGTGGATGCCGGGATTTTTCCAAATCTGTCCACCGACACAAAAAGAGGGTAAAGCTCTAAAACTTACTACTTAGGATGAAATTTTCGAATTAGTTTTGTAAAATTTACTTCTTAATGAATCCATAGCAATTTTATTCACTTTAAACGGAGTTGTAATGAATATTTGGCGAGCAAAACAAAATCTGCTAAAATTAACGTTGTATGGACGAAATTTATATTATAAAAACTATATTAACCATATCCTTGTTAACTTTTCCTATATCCTATATATATTTGGACATGTTATCAGTAGTATAACAAAATATTATAATCTTGGTTAATTCTGTGATTGTATATATGTATAATAATATTCTTGGTACGTTCTAACACAATAAGTATACAATACGTTTTGATAAATCCTAAGACAATACGTACACAATACGTCTTAGTTAATTCTAAGACAATACGTATACAATACGTCTCTGGGTTTATGCAAAGACAATACGTATACAATACGTCGTGGGATAATTCTAAGATTATATATATATGTATATACCGATTATTGGACTGTTGGACTTTTTGGACTATTTTGGACTACTAACAATGGACTACTAACATAAAATGTTAAAAATTATTATATAAGTATTCTATGAACTTGCTTTATTTTATTCATATGTCGTATTATTATCTGAATCGTTATTATTATTATAGGTTCGTGAATCCAAGGACGACGGTCATATTTTTAATAAGTTGAAAACTTATTATTAATATACTTTTACTACTGTGAGTATATGGTCCCATTTTTTTAACTCTACAAATATTTTGGGATGAGAATACATGCATTTTATGTTTTACGCCATGGACACAAGTACTTAAAATATATTCTACGTTGAGTTGTACCACCTTGTACATCTTCCCTAATAGCTTGGTAACTAATATTTACATGTTGTAAGAACATGTAAGCGCGAATCCTATTGATAGATCTATCGGGTTTGACAACCCCAATCGGGATAGTCGCTCTAGTATCGTAAACGGTTGAATAGTACTTCGTTTTTACTACACTTGGTACAGTGTAGGGAGATTTCATAATAAAGGGAATATGCTACATTTATGGTTAAGTATGGTTACCGAAGCGCTCAACAACTTATAGAATACTTTTATACACTTGCGAGTGTACATATATTTATAACTATGAAATCTTGTGGTCTATATTTATATCGATGATAAACCTATATATCTCACCAACCTTTGTGTTGACTGTTTACGCATGTTTATTCTCAGGTCCTTAAGAAAGTCTTCCGCTGTTGCATTATTTGAGCAAGTTGTGCATGGAGTCTCATACTTTTATTTAAATAAAGTGTTGCATTCAATAAAACCTTTGTCATGTATTGTATTCGACTGTTACGTCACGTGTGTAGTATTTGGAAACCGATGTATTTTAGGGATTATTTCTTAAATAATCGTCCACTTGTTTAAAACATGCATTATGTATAATAATGATGTGCTTTTTATGAAACGAATGCAATATTTTCTAAAACGTATCATATAGAGGTCAAATACCTCGCTATGGGACCAATGAGAATGTACTGTGTTTATAGTAATATGGACGGGTCGTTTCAACTACTTAGGTAGTAATCATTTCAAACGTCATTTACACCAAAACCCCAACACGTGCAACATTGACCCATATTGCTTTAGACCACGTTTTATGTTAAAATATCATTTTAACCCAAAATTACTTCTCGCGGGTAATTACACCCAAAAACATCATTTAATACTTAACAAAAGCGTTTAACATCCATTTAATCCAAACTAGTGTCATCATCAAATTAGACCAATTCAAAGTCAACCCGTTTTGACATAAGTCCAAAAATGCCCAAACTAACCAATAATCACTAACACAAGTGAAAATGGCCCTAATACACCAATTAAATCAAATCACAAGTGTTAAACACTTGTCTTACCCAATTTGACACATAAACTCTAATTTTGACCCATTTCAAAATTAGTCAACCAAATACACTAAAAAAGTGTTTCAATACTTCCATAATCACTAAACTAAGTGATTACACCCAAAATCAAAGCCTAGTCATGGCCAAAACGTCAACCAACCCAAAACCCGCCAAGTATCAAAAATAACTAGTCACAATAAACCCACTTCGTCATATAAACGGGTTTCACAACTAAACAAGCTCAAACCCTAACTTGAATATCAAATCAACAAAATGAAATTCGGAGTTGAGACTTACCAACACTACCACAACGTAGCCGTGAACGAGGTGAACAACTTTAACTCTCGTGACTTGACCCGATTCACTCTTCTTCTTCCTCAAACCAAGCTCTCTCTCTAAAATGGGTTCTTCTCTCTCTAGGAATGGATGAGAGTGTTTGAGAAGGTGAAAATGGGGATAAGAATGAGATTGGATCAGTTTTAATGGCTCAACCGACCCCCAAGTGAAAAGACTCAAATACCCACTTTTAAAAACTTTAAAATTTCACAGCTGGCCTGTCAGGCCATTTGGACGGCGTCCAAAATGGCTGGACGGCGTCCCAATGAGCTGAGACAGAAACTGGAACTTGTTTTGGTCGTAACTTTCAAACCGTAGCTCCGTTTTTGATGAATCAAATATCGTTGGAAACGTAATGAGGTGTACTATCCAATGGTAAGGTTTTAGAACATTAACTCAAACTTTATTTGGGATCCAAATATACGCTTACATGCCTCATATTTCGAATTACATTCAAAATAACGCGTAACTGAAAAACGGGGTATTACAGTATGTTGCTTTCTCTGCAATGTTGTAATTCGTGTTCATATTGTCCAATTGACTTGTATTGGGCGTATGTTTCGTGTTGTACCTCCTTTTCTCGTGCTATGAAATGTTGCCTTTCGGAAAAAAATTAAAATGACCCGCGAGGCGTTTGCGGCATTTGATGTTATGATGACGTGTATGGCTGAGAGTGAACCGGTTAAGGTTAAATTAATTAATCCCAACGAGATCCTGCGGTTACGGTTAATATTAAGAATCAAGAAAAGCGTAAGAAGAAATTGATTCAAGGTGCCGAAATGGAATTCGCAAAGGATATTTGACTTCGTTTATTTCGGTTTCATGTTTTGTAGTTTTCTTTTGGATTCATAGTTTGTTGCTTTTGGTTGTAATCATTTTCAATTTGTATTGGTTTGGTTTAGGTGATGCTCGGTATATATAGTTTTATATGTTAGCCTCTTTCTAGGTACGAGTCTCATTGAGGTTTCTTTATGTTTCTCTTGTTGAATTCGTTTTCTTTTCGAACACGTTTTTCATTTTTATAAAAGTTTTTTTTTATTTTTGTAAAAAAATAATAATAGTAAAAAACATCTAACTCCAATTTTACAAGAAAATCTTTAATCTGGAACATGATACACTTCCATCATACATATTGCCATACATATTGTATAAAATGACTTCATGGCATTTTAACCTTACGACTTTATAATTAAATGGATACCTCAAAAATAATAAACTAATGTTCTCTAGTTATGTATAATAAACATTTGTAGTTTCCAGAATTCGGTTTTCAAAAAGGATTTTTTCGTACCGAACTGGTACCGATACCGAATTTATCAAAACCGAATTTTCTCAAAATCAAGAGCGAAAAACAAAACCAAATCCCTATCGATTCAGTTTTCGGAACCGGCATTGGTTTAGTTTTTTGGAATTTTGCTCATCCCTACCATTAAGGATGGGGTGACAATAGAGAGATTGAAGTAAGCAAAGCAAGGATAATGCAATGATAATAATAAAGTGAGAATAGAGTGAGAAAAGATTCCATCTTGATTTTAAGTAAGTCATTGAAAATAATATGAGAAAACATATGTTTGAATGAAACTAGCTAGAGTTTGGAGCTGGAGCTAGAGCTAGAGCTTATGAGATAAAACTGGAGCTGGAGTTTATTTTTAAAACTGGTAGCTGGAACTTATTATTTTTTATAAGTGTTTGATAACTAGATAGAGCTTATTTTTCAGTTCATAAATTCTATTTTTTTCATAAGCTAGCTATGAGAAGCTTATTCATAACCTTCTATAAACTTTAAGAAAATAGTGTGTCAACCACACCCAATAAGCAAAAGTTTCAGAAACATAGAATTTTTGTTCGCTCATATCTTAATAAGTTAATAATAAGATACTTTCATATTTTACAATGAGAAATTCTAGAATGACAAACATTTTATACTAACACTTTAATACAAACTGACATGGCAGGTGACATGGCGTCCACTAATTCCACTAACCTAAAATAAAATAATTTCTCCTTTTTCTAATTTCACTAACCGAAGTCTGTTTCTTCTCCATATACACATATACACTCCTGAGTATCACAATCCATGACTAACATCAAATCTGTTTCACCGAAAATTATTTTGTTAAATTTGTGAATAAAGATGATGCTTAAGGCTACCGTAATCTGTTAATCAATGGAGACTTTAATTTATGGTGTTGGAAATTTTTTCTGGGTTTCTTCACATCATCACTTGTGCTGGTAGGTTTAATTGATTTAAATTGTTGGTTGATTTTTATAATAGCTTCATTTACTTGTTTTTATCTCATATTCGTGACTTAGTTGTTGAAGTTTCTTAGTCATATCGATGGTTTACTAGCACACCAATTACTCATTCTATATTTTTCAAGTGCACATTACATGTTTGATGAAATGTCACACTATACATGTATTTGCAGTTTTATGACTATTTATGTTGGATATGCAGGAAACAATTGAGGGGTTGCATTGACATTGCGACGCCTAGAACCTAGTTCAAGATCAATCGATTCACTGTACATTGATGTGAAACATACCATGCTCAATTGTTCATAAGACCCAACAATCGATCGTTTTCAAAGTCATAACACCACCATGAAGACAAAAAAATGTATTTGTAACATTAAGTTGGGAAGAAGTAGAACAATTATTGTATTATTAGTGGTACGAAAATTGTTGTAGCAATTGACAATCCTTGTAGCATTTATCTTGAGCATAATATTTAAGGATACATTACATCATCTCTTGTTTTATGTTCATTGGTAATCAATTTGAGAATAAGTGTATCAAAACCTGAAATGTGATCGATGACCCATATTGACACCCCAAAATAAATCTGCATTTCATGGTATATATTTTAAACTCATATCCATGTACAACCATACTTATATGCATTAGGATGCAGCACCCCACCTTATAAGCCCATATACATGTACTGGAAAGTGGTTATTACTAATACTTTAGAACAACTTATAAATACAAAACCATCCAGGCATAGCCTGGGTGGCCACCAGGACTTCCAATGAAGCAAGAGGTCACGGGTTCTATTCCCTTCAAGGCAAAATACCTTGGGGCGAGCTCCATTTAGTGACTGATTGACTAGAGGATGCTTTGCCTGGTAGCGGTGGAGGCCTGGCTTTCCGTTTACCCGGGGTTTACCAACTAGAGGGGAGCCATTATGGCTCGTCGCTAGGGGGTTCCTCGTATAAAAAAAACAAAAAAAAAAAAAAAAACCTTAAAGATCCGTGAATACAACTTATAAGCTAATAAAATGAAACTAATCATAACTCACAGATTAAAACAAATAAAAAACAATATCCACACAAGATAATATGAGTACAATGAGTCTCTGTCACAAAATATGTCCTGTATCCTACTCTTAAAACCACCCCATTATATAAAGTAGTCTATAATGAAAATTTGTGACGTATTGAAAAGACGAGTTAAACTACAAGACTCCAGCTATGGACCGAAAAATGCAGATGCATTTGGATTGATAAATGTCGTATTTGGATCTTTAAAGGTTGTGTTCAGAGAGTTGATTTGTGAAGGTTGTTGCACTTGGACGCCTAAATGTTGTAGTTGTGATACTTGGTGAAACGTATGATTCATTTGTAAAGGATAGTATGGCTCTTGGCTAGCATAACTCGGAATAAATCTGATCAATCCTAGATTAATGAGTTACTTAATTAAGGATTGAGTGCAATGATAAAGATGGAGAATGGGATGTTTGATGATTATTTTGGGCCCTGATGATCGTTTTTCACTTTTCAATCAAGTGATCAACCACCCCGACCCGGTCTTGATTGTTAATTAGTATGATTTACCTTAAATCGATGTAAATTTTCCTTTGACAAAGTCACAAGTGAAAATTACAAAGGTCTGGGCAAATGACAGAGAATCAACAACCTATAAATGAGAGGTCAAGCTCTCTATTTATAGTATTCAAAATATTCGCGGTGTGCGGATTTAACTGCTGTCCGCGATAACTTAGCGAAGACAATCCACAGTCTTTTATTAATGCGCCATAATCCGCAGACTTAACTTTTAGCTGATATGTCCAGTCTTTTGAATATACTTCGTGCAACTTCTGTTTTTAGCCTTTAACAAATAAAATATACATATACAATACTATGTATATGATCAAGTCCCCTCAGTTTATTATGGTACATTTCGCGTAGCAAATGTATCATGATAAACTCTAAAAAATAAAAAATGCTATTTAAAATATGCTTATAACAAGTTGTTAATAATTTTTCAACGTTAATTTATTACCGTTGATCTTCGCAATGATACGCGTAATAACAGCAGTAACTTTGAAAAACTGTCAAATCAGAAAACGCTGTAACGGCTATATAATTACCGTTAACACGTTGCGGTAATTTTAGCCGTTAAAATTTAATCATTACCTTTACGACTTCCTCGCCTGAATTTTAATTATAAATTGCACAACAACTCGCATAAACAACTTTACGCTTTCATCATCAATTTCTTTTTAAGCACAGTTTATCGAATTCCATACTCACCCTTTAGCGATTCACACTTGCAATTTATCGATTCATACTTCACCGTTTTCTAATTCATTACCAGATCTATTCATATAATCAAAAAATGGTATCTTCATCATCTGCAAACACACCTAACGCCTTCGTCTCTTATATGACAGCGGCGAAGATCGAAACCCTAACACAACGCTATCCACTGTTAGCGCAATTTTCACCTACTGTACCAACAGCAGAGGATAGGGCTAATGCTCCTCCCAAGAATATGATTACCATCTATGAGGCTGCTATTTCGCACAGCAACCTACGACTGCCACTAACACATGTCTTTCGTAGCGTGTGTGAGCACTATAAGGTTGCAATTGCTCAATTGCAGCCAAACGCTGTCAACAAAATTGTTTTGTTTGAGATGTATTGCAACGCTCTCAATAAGCAAACACTACTTAACGTGTTTCGCGCTTTCAACAGTCTGACGCCACATGATGAGGGGTGGTATTCGTTTCGCAGCCGTCTTGGCGTCATGACGACTCCTAAAGATTCAATTGGGAAATGGCCCAGTTCTTTTTTCTTTATTAACAACACCGCCCATGGCGATAGCAACATCGCGAAAGCCTGGTGTACCGAGATGGACGCCCATGCAAATGATAAAATTACTCCTGATGACCTTGAACAGGAGATCCTCAAGTCAATCAAAAATGCTGGGTTAATTATGCGTGCATACGCCAACGTGCCACTTTATATTGGCGAAGTTTCCATATATTGGCTATGGGGTGATTACGACGCACTTTTAATTGATGAAGCGAACAATGTTATATCGCTTTATACTTTTCTTTTGGGCAAATATGCACTTCATTTTATACTATATTTGCAAAAACTAATGCACTCGTGTTTTTGCAAAAATTAACTTAGACCAGCTGATGACCACAGCTGATGTTCGAGCGATCAAACCAGTGCGCCGCCCAAAAGAAGGCGACGACGAAATCATTGTTATTAAAGAACCTATTCTTAATACGTTTACTATTCCCGGTGGTGATGACCGCGGAAAACGCAAAGCTACAACGGAGGATACTGCCACTCCCCGCAAAAGACGCCTTCGCTCTATTGCCGAGCAAGAAGCAAGTAAGTTAGCGGTATTATATATTATTGCATATATTCTGCGAATATTATTTTCGTATCCTTTAACTTATTTTATTTTCTTATTCGCTTTTAGTTGTGCTTTCAGATTCTGCAGAGGGGCCAGAGCAGCTGTACAAAATTGGTGGGGATATTCCTGAAGGGATTTTTGAAAACCTAGGCGATGAAGATTTAAACCTCCCCTTCGACGTCGAAACATCAAACCACGAAGAAAATGCGGAAGAGTCTGAAGAAGAGGAACAAGCTAGCAGACTCTACCGCAAACTCTGCAAGTTTGTGCCTAGAAACATTCAACAACAATATCGCGAACTTACATTCGCTCAAGCTGAAAGACAGCGGATAAAAAACTGCTTCAATGCCATCTGTTTAACCGTTGATAATGTTGAACGATTCAACGACATGTCTGATCACTATGAGAAATAGGTCAAAATTGTTGGCTCTCAGCGCAGAAAAATGCAAAGGCTTGAGACTCGGCTGAAGAAAACTGCGGATGAAAATGTCACGCTCAAAAAGAGAGCGGAATATGTAGAGAAGCAGTTTTCTCAGCTTGTCAAGTATCTGCCCAAGTTTGGCGACAAAGTGATAGACTCAGATCCAGTGACCGAAAAATTTAAAGCCTATGCTCAAGCGGCTAAACTCGCAACTCGTTGCGAATTTTATGATCTGCTCTGCCAAGTTAGCGACCTTTCCCAGCCACTTCCCGCAGACATTGCCAAGAAAATATGCTCGACTGGAGAGACACAAGAAGCGCTGAATATAGCGAAGAAGGAGGTTGAAAAGGTCACTATTCTGGCACTGGAGGAAATTAGCCGATGCGAAAATGTTACTATTGAGGACATTAAGACGTTAAGCTTTAGAGTAGCTACTTAAATTGTAAATTTGTAACCGCGATCTTATATTGCGTTTTGTACTTTTGCACGTTTCGCATAACGCGTTATTAATGAAAATATTTACGTTTCGCAGTTGCAACTTAATTTATTTATATAGCGCTTTATTTAATATATATATTCATAATCTAGACTTGTCCTTTTCAATTTCCAACTTTTATTATTGTGCACATAATAAGTATGTACTCTCGCGAAACAATATGTATTTGTATAAAATTATATATTATGAATCTTCTAAGTCCGCCAAAACGATCCTTAGGTAATGTATTAGCATTGCGAAGCATCTAAGTATGGCAAGATCAAATACTTAGGAAATTTTTTCCTTTCACAACATTTATCATTTAACACAAGAGGGCAATTTCATCACTTGGTTTTAAAGTTAAAATTTCACAAGATACATCCACATTATTATTGAATAAGTATGCTGTATCATTACTTCGCGAAAAAATGCCATGTGTTTTAGAATTTCTACAAACACTTAGCCGCATTTGCATCAGAATTAATTCGGTGTTTAAAAATTTAAGCGTTTGTATTCTGCAAAAAGATCACTACGCGTGGCCACACGCAGTGTTTTCTGCTTTGTATAGAAACAATTGCTAAAACACAAATTTATTCGTTTTTAGTCATAGTTTTCAAGTAATAACAGCTCAAAAAACAACATATTGAGCATGACTAAACATTCAATTGATGTTCTTCCATTACAAACGTTTATGCTATTCAGTGAGCACCGCATGCACTTCAACACCAACACTTTCTTGCGCCGTAATCATCGCACAAAGTGGCTCAACTACCGCTGAAGTCAGCGTACCAATGCATTTACAAGTAGCAAACTTCACCATTCCATGCAGCGTGGATGGTATTGCGCCAAGCATGAGCAAAGCAGTGTGCCCAAGAATCATGTTAAACCTCGACTGATTTCGCAGTATATAAAGGTTCAACAAAGCTTGGCGCCTTAGCGATTCATCGCGGTCATCTACTAATTTAACTTACAGTTCCAACTGACCAATATGCCAAGTTGATTCTCCTGAAAAGCCAGCGAGCGAAACCGCAGTAGGTTTCATCAAAGCTTTAATATTTGCAGGCAACTTGCTGAAACATTGCTCATACATTACATCCACACTGCTACCAGTGTCAACATGCACCTTTAAAATTAAAATGCCAGTATTCGCAATGCAGCATGAAACCACCACTGGTTTATCATGATCCACGCTCAAATTTATTGGAGGAAAAGTAATAGAGGGGCATTGCCAATTCCCGAATTGCTCAGATACTTGGAACACTGACATTTTACCTTGAACCTCCACTACATTAATAACCTGAATTTCGCGCAAATTCTCTTTCTTGCCCACCATTTTAACCCCCAAATTCTTCACTGCAGGAGCGTTTCGATCAGCGGCATTTGGCACTTGTGGAGCATTAGACTCTGCGGGCAAGATAATCGCATTTGCAGTACTTGCAGGACCTTGAGCTATCAAATGGTCCAATTTACCTTACTCAAATGCCTCCGCAATCAGTTCTGCCAAATCCCTATAGCGATTAGTATCATGACCATAGTCATCATGAAAAATGCAGAACTTGGATTTGTCGCGTCTGCTGTTCTCTGCTAAAGGTTGGGGATCAGGAAAAGATCTCGCCACCCTTTCTTGCAAACGAATATCTTTAGGCATTTCCGTTAACATTTAGATGATGTTGAAGGACTCATTATTCCATTTTCGCGAAGAATAGCGATCGCGACGATTATATCCATGATTATCATTTTGACCTTGATGTCTGTCATTACGCGGGTAACTACCGCCGCCATTTCGCCTTGAGTATCCTGAATCGCGAAAGTTGTCATTATTCCCATCACGAAAAGAATCATTATGATCCCGCCAACTTTTATCTTTACCCTACCCACATGCAGGGGTTATAGTGATATCTTCTCCATCTCTGATATAATCATACGTTTCTTGCTGCACTTTAGCAAAAGTTGGCAGAACATCTCTTCTCAAACGTCGCACAAGCGTTGGATGTCGTTGCGGATTAATAGCGTGTAAAAACACAGAGATTTTTTGATCTTCATTCAAACTTGGTATCTTCTGGCATTCATAGATGTATCGCGTAAGTAACGCATTCAAAATTTCTTTGTTACCCTGCTTAATATCATGGCATTCAATATGCGTCTTCTTTTGCGGTAAAAGGTTCTGAAACTGCAACAAAAATTTATTGCGAAGATCGATAAAGCTAATAATACTGCGGGCTTGCAAGCTATGGAACCACTTCCTTGTGGATCCTTGCAAAACCATGGGAAATACCCAGCATGCTACCTGTTCATCCCAATTATAGGTGCTTACAACTCCTTCAAAACGTTGAAGAAAATCCAAAGGGTCAGTTAAACCCGAGTAAACCCCCAACGTTGCTGGCACAATGGGCAGTGTAACGATCGGATAATCAGAAATATGCTGGACAAACTTGTCTGTAGTAGTAATCTCAGTCGCCTTTTTTGTGCGGGTATCAGTATTTTTCGCACAAAATTTTGCTATCATATCTTGCAAAAAATTCGGTTGTTCAAACTTGTGTTGCATTGATTTAGGCGCGATGCTTTTAAAAGCATCCGCTAAGAAATTTTGAGCATTTTCTCTGCGCATAGCATCAGATGTTTCACCTTCATTCCCATGACGAGGAAAGGGTGTTGGTGGCCGCCTGCGCTTAACCTGCGGAATTTTTACAAATTCTTCCGCACTATATGAACCATCAGAATATTCACTTTCCTCTCTTGGCGCTTTTGCAATCTTGGAATTATAAACAGAGTTTAAAACAACGTGGTCTTCTGCATCATCACTATCACTATCATGATGCTCAACGACCATGCGATTAACTTGTGATCCTGAATCATTTAACGGCCATAAGTAAGTACGCGGTATGCGAGATTCATGACCATCTTTTTAGCTTGTTCAATAGCAGTGCCAAGGACTTTATCTGCTTTCAAGCTTGTTTTTCCAGCCAAAATTCTTAAGCGCTTGCCCTCAGCGATAGTTTCATCGCGGTTCTGTTGCAAATTTCTGCGCGCAGCCATTATATCAGGAGCAACCTTTAATTGCGGATCAGTATTAGCGGTATTGACATTAGATGCTTTAGCGAGCGATTCTTGAACTGAATTGTTCGCGGTTGCATTTACATTTGCTTGCAAATTAACCGGTAAGGTATTTTGCGAATCACTAGCCAGCATATCAGCATTCACAAAGCTGTTTACTTGCTTCACATTAGCTTCCATGTCCGACGATCAAATCAACTGGTACGCCTTTAGCAATTTTCTGCAGATCATCATAACAATACACGATTAAAGTTAAACAAGCCAATTGATTGTTTGATAGCACAAAACAAAAAATTCCGAGTTTAATTTTGAAACGTGTCCCACGGATGGCGCCAATTGATCAATCCTCAATTAATGAGTTACTTAATTAAGGATTGAGTGCAATGACAAAGATGGAGAATGGGATGTTTGATGATTATTTTGCGCTCTGGTGATCGTCTTTCACTTTTCAATCAAGTGATCAACCACCCTGACCCGGTCTTGATTCTTAATTAGTATGATTCACCTTAACTCGATGTAAATTTCCCTTGGGCAAAGTCACAAGTGAAAATTACAAAGGTCTGGGCAAATGACAGAGAATCAACAACCTATAAATGAGAGGCTAAGCTCTCTATTTATAGTATTCAAAATATTCACGGTGTGCGGATTTAACTGCTGTCCGCGATAACTTAGCGAAGACAATCCGCAGTCTCTTATTAATTCGCCATAATCCGCAGACTTAACTTTTAGCGAATATGTCCAGTCTTTTGAATATACTTCGCGCATCTTCTGTTTTTAGCCTTTAGCAAATAAAATATACATATACAATGCTATGTATATGTTATCCTTGTTAGAAGGACTCGCCTCTTGAGTACAGACAAAACTACCGTTATTAATATTTCCATCTAAAACTTCCTTCTTTAATTCGTTGAATCTATAAAGTACAAGACTACACTTTTCTTCTAACTCTGATGCCAAGTCTGCCACTTCAGCGAAAGCACTACACATTTTATCATAACGACTCTCAACTTTTGAGCCCTCTCAATCACTATAACTTACCTTAACCTTAGTATGCCTCCTCTTAACATCTTTTCTCCATCTTTTTAGGATATATCTAGTTGGTACTGAATATATGTTATTACCAACGAGTACCGTAAGTGCATGCCTACACAACATTCCTCGAAACTCAAACAAACGACAAATACATTTAACATCACATTCTTCCACATAATCAGCCTTTTTGAACCAAACACTAAATGACTTCTTTTTTATTTTCCCATCAACCTCAATATCCTCAATGACTTCATATTCTAAATATCCATCTTCTAATTTTGAAGAACTAATCCCACAATACATTTTTCCCGTTAACTCATTTAGGAACTCTCTAAATTTAGCATTTGTGAAAACAGCCTTTAGTTGTTCTTCCATGGCATAACGGGTGATTGGCGGATACCACGAATTGTAAGAATTAAATTCTTCAACATTTTCCTTTTCAGCCTGTCCCTTAATGCATTTTCATATTGTTTAACAAACTGCTTCAACGTTGTTTTTTTGTTTACATATTTATCAAAAAATGAATTTATGCTCTCACTTCTTTGAGAAGTAGACATCCTTGCCCAAAAAATATCTTTCACAAAACAAGGGACCCAACATTGTCTTTCTACATACAAATCTTTTAACCACCTATTATTTTTGAGGTGGTACTTTTCTAGCATTTCATTCCACGCGGTTTGAAATTCATTGGAAGTTAAAGTATCATACACGGCTTTTTTAAGTTTGTACTTAACTAATTTATATCTCTTATGCCTACCAAGATTTTAGGTAGTTTTTTTTAGTATATGCCACAAACACCACCTGCAAGTATGACAAATACAAAAAAGCATATATAAACAATCAAAACCCATTATTGTTTTTAAAGTTTTAAACATTATCAGATGTTCAATAGTGTACCTATGACGTGTAGCAGGAAATACAACTTCAATTGCTTTTTTCATTGCTTGATCTTGGTCTGTTATAATGGCTGCAGGAGCACGTCCAGACATATATGTAAGCCATGTTCGAAAAAGCCATATAAAAGACATAGTATCTTCATTTGAAACCAATCCACAACCGAGCAATACAGATTGTCCATGATGGTTTACACCTACAAATGGAGCCATTGGCATGTGATACTTATTTGTCAAATAAGTTGTATCAAAGGTGACAACGTCCCCAAATTCTTCATAAGCTTCCCTACACCTTGCATCTGCCCAAAACAAACTCTTCAACCGATTTTCATCATCCAACTCCCATGAATAAAAAAAGTTCTGATCGGTAGATTGAACTTTCATAAAATAACTTTGAATTGCTTCGGCATCCCCTTCCCCAAACTTTAACCGTTTTACTTTATCGATGTAATTGCGACAATCTTTTTCAGTAATTGGTATATTTTCATATCCTTTATTCTCCACGACGAAGGTATTGAAACCCTTATTCATTCTTACTCCTACTCTTTGAAAGATTTCAAGTTGCCTTCGCACACGAGAATTTATGACTCGATTACATCGATAAAATCGTCCTTTGCTAGGGCCAAAGGGATGATTATGCTCGAGTTGAACTTTTGAAACATACCACTTATTATTAATGCCACGTTTTACATTAACTCTAGCTCCACAATCCGTTTTTGTAATAGGACGTGGATTCAAACTATTTTTAGTTTTTGATTGTGACTTTCCAGCCCGATGACATGAAATTGTAGCATATCTTTTCTCCTCATCTTCAAGAGACTTTCGCGAAGACCTTTTAGAAACTCCAAATCCCATTTTCTTACCATAGTTTGCATAAAAACTAGCTAGTTCCTCAACTGTGTCAAATACCATACCTACTTTTGGTTCTAAAATATTTTCTTCACCGTGCATATTTTTCTCAAATTTATCTTGAACATTGACATCTTCTTGACTCTCAAATTCAGTATCTTAATCATAATGTTCACTATTTCCTTGGTTATCTTCAGGAGAAATTTTTTCATTACATTCATCCTCATTTACGTTTAATTCGCAGTACGTCTCGTTTTCCATGCTAGTAAACGTATGCCTACAATTACCAAAGTTTATATATTATAGTCAATGTTAGAAAATCCATATCCATTTTAATAACAATAACATCTATGCAAACTAACAGAAAAAAACTCTACAATTACATACGAATTTATAAGCAATAACGGATTAATGGATTAACGGACTTACTCATTTTCTTCGTTAAGGGATTCTTGTGTACCCGATGACAATTCATCATCATGTAAAGAAGATGTGTAAGATGACTCATCTTTTAGTGAAGAGGATGGAGATCGATTCATATTTGCGGCGCTTCTTTGCAATTACGAGTGTGAAGAAGAAGACGGTCAGGGTGTTAAACTACGTACGTAATATTAGATATCAAAAATCAATTAATTGACTATTAAATTTTATCCTTATTTAAGGAGGTTATAAATACGTATTATTTATTTAAATTAAAATATAATTGAATTAATGGATGCCATGTCACCTGCCATGTCAGTTTGTATAAAGTGTTGGTATAAAATGTTTGTCATTCTAGAATTTCTCTTTTACAATTGAAACTGAAATTTTGGTGAAAAATTTGAACGTCCTTGTATTTGGTTAAGGATACAGAGTGGGAAAAGAAATTTCAGAAGAATTTTTAAAACTAAAATTTAGGGGTGTAAATAAGCAAGGTTGAGTTCGAGTTCGCTTAGGCTCGAGCTCGACTTGATTAAATTTCAAAGAGCTCGAGTTGAACTCGGTTAAAGCCTAACATCTTAAGCTCGAGTTCAGTTGGTTTGATATTTTACAAGTTGAGCTCGGCACGAGCTCATTTTTATTTTATATTAGCTAATTTTATTTCATATTTATTGTTAAATAAGTTTTATCCACTTTTAAGTATATTCAATATTATTTTTTTAACTATGATTTATAATTTATACGGAGTATAATATTAAGTATTATTATTATTACTATTACTATTATTATTATTATTATTATTATTATTATTATTATTATTATTATTATTATTATTATATATATATATATATATATATATATATATATATATATATATATATATATATATATATATATATATATATATATATATATATATATATGAAAAGTTTCGTTTAGGTTCGCGAGCTTGTCAGTTCAAGCTCGAGCTATAAAACTCGAGCTCGGGCTCTTTTATTAAAGATCTTTGAAATTTGTTCAAACTCGGGTTCGAGCTCGTTTAGGCTCTTCTCGAGTAGCTCGGCTCATTTACAACCCTACTAAATTTGCTTTTGTTAATTTCTTTAACTCTGAATATGTGTGTGTGTGTGTGTGTGTGTGTGTGTGTGTATGTGTGTGCGTGTCTATGAAGTAGGTTCATTATTTTGTGCCACCAGTAAAAGAATTTTCTAGCTCTAGTTCTGTTCGTGTGATAAGCGAATATGCATATGAATGATGCAAAAAATTGGTAGATTGAATATAGATGACAATTTATCATTCATGAATATATCTTTTTATGATTTGAAATACGAGTATATGTGTGTACATATAAATATATACATATTTAATATATGCATATTTCATATCCTTATACATATAGACACTACTAAATGTTATTAAAAATGTATATTGTGAATATACAACTATGTGAATAATATAAAATTACGTTATATTTTGTATTTGTTAAAAATAATTTGATGATTTCATTTCATAAAGAGAACATCTTTAACAAAAATTTAACATTAGATGCATATCATTTAACATGATTAATCGAACGCATGAATGAATTATATTTAAATAATAGATCTGGATATGAAATCACCCGATTCATTGACATCTCTATTCCTCACAGGTTTCAGCACTTCGAGTTATATTTCATCATATGAATTGTTAATAGTTTTAAACAAGGTTGCAAAATTCGCTATTCGGGGATTAATCGGTCGGGGCTTTAGAAGGATTAATCAGTAATTCGGAGATTAATCGGGGATTAATCGGATTATACTGTATACATTTAAATATTAAATTTCAAAAATTATATGTGTAAATATGAAAAAACCATAAATATAAAAATAAACTTTAACATAATTGTTTAGAATTATTCATTTTGCTCAAAAACTATAAAGTTCTAGTGTAAATTCATGTTAAAATGTTAATTCTTTTTTTACTTTAACCGACTTTGATTACCAAATTCAATTTTGACCCATCAATTGACGTTGACCGTTTAATTAAACGGATTTTTGAAAATCGAAACGGATTGCTCTTAAAAATGATTAATCGAAGATTAATCGGCGAGTAATCGGGTTTTTTACAACACTGGTTTTAAATACCGATAATTTTCTGTCTCCAAAATTGGCTGATTAGTGATAATATATGATATTTAACCCTATATTACTAAAAAACCATGGGGTGTTTTGTAGTTTTTGGCTCCCCCTTTTATCAAACGACATCAATCCCCAAATTTACAAAACCTCCCCTCAAAGATCGTTAAACAGATCAACTTCTTAGGGGTAACAACCCTAACATTATTATTCTTTGAAACAAAATAAAATAAACTCCACCAAAATTTTAAACGGCCCGTATCTTCCCGCCCGTCACGACATGAATTTTCCCAACGTCAACGTTCAACGCGAAATAATTTTACAAACACAACGGAACTAGCTATATGCGAAACGGACGTTTTTCAAAAAATGCTAAATATTTCGGACTATCTTTCATACATATATATACACGTATAATAAACAACTCAAATTAACTACATCATATCGATGGTTCCGTCCCTTTTTTACGCAATTTTCTCGGCGTTAAAAATTCACACGCCATTAGGTATAATAGATACTACTCACATGTATCCAAACACACCCGTAGCAACACGTTTTTAAATCCGTAAACAAATAACATTACGTTATATATGAATATGCAATCCCAAAGGTCCCGCCACATCACGCGGGCCGATCCGTATCTAGTTTACATTATGAGGAAAGACCTCCCCAAGGACATAATTAACGACAATGAAAAGACTGGTGTGATTTTATGTGTTTGTCATTTATGTAGTTTGGCATGGACGAAATAAGTGGTATGTATTTACGTAGTTTGGCATGGATGAAGTGGTATGCATTTATGTAATACGCCAAGTAACGAAAAACTTCAATGTAGAATGAGTGGAAAAGCTTGCAAAACATTGACATCAAAATATTAAGTTCCATCTACGAAAGCTTGCAAAACAACATTGGGTGAACATTTAGACGCGAATATTAGGCAACATGCAAGAAAACACTTCAAAATACAAACAACACGATCATTTGCATATGATGATTCTTGACGTATTCTAAAAGATTGTCCCCAATTTTTAACTTACGGAGGGCTCAATAACAAAAAAAAAAAGATAACCCGAAACGATCAGTTTGGAAGATCCCGACCCAACACCGACATCGAACACGACTACACCAAATTTGGAGCCTTACGTCTAAGGAGATTCTATCCCTCGTCGACGAGGTCGTGAAAGTTCTAAGAGTGCAAGGAGTTCTGGTTCGTCGGATGCGGCTTCTCATTATTCTTCGGAAGAATCCCGGGCTTCGATTGTTGACACCGCGCTTGCTATGAAACTTACTATGGAGGAGTTAAGAAAAGAAACAAAAACGCCTACGATGTTTGACGATTTAAGACTTCTATTTTTTTCGGTTGCTCAATATATGTTCCTCCCGAAAAATATTATTTGGTGATGAGATATCGGAACAAGATCACCAATAAATACGCCAAGGCGCTTGACGAATTAGACGACGAAGATCACTCCTTATGGACTCGTTGAGGATGATTTAGGTCTAGATCGTGGCCTATTAGAAGTGGAAGGCGTTCTTGTGGGATCCTCACGGACATCCATACAGTTTGATAAAAACAATTCTATCTTTTCTAAATTGTAATTTCAATTATGTACTTTATTAACGTATTTTATTTTTTAGTTTTTATTTATGCATTTTTGTAGTTTTTATATATATATATATATATATATATATATATATATATATATATATATATATATATATATATATATATATATATATATATATATATATATATATATATATATATATATATATATATATATATATATATATATATATATAGGGCCAGGTTCAAACGAGAACCACAAAAAGGGTAAGAACTGCGAGAACTTTTCAATTTCATAGTATTTATGTATTTTAATGCAACAAATTACATGTAAATGTTAATTAATGTTCATATCATCAACAAACATATGTTCATTACCACAAATTACATATTAAATTGTTAATTATATGAATTTATCCACATGTTCACAAACAAATATGCACATGTGAACGAGAAACTATATATTTAATTATATAGGTAAAATATAAGTTTTTTCAAACTATTTTATGTTCATTCTTACTCTCCATCAACATTTATGGGTGATTCAATTCAGTCATATGTGATGATCTTTGTAAATTAAAAGTTTTCGCAGTTCTCGCCCTTTTTATGGTTCTAATTTGAACTTTTGACTATACATATATATCGTTAAGCATTTGTCCAAATGTCCAACAGCCCTTCATTTTCGGTCCACATAGGAGAGAGATTTGTCTCACAAAAAACCTATACATACACAACTTTTGTTGCTATTTTTTTTTACCTTACACCAAACCTATACATACAATACATACACCACGTCAACATTCCACATGGCTAAAGAAAATATGATCAGTTTGAATTCAAAATCTATACATTTTCACCAAAAGCCAACCTTTTTAACTATTCACAATTTCCAAAGACATTATGAATATAAAAATTAATTTTTAGTATAGAAAGTGGTGAGAATGTTGCTTTTTTTAAAAAAAAAAAAATACATTTAAGTACACACATTTACCAACATATCTTTACTTCACACATCTGATACTACCTTAACCCGCCCATTATACCATTATTTTCAAAATCATCTTTTTTATTTTTTATTCAAATTTTCTCTCAGTTTCCAATTCGAAAAATCTCCAGGTTTAATTTTTTCACTCAACTGCGATAATCTTGGTGTTTTTTGAATGATTATTTTCTAACTTATGTTTCTTTTCATTTTAGTTTTAAATAATGGCCACATCGAAGAACATCATTAAGGTTTCAGAGATTGACGGACGTAAAATTAATTTTACCCATAAAATTAAAGTCGTTCGGCTCCTTCAAAAGCTGGGATATGGTTACGATGAAGGAAAGTGTCGGATGAGGAGGTTTGTGTTCATTATCTGTTTTTACTATATTTCGTATATCTCTTTTCAGATTAGAACCTTTTTAGTATATTACCACTTTGGAGCTAATAGTGTCGGATGAGGAGGTTTGTGTTCATTATCTGTTTTTAGTATATTTCGTATATCTCTTTTCAGATTGAATCTTTTTATAATTTCTTTTATATTTTTATTTTCTCCATATTAGGGCAGGTAATTTTTGCATTTCAGTTTACAATGTAACATGTTACTTTATACATTAACTTTAATACCAATCAATGTGACATTTTACTTAATACATTTCAGTTTACAATGTGACATTTTACTTAATACATTAACTTAATCCATATTAGGGCAGGTAATTTTTGCATTTCAGTTTATAATTTCTTTTATTTATGTATTTTAAATTAAAGTTAATCTATTATTATCATTGGTATTATTTTAGATGTCATGGGTAGAGTTACTTACAACAGCGGTGAAAAGCAATATGGTCATTCGGCTGAGGAATCTTCTAAGTATATTACGTTGTAGCTGAAAGATTTGCATTAAGTTTTACAATAATATTTATTTTTAACATATATATTTTATTTAACTTAAATTAGTACTACATTTATATTTACTTAAATAGTGCAATCTACTAAACACTATATTTATTCAGTTTTATAAGTGATAGAGCATTAGATCCTTTCTTACTTTTTTCATTATTATGCTTCATTCATTCTTTTACTTACTCTACAATTGTTCATCTCTACAGTGTGGTTCCACAGTCACTCCTTCTGCCACTCAACCAATTGTTAAATCTTCATGAACAAAAGCGAAAATGTCAGATGAGGCATTTTGTTTAGATTTCATTTGACAAGTTGATTTTAAGAGTGCGTTGAACTTATTTTCATTTTTCTTTATTTGCTTTTATGGTTTGTTTTTAAATAATAATTCATGACTCATGGTTTTGTTTTTGTTTTATGAAGAAATTATCGCGTACCGTTTGAAGGTTATATGGTTCTTTCTTTATGTTTATTTTATGAATTTGTTTAGTGTTCTTTTTTTTATGTGAAATATCCAAACATTACCATTACACTTTCTTATTTTGCAAATGTCTTATTATATGTACTTGTATAGTCAGGTCAATTAGTTTCGATACACATTGTTACTAATGTACATACATTTGTATCTGATACATCAAACATAAACATTTTTTGACTACAATGATGTTATAAAATGCTACACAATCAGCATATAATATGATCCCATATTAATTCTAACTAATTAATAAAATCCATTACCATATAGTGTTCAACCTACCACAATCACAAAAAACGTTTGATCACAACATCCATGCATACCACATCACAAAGTGATATTACTTACAAACGCTTACAAAAGATAATTATGTTTACTATCAACCGAAATAACATCATGTTTAAACAACAATACGGTCGTTAAATCACTCGCCTTACATTCGAGACAATGAACTTTCTTTCACTTTTCTTGAAGGTGAAAACTGCTTCATCATTCGGTTTGAGATTATTGACGCGCTTAAACTCATACAAACCACCAGACACATATAATCTCTTTTTAATTTTAAATATATTTCAATCTTATGAGATATATGAACAATAATCTATATTTTAATGTTGTGTTGTTAATATGCATTCTAAATATTTACAATCACAATTACCGATTAATCCTTCAAAAGTCCCGACCGATTAATCCCCGAATAGCGTTTTTTACAACATTGCCTCCAACATTAAAAATATTGGGGATTTATCCTTTGAGTGAAAGTGTCAATTGAAGGCCTTTTATATGGAAATAAATATTAGATTGGACGAAGTTACCCACACGTGTGTTGCACATGTGAGGGGGTTAACGATTAATACATAACGGCAGTTAATCTGAGGTATCAACTACGTAATTAAAGAAAACGAAAGGTACCAACGGCGCAAAATTTAAAGTTTTGGTGTTGTGATGAAAATGTAAACAAACCACAGGTAGCAACGACGTAATTTTTCTTTATTTTATGTATTTGTTATTCATACATTATACTTAAATAGTTAATAATTATTGAGTATGTCATTGCTTATTTCTTCATGTTACTCTTTCTACTACAATTCCAATGAACCATTAATGGATATTGATATATGTGAATTATTATTATTATTATTTGAATAGAAAAAGAAAGGTATTTGAGATTTTATGAAATCAAAAGAAAAGAAAATATAGGAGCCAATATCACAGGCTCTTAAACTCAAAAGAATTTTTAAAATTCCTCAACACCACGGGCTCTTAAACTCAATGAAATTTTAAAATTTGTCAACACCACGGGCTCTTAAACTCAAATAATTTTTAAAATCTTGTCAAAACCATCGGCTCTTAAATAATTCTTATACTTTTCCTATTTTTTTAGTATCGTTATCTACAACCAATATGAACTGCAAATCCCTTTTCTTATAGACTTAAGTTTTAAACACGGGCTCTTAAACATACATTATAGACTTAAGTTTTAAACATGTTTTAAATAATTTTCATTTGTATGATATCTATGAACTATAATGTATGTTTAATCTTATTTTTGTTAAAAAAAAATTGAACTATGTTTCATTATTATGAGATCTATCAACTATAATATCTTTTTTAAATATGTTTCATTCTTATGAGATATATGAACTATAATATATGTTTTAATGTTATGTTGTTAATATAATACATTCTCAATCTTTGCAATCACAATATTATCGGGATTGAAGAATTCTTGCTCCCACTAATGAAGTAGTTAAAATCATTAATGATAGAATGATGGAGTTTTTGCAAAACTTATTTGTTCGTCATAATTTTAAAATTTGTTATTTTTTATTTACAAACAAATCAAACCTTATATCATTTTATTTGATAACTACAGAGATGCTTGCTATGAACTAGGTTTATTGGATGATGATAAAGAGTATATAGACGGTATAAAAGAGGCATTTTTTGATGAGGGCGGTCATTTCGCCAGAAAATTATTTGCACAATTACTATTAGCTAACACTATGAGTCGATCGGAAGTTTTATTTGATAAAACATTTGAATTTTTGTCGGTTGATGTAGTTCATTCCCACAGAACATGCATATGAGATCCATGAAGTATAATGTATTTTTAAATATGTTTCATTCATATCACATATAAGAAACATAATCTATTTTTTAATGTTATGTTATTAATATTATACATACGCAAACTTTGCAATCATATAATTTTCATTTGTATGATATCTATGAACTATTATGTATGTGTAATTTTTTTTAAAATATTTGAATTATGTTACATTATTATGAGATCTATCAAGTATAATTTATTTTATTTTTTTCGAAAAGCAAGTATTATATAAAAAATGAAAGAAAAAGTACACCTAGCAAGAAGCTAGCTAAGACATCGAGAACACGAAACAAGCACACACGAAAACAAAACACAACAAAGCCCAAACCACGAGAAGAAAAACAAAACACGACTACACTCAAAAAAACTCGAAAGCCCCAACCCACCAAAACCTAACGAAAAAACATCTGAAGCACGATAAAGGTTGGAACCAAAATATTACAAAGAGACAGGAAACAGGAAACAACCCCGACCCAAATAAAGACTTCTATGAGTTTAAATCCGAGTCCAACTCCGAGTCTGAATCCAAATCCAAATCCGAATCCGAAGAGGATGAAAAATCTTCATTAGATGCATCATCTTCATCCTCTAAGTTTTTCATCAAATCCACGAGATAAGCTCTTTAGATCCATCTATCTTTATCCCGACATCTTATGCGCTTCAAATGTTTTTTTCCCCGGATGTAATTAGAAAAATGATGTTTGATCAATCGACATATTTTGCTCTTTCTATTTCAGAAATGAGCTACCGAGCTAGAAATTAATGTTTTATCTTCATTTTTTGTTTTGGAAACTGCATCCAAAGAATTACTTATGTTCTCTTCATTAAATCTCATAGTATTATCCTCAAATATCTTGGAAGGCCCAACATTATTGGAATCTATTAAACCATCTTTCCTAAGTCCCCCAACATCACTTAGCCCTTTAATTTTATTCTTATTAAAAAGATTTGCCAAACCCTTTGCACAAATAAAAGGAGCCGCCAATTCAGAAGCATTGGAACATGGTTCCTGCGATAAATTTGAAGCAATATTCGCACGCTTGTGGGTAATCAAGGAGTTCCTGAAAGGAGAGAGATAACTGTTCGCTTCCCCATGAATCTCGGACTCAACAACAACGCCGGTTGACTGGTTTCCGTCGACCAGAGAATTCAAAATACGACCAGATTCTTTCACATAATTAAGAATGTCACCCCTACTAACTGAAGATGAAGTAAAATCATACTGGGACTCACTACCAACTGATGAAGACGGATTTAAGGATTCTGAAATCTTGGCTTCAGAATCAAAGGACTCTTTTGCTACTGAATTGTTTTCATCATCCATCTTCAACTCAACACAATTGGTAAATCCATCACATTTGAACACCTTTGAAGTCTGGTTATCTTCCTCGACCATTGTCCAACAAAATCGATCTATATTGAAGCTAAAAACTAACTTATGATTCCTCAAGGAGGCAGGAAAATTAAACGCAAAATTTTTACCATCAATCTTTATCTCAATGGGATTAGTGTTACCCTTTAAAACATGGCTAATTTTACCTCCTGCTAACACTTCCGAAAACGACCTCCCATCCCAATCGAAGATCTTTTCGTCAACAACGTACCTTCTTTCACCATTTGAATTAGCAGCTTTCTTTTCCGATTTATAGTGCTCACCATTAATCGACTTCCTCTCGAAAGCTTTGTATACACGAAGCCATCCACCATTTAACTGAATTGAGTTTAGGTGTTTAACGAAGTTCTCATCATCATCGATACCTTCAACCCTTACGAAACCAAATCATTGACCACTCGATAAACGTTTCATTGGTATAAACACGTCCCTCACTAAACTGTATCGATCAAAAAGCCTCCATAAGTCTGCTCGAAACCAATTTTCTGGAAAGTTATAGAACATAAACGAAGTGACCCGATTTTTATCCGATGCTACATTCGATATCGCATTCTCCCTTGAACTGAGAGAAGTGTTCTTCCTCGCCCGATTATCCATAATTTCAAGTAAAACCAAAAAACTCGGCACCAGATGAGGACATGGTGATTATTGTTTTAATTAGTTAGTTTTAATCTTTGAGTATAAACTTGACTCACATAATATATTAATATTAATTAGTATAATCTATTTTTTAAATATGTTTTATTTATTTCATATATATGAAACATAATATATGTTTTAATTTTATGTTACTAATATTATACGTACACTATCTTTGAAATAATATTAAATCCAATGTGCAACGCACAGTCTCTTAAACCTAATATATATATATATATATATATATATATATATATATATATATATATATATATATATATATATATATATATATATATATATATATATACAAACACACACACACACACACACTCTAGTGAAATGACCCGTGAAATAACGGATTTGTTTAAATGAAACAGTTTATTGATGTGTCTTAGGTATTAAGTGAACGTAAATACTTAAAGTCATTTACAATTTATTTAAACAAACAGTTAAAAACTAAAATACAATTATTATATGAAGGTTGTATAATATGCTTCAAAGTTTGTACTTGTGTTCATGGATGTTTTGTAAAAGATTTTACAATTTGTTTTAAAGTTTGTACATATGATCATGGAGTGATTTATCATAAGTTTGTACATAATGTTTCAAATATTGTACATATGGTCATTGAGGTGTTTTACCATAAGGTTGTATATAATGCTTAAAATAATGTACATATAGTCATGATGTATTTTATCATAAGGTTATACATAATGCTTTATATATTATATAATTAATATGTTAATATTTTTATTATAAATAATTAATTATTTTAATGACATCATCATTAGTAGCTTAGAAATTTTTTATTTATTTTTGATTTTTTTTAAAAGTAAAATAATCCTTATTTATGACATCATCATTTTAGACATTTGTATGATATAGATAAATATATATGGGGCTAATCAAGGGGGAAACATTTTTCGAGGGAGGAAGGGGGAAGTAAATTTTATTTTTTTTCAGGTTTTTTTTTAAATTTTTTTAACAAACATTAAGATTATGTGAAAATATGAATATTTAGAAAAGAACACTTTGTGATAAATGTTATTATTTTGACCAGAAAATGCTCGAAGAAATAACATTTATTGATAAATGTTATTCATGATAACATTCATCATGATGTATGTTATTCTCCGAGCATTTTTTTTCATCTTTTGTGAAGTTTTTTTTTCAATATTTAGCCCGAGAGTTTTGGGTTTAGTCCCTAAATCCTAAACTCCCAATCGTTCGTGTTAAAAACACATATTTATCCCTAAATC
Source organism: Rutidosis leptorrhynchoides (assembly GCF_046630445.1). Taxonomy (NCBI): domain Eukaryota; kingdom Viridiplantae; phylum Streptophyta; class Magnoliopsida; order Asterales; family Asteraceae; genus Rutidosis; species Rutidosis leptorrhynchoides. The sequence continues at coordinate 457,403,209 of NC_092334.1, forward strand.
TAAACCTTAATTTTTAAACTTTAATTTCTAAACCCTAATTTCTAAACCCTAAAAAAACGCTCAAAAATTAACATCCATCACGATGAATGTTAACATGAATAACATTTATCGATGGATGTTATTTCTTCGAGCGTTTTCTTGTCAAAATAATAACATTTATTACAAAGTGTTTTATATATTATAAATAATATGATTTTTAGATAAATAATAATAATAATAATAATAATAATAATAATAACAATAATAATAATAATAATTAATAATAATAATAATAATATAATAATAATAATATAATAATAATAATAATTAATAATAATAATAATAATAATATAATAATAATAATAATAATAATAATAATAATAATAATAATAATAATAATAATAATAATAATAAGTATAATAAATAATTGATAGAAATGGCGTCAATGTGGTTATGAAGACATATATCATGGATGTTAGTCTAGTATGATAGGTTAGTGATGATAGTAAGTGTTGATGTGACTAGGGATGAGCAAAAATCTCGAAACCGTACCGGTACCGGTACTGAAATACCGTACCGATGGTATTATGTATCGGTTCTTGATTTAAGACGATTTCGGTATCGGTATCAGTACGGTATCGGTACCATTCGGTATCCGTACCCATGAACATCACTTGATACAACTTTCACACTACCTTCTATTTCTCGAAATGCCATAAAATCATTGTCAAAAGATATATTCGTGAATATAATGCAAAAAGTATACCAATATTAGTTGTGTGACAAATTTAATTGTGTATATTGAAAAAGAAAAATTATAAAAATCGAAAAAATGTAAATTCGGGAAAAACGGGTATAATACCGAAAATACCGGTACTGATTTCGGTATTCCAGTACGTATTCGGTTCTCGATTTTCCTTATTTTCGATATCAGAATTTTCGATATTGGTACGGTACGGTATGGTTTTTGTACGGATCTCATCCCTAGATGTGACACTGATAATGTAATTGTTAAGACGCGTGTTAGATAAAAGTAGTCTAAACTGTTCAACCCGTAAGAAGCACTTCGGTCACTTGCTATGGTGTGTGAGTGACCACCGCCACCCACCGCCACCGAGTAACTGTAGTGACCCGAACTTTTCCATGTTTATATATATTATTTGAGATTGATATTTACATGATTAAATGTTTCCAACATGTTAAGCAATCAAACTTGTTAAGAGTTGATTAATTGAAATATGTTTCATATAGACAATTGACCACCCAAGTTGACCGGTGATTCACGAACGTTAAAACTTGTAAAAACTATATGATGACATATATATGGATATATATATATAGTTAACATGATACTATGATAAGTAACATATCATTAAGTATATTAACAATGAACTACATATGTAAAAACAAGACTACTAACTTAATGATTTTTAAACGAGACATATATATAACGATTATCGTTGTAAAGACATTTAATGTATATATATCATATTAAGAGATATTCATACATGATAATATCATGATAATATAATAATTTAAAATCTCATTTGATATTATAAATATTGGATTAACAACATTTAACAAGATCGTTAACCTAAAGGTTTCAAAACAACACTTACATGTAACGACTAACGATGACTGAATGACTCAGTTAAAATGTATATACATGTAGTGTTTTAATATGTATTTATACACTTTTGAAAGACTTCAATACACTTATCAAAATACTTCTACTTAACAAAAATACTTACAATTACATCCTCGTTCAGTTTCATCAACAATTCTACTCGTATGCACCCGTATTCGTACTCGTACAATACACAGCTTTTAGATGTATGTACTATTGGTATATACACTCTAATGATCAGCTCTTAGCAGCCCATGTGAGTCACCTAACACATGTGGGAACCATCATTTGGCAACTAGCATGAAATATCTCATAAAATTACAAAAATATGAGTAATCATTCATGAATTATTTACATGAAAACAAAATTACATATCCTTTATATCTAATCCATACACCAACGACCAAAAACACCTACAAACACTTTCATTCTTCAATTTTCTTCATCTAATTGATCTCTCTCAAGTTCTATCTTCAAGTTCTAAGTGTTCTTCATATATTCTACAAGTTCTAGTTACATAAAATCAAGAATACTTTCAAGTTTGCTAGCTCACTTCCAATCTTGTAAGGTGATCATCCAACCTCAAGAAATCTTTGTTTCTTACAGTAGGTTATCATTCTAATACAAGGTAATAATCATATTCAAACTTTGGTTCAATTTCTATAACTATAACAATCTTATTTCAAGTGATGATCTTACTTGAACTTGTTTTCGTGTCATGATTCTGCTTCAAGAACTTCGAGCCATCCAAGGATTCGTTGAAGCTAGATCCATTTTTCTCTTTTCCAGTAGGTTTATCCAAGGAACTTAAGGTAGTAATGATGTTCATAACATCATTCGATTCATATATATAAAGCTATCTTATTCGAAGGTTTAAACTTGTAATCACTAGAACATAGTTTAGTTAATTCTAAACTTGTTCGAAAACAAAAGTTAATCCTTCTAACTTGACTTTTAAAATCAAGTAAACACATGTTCTATATCTATATGATATGCTAACTTAATGATTTAAAACCTGAAAACACGAAAAACACCGTAAAACCGGATTTACGCCGTCGTAGTAACACCGCGGGCTGTTTTGGGTTAGTTAATTAAAAACTATGATAAACTTTGATTTAAAAGTTGTTATTCTGAGAAAATGATTTTTATTATGAACATGAAACTATATCCAAAAATTATGGTTAAACTCAAAGTGGAAGTATGTTTTCTGAAATGGTCATCTAGACGTCGTTCTTTCGACTGAAATGACTACCTTTACAAAAACGACTTGTAACTTATTTTTCCGACAATAAACCTATACATTTTCTGTTTAGATTCATAAAATAGAGTTCAATATGAAACCATAGCAATTTGATTCACTCAAAACGGATTTAAAATGAAGAAGTTATGGGTAAAACAAGATTGGATAATTTTTCTCATTTTAGCTACGTGAAAATTGGTAACAAATCTATTCTAACCATAACTTAATCAACTTGTATTGTATATTATGTAATCTTGAGATACCATAGACACGTATACAATGTTTCGACCTATCATGTCGACACATCTATATATATTTCGGAACAACCATAGACACTCTATATGTGAATGTTGGAGTTAGCTATACAGGGTTGAGGTTGATTCCAAATTATATATAGTTTGAGTTGTGATCAATACTGAGATACGTATACACTGGGTCGTGGATTGATTCAAGATAATATTTATCGATTTATTTCTGTACATCTAACTGTGGACAACTAGTTGTAGGTTACTAACGAGGACAGCTGACTTAATAAACTTAAAATATCAAAATATATTAAAAGTATTGTAAATATATTTTGAACATACTTTGATATATATGTATATATTGTTATAGGTTCGTGAATCAACCAGTGGCCAAGTCTTACTTCCCGACGAAGTAAAAATCTGTGAAAGTGAGTTATAGTCCCACTTTTAAAATCTAATATTTTTGGGATGAGAATACATGCAGGTTTTATAAATGATTTACAAAATAGACACAAGTATGTGAAACTACATTCTATGGTTGAATTATCGAAATCGAATATGCCCCTTTTTATTAAGTCTGGTAATCTAAGAATTAGGGAACAGACACCCTAATTGACGCGAATCCTAAAGATAGATCTATTGGGCCTAACAAACCCCATCCAAAGTACCGGATGTTTTAGTACTTCGAAATTTATATCATATCCGAAGGGTGTCCCGGAATGATGGGGATATTCTTATATATGCATCTTGTTAATGTCGGTTACCAGGTGTTCACCATATGAATGATTTTTATCTCTATGTATGGGATGTGTATTGAAATATGAAATCTTGTGGTCTATTGTTACGATTTGATATATATAGGTTAAACCTATAACTCACCAACATTTTTGTTGACGTTTAAAGCATGTTTATTCTCAGGTGAATATTAAGAGCTTCCGCTGTTGCATACTAAAATAAGGACAAGATTTGGAGTCCATGTTTGTATGATATTGTGTAAAAACTGCATTCAAGAAACTGATTTCGATGTAACATATTTGTATTGTAAACCATTATGTAATGGTCGTGTGTAAACAGGATATTTTAGATTATCATTATTTGATAATCTACGTAAAGCTTTTTAAACCTTTATTTATGAAATAAAGGTTATGGTTTGTTTTAAAATGAATGCAGTCTTTGAAAAACGTCTCATATAGAGGTCAAATCCTCGCAACGAAATCAATTAATATGGAACGTTTTTAATCAATAAGAACGGGACATTTCAGTAACCACCACCACCAGCAAATCGTGAAAGATCTCGCTAGTGGAGCCTGCAGCGGCTCTAACGAGTCGGCTGTGTGGCCCACGTGTTTTTTTTTCTTTTTATTTTCCAACGGCTCCAAACTTTTAATTATTTTTATTTTATTTTATTTTATTTTATACTTTTTTACTCTATAAATACAAACACATACTACACAAACATAATCACACACTCATACTACACTTTCAATTTTTATTCTATATCAAACACTCTCAACCTTCAATTCATATTTTCAAAAAAAAAAAAAAAAAAAAAATTCAAATGGCTTTGGAAGATTTATTACTTTCTGAGAGCGAAAGCGAGACGGATAGTGATAGCGCAGAGTCCGATTCCGATGAAGATTTAATTCAAGAAGGTTACAGCGCGCCTAACTTACTCGATTCGCTTGATGCAATGGACGAAGAAGATGAGGCTCGAAATTCTCGTACAAATATTAGAAGACGCCGGTTACAAAGAGATCATATTGATACTGGTAATCGTTTGTTTTACGACTATTTCTCGGATAATCCAACATTTCCTGGTGATTATTTTCGAAATCGATTTCGAATGAGTAAGTCATTGTTTATGCATATTAGTCATGCTATTCTATCGTATAATTCTCAACCGAGACCCGATTATTTTAAATTTTTTGATCAACGGTACGATGCAACCGGTCAACTCGGTTTCAATATTTTTCAAAAGTGTACATCGCCCATACGTCAATTGGCGTATGACATTGCGCCTGATGCATTCGATGAGTATTTACACATGGGCGCATCAACGTCTCGTGATTGTTTAAAAAATTATTGCAAATGTATTATTCATATGTTTTCGCGAGAATATTTAAGGAAATCAATTGAAGAAGATGTTCGTCGATTGCATGCCAAACATTTGGAGATGCACTGTTTTCCGGGTATGTTAGGTAGTCTCGATTGCATGCACTGGCCTTGGAAAAATTGTCCAGTTGCGTGGCAAGGGCATTACCACATGGGTGATCACGAAGGACCAACAATAATGCTCGAGGCGGTTGCGTCCTACGATATGTGGATTTGGCATGCTTTCTTTGGTCCATCGGGTTCGAACAATGATATTAATGTTCTTAATGAATCGGATTTGTTCGAAGATTTATTGAATGGTCTAGATCCGGAGGTCCGTTACATTATCAACGGGCACGAATTTACAAAAGGATATTACTTGGTAGATGGCATATACCCAGAATGGGCAACACTTGTCAAGTCGTTTAAATGTCTAATTGAGCCAAAAAATGTAAAGTTTAAATGTTTTCAAGAAGCCGCGAGAAAAGACGTTGAACGAGCTTTCGGTGTTCTTCAAGGTCGTTGGGCAATACTAAAACACCCAACAAGACCTTTTAGTATCAGTAAAATACGTCGAATCATGTACACTTGTGTTACACTTCACAACATGATCACCGAAGACAACGAGCGCAACATATGCGACCTCGAAGAGGATTATCTCCGCGAACGAGAAAACATGCCGCGACGTACTTGGACGGAGAGAGTTGCGCTCCAAGATCGGGTGGATCGAGAGATGCGAGATAAAAGAGCGCATCATGTCCTTCGCAACAATTTGATCGAACACATTTGGACACTCCCGGATGATTATATTATTCGAAACAATTAGCGTTATTTATTGTGTTTTTTATTTATGTATTGTCTTTTATTTATTTTTAATTATGTAATGTTTTTAATTTTTAATAATGTAATGTTTTTATTTTATTTAATAAAATGTTATTTTTTAATTATGTAATATTTTTAATTTTTAATAATGTAATGTTTTTATTTTATTTAATAAAATGTTATTTGTATTTATTTATTGTATTTAAATAATAATTTTAAATTTGTTAAAGTTTGAAATGTAGTGTATGATAGTGAGTATTTAGTGAAAGGAATGTTAAAGGGTTTGTGCTGATGTGACGCTGATGCGTCAGAGAAAATAGAAAATGATAGTGAAAGGATTGTATGATAGCAAGTGGCCTTAGACCACACCCTATGGATACGTTACCCGTCGTTATAAGGCCATGTAGCATTCATTACCCGTTTGGTGCCATAGGCACCAATTCATTATAGGTTTTAGTTATAGGATTTCACCATGGATTTAACGGAAGAAAGAGGGATAGTTATAGTAATTGTAGGTCCCAGTGGATTTTTATTGTTGGACTTGGTGCTTTATTGCTTGTACGTTGTATATTAAGAGGAGTATTGTTTTAGTCATGATATGGAGTGTTTAGTTATGAGTTAGTTATAGGATGTTGGTGTTGATGTGGCGCTGATGTGGAAGGTTAAAAGGGTGAATAGTTTAGTTACGATAGGGAGTAACCTTAGTATTTGATAAAGAGATGTGATACTCACACATCAGTTTTTGATCTGTACATACTTTTTACCATAAAGCTTACAATTATATCCTTAAATTTATCTAGGGAGTCCAACCACTATTATTGTAAGTAAGTACATATTAGTAAATTAAGTTAGAGTGGTTTTAGTTAGCGTCTCGGTTATGTCTTAGTTAAAGTGGTTTTATGTCTTCGAGCCTTAATTTAAGATAGTCCTGTTGTAATTCTTGTTTTTGTCTCTTTTTTGGAGTTCAAGTTTTTTATATAGTTTTTGTTTCTTTGCTAAAAAAAAAAATAAATTAAGTGTATATGGATTAAAAATTGATATGTGAGTATCAACTTCCTTTGATAAATGATACCATCACCGGTGTACCTCACAAGATAGACCAACCTATATATCAGAACGAAATAAAGACAAATACATCGTTTTCAACGAAATTATCAAAGATAGACATGTCTTCAAAGATCATACTCATGATTCGGCACGTATATCTTCAAACTATAGGACCATTTATATTTTATATTTTATTTTTTCACGTTTAAAATTCTGAAGTACCCAGTTGACCATTTATTTTCTTAGCTTGAAAGAGAAGAAAAGAAAGCACCTTTATGCATCCATTTAATTTGAAGAACACGATAATCATAAAAATCCCAAAACTAAGAATTTCAAGAATGCATTTTTCTGTCGATCATAAAAAATTTCAAGAAAATTTATCCACACAGTTTAGACCTTTGCAAAGATCCTTCCAGTTTTGGGCTAGGGCTGCTGATATATACGCTGGGTATAAGGTAAGTTTGTAAGCTAAAGATTCAATTTTTTTTGCCCCAATTTTCGTTTTGTTTAATTTCTTGATTTGGGTGTTTGTGTGTGTTGTTATAGGTATTTCAAATTAGGGTTAGTTTTGAGAAAGATGTGAAAAAGGCAGAAGCAATGTGGGAGAGACAACATGAGCATGCTGCTGATAAAATTTATTCCATGTGTTATGACATGGGTGGATTCTTTCTCAAGGTTAGTTTAATTACAATTTTCCTTTAATGCGTACAATTCTTTAATTTCAAATTTTGCTTTTTCTCTGTTGGGTATAATCTTTATTTGTTGATTGTGAAATTGTGACAGTTTTTTACACTTTTTTGTGTGAATATGCTGATCCTTATAAATCTAACTTCATACTTTTTCATGTTTTCTCTGGCCCCTACACCTTAACCATAGAGGGTGTGACTTTTTATGTTATTTTGTTACCCATTAAGGTATTAAGGTGTGAATCAATTTGAAGGTTTATCAGTTTGGGTTGTATATGAGATTTGGTGGTAACTTTGTAAAAAAATGCATTTTTATATGTTCTAGTTACTCCAATGTTGTTTATACTAAAAAAGTTTGTGTCTTTATGTAAAATTGGGTTATGGTTAGGTGGCTCAAGTCATTGGGAAACCTGACTTAGCCCCGGCTGCATGGGTTAGAAAGTTAGTAACTTTGTGTGATCATGCTCCTCAAACTCCATCAAATGTGGTGCGCGTTGTTCTTGAAAATGAGTTGGGTATAAGTGTTGACGAATTGTTTGACCGATTCGATTGGGATCCTATCGGCTCTGCTTCAATAGCACAGGTTCTTTACTTTATTGCCACTCGAAACATAATATTTCACTCAAACGTCGTGAACCTGGATTTGACATGTTTTTTAGCAAAAAGTTTTGCTCACATATGTTACTTATATCATATAGGTTCACCGAGCTAGGCTGAAAGGTGATAGAAAAGACGTTGTTGTGAAGGTACAACATCCGGGCGTTCAAGATTTGATGATGACTGACCTTAGTAATTTACAGGCTTTTGCGTTATGTGTACAAAAGATGGATTTAAATTTTGATTTTGTCTCTGTGTGCAAAGAAATGGAGAACCAGGTGAACACTAATCAGAATCACATTTATTTGTTCATATGAACTAGGACTTCAAAGTTGTGATTGATTGTGCGTTTTTGTAACTCTTTTGACTTAAATTTTACATTCATCTCAATAATTATTTATTCCACAACTTCTTGTTTCTCCAGAGATGTTTATTTTTGACAATAAATAGTCTGAAAAATATGTTTTTGCCTGATATTCACAAAAGTTTTTATGATCACATTAGACGCAAATCCAAACACCCTTTTCGTAATTCTTTTCAAAATTAAGCATGATCATGTATATTAGCCTTTTAAAGCATTCAAGGTTCAAAAAGAATGTTCTTTTGTTTTTACATAATAGGTTGTTGTTTTGTGTATGCGGGTAATAACCTTATGCCCATTCTTGTCATTTAAGATAGGGTACGAATTCGATTTCACCAGAGAAGCTGATGCGATGGATAGAATTAGACATTTTTTGAGTAAAAATAACAAAAAGCCCGTGGTCAAAGTGCCACGCTTGATCAAGAGTGTGGTTACTAGGTAAGTAAAAAAATTTCTTACGTGTGTTTTTTTATTTTTCAATTGAACCTTTCACATATCTAAATTTGCCGTTGAATTTCTTAAACATATGCTCCCTCCGTCCCATATTAATAGTCTTGTTTTAACTTTAGAAGTCTTTTCTTTCCAACTTTGACTTTAAATTATTATTTTTATGTTATATAATACTTGATGAACTTTATACCGGTAAAAATATATTCAAAAACCAATCCATTGATGTAACTATTATCGAATAATATTCAATACAAACAAAAATATTTAAAGTCAAAGTTGGAAAGAAAAGACCTGCAAAGTCAAAACATGAATATTGATTCTATAAAACTCTATGTATAACAAACAATCAAAGGACAGCGTTTGGTTCGTCGAATGTTTTTGATGGACTTTAAATTTATTAAAGGAATTGGAATGTCATGAAATGTGAACCAAACCCTCTTTTATGGAATGGAATCAAGATTTCAATTCCATTGAATTCTTCGAAGTACTACAACCAAACACATCCTAAGACTTTATTTGCATTATGTCCATGATGAAAACACAATTTCAAGTTATTTCACTACTAATAATTGTTCATTTTATTCGTATCTAGTAGGAGGGTCTTGGCAATGGAATATATAGATGGAATTCCAATTCTAAATCTCAAAGACGAAATCATTAAAAGAGGGATTAATCCTGACGGTAAGATTGCAGCAGCAGCAAAGCAGTAAGATCCATAGACCCCGAGAGTATGAAACTTTTGTTGCAACATTGCTTTCAAATTTTAAAATAAATGCAAATCTAACAACACTATAAATTTTAATGTAGGAAAATTCTAAAAAGTTTGGGACTTGCATATGGACAAATGATACTCAAGAGCGGGTTTTTTCATGCAGATCCGCACCCCGGAAATATTCTCATCTGTAAAGGCTCGGAGGTAAATGAGAAACCAAATGGTTAAATACTCCCTATATGTCTTTGAAATTGCAACATTTACATTTTTTTTTTGTTTTGAGAAACTGATTAAGAATTCAAATACTAAGTTTGATTTATTCTAGCTAAGGCGTGAAATTGGCATGTCCACCAATCGTTTGATTGTATAGTTTAGGCAAGACAAGGTTGTCGAACAAGAATTGAGCTCCTTTACTAAGTTGGACCAGCTTTAGAGATTAACAAATATAACTCAATTAAGTATTAAAATCATATCATTTGCTACTCAAAGAACTCGGATGAGGGGGATATTATTACCTCCTAAATTGTGTATATTTTAGGCGATATCATAACTCTTGTTGATTCTTTATATATTGTAACATCATTCCCAAATTTTGTCGCTTAGGTTGCTTTGCTTGACTATGGACAAGTCAAAGACCTTCCGAAACCCTTGAGACTTGGTTATGCGAATTTGATTCTTGCTATTGCGGATAATGATCACGTAAGGGCATCTGAGGGCCTTAGGTAAATATACATCTTTACACAACTTGTTGCATCTATACATGTGGTTATAGGTGGCTCGAGTTAGGTACTTGGCTACGGGTTAAAAAATTCCGTTTTTTTTATGGGGTGGAACATATCAGGTTGAGGCCACCGAACCTTTTTTTTTTTTTTTTTTTTTTTTTTTTTACCAATTTGACTCGTTAGTGGTAAAACATAAGAATTGAACGACTTTTGTATATAATGGTTTAGAATAACTACCATCTTTAATTCTTGAAATGATGTTTTGTGGTTACTGGGAAAGAGGAAAACAACCCAAGTATACATAATAAAAACACAAGGTGCTTTGGTTGGCTTGTGCAGTATTTGATATGATATTTTTGTTTGGAACGTTGATAATATTATCAGGGAACTTGGAATTGATACATTGAGCCTATGCGAGAATGAACGGGCAGAACTGTTCAAGTTAGCACAGGTTATGTTTGACACAAAGTTGCCACCTGGAGTCAATATGATGCAGCCTTTTGCAGATGATTCATCGTTAAAGAAGATTGCTGTACAGGTTTATGTTGTAATAGAAATTATTGTTGCCTTGAAATATACTCCATGAAATTATACTTTATTACCCCGTACTAAACTTTATTAATAAATGCTGACTAGGCCTTCCCGGAGGAGTTGTTTTCGGTTCTACGTACGGTGCACTTGTTGAGAGGGCTTAGTGTCGGTCTTGGACTCACTTACTCGTGTGCTGATCAATGGCGACCCATTGCTGAAGAAGCTTTGTATCATTCGGGCAGACTTAAAGGTATTGCATGAACTGTATGGATACTTTGGGTAAAAAGTTATATTGGTAATTTTTTGGTACAGATTGAAAGCGGCTACATAATTTTTTTTCTGTAATAAAGCGCTTTTCTAAGCTTTTCAAATTAAGAATACGCGTTGGACAACTTTTGGCCTGTTTTTTTTTTTTTTGTAACTAAAGCATAATTTAGAACCAATGTGTTGCAAGTAAACGTGTTAAAGATTGCTACCACTATGATACAACTAGTAAGCTGATTAAGGTAACATTTGTTTTTTAATATGTTTTTTCTGAAGATCTTCGGACCATTTCTGTGATAAAGATGTGGCCTAAGGGTCATGCTGAATAGTGAAGACTTTGTTTATATGTCTCTGCAAAATAACATAATCTTGTCTGCAACACTTAGAAGCATATTTCTAAATCTGGGAGTTTGCACACAGAATAAGACATTATTTTATATGTGTCTTCAGAAAAACATATAGTCTGCTGTATAAACATCTGCGGGCGTGTAGACATAAGGCATAATAAGATGTGCAAACTGAAAAACAAATGACACCCAAGTTAAATTTATTCTGTTTCAGATGATGATTTGAAGTCTAGAAGCCTACGTAGACGGAAGTTTTTCAAAAGATCACCAAGATGGAGGAAGTAACTGGAAGGCAGAAACCACCGGTGTGTTGTGTCTCTGGCAACCTTATATATACAAATCCACTTAGATTTGATAATTCTTCCATTTTTTCAACATCATCCAGTAATCTTCCTTCTCCAATTTCTGAAGGTAAGAACCGCAACATTAGGTGCAAGGTTTTTTTAGCAATAATGTTACGTCACTTATACATTGTGCATTAGAAATGGTCTTTTAACTCTTTTTTGTATCATTATTTAAATTTAAATTTAATAAATTAATTAATTTTGTAACGTGGATGTACTTTATTAGATTGAGTGATTTGTAATGTGGATGTACTTTATTAAATTAAGTAATTTGTAATTGGTTATAGTGGTCTAGTCTTTTTAGTCTGAGTGACACGGGCCAGCTATATAGGATACGGGCCATGTCGGCTATTTAGGACACGACCATGTTGGCTATATGGAACACGGGCTTTCAGCTATGTAGGAACGAGCCATGTCCGCTATATATGCCACAGGCTTGACTGCTATAACTGCTATATAGGACTCAAGATATGTCCGCTATCTAGAAAACGGCCATGTCCGCTATATATGACACGGGCTTGTCGGCTATATCGGACACGACATGTCCGCTATTCAGAACACGGGCTATGTCCCATATATAGGACATGGATCTTGTCTGCTATTTAGGACACATGTCCGGTATAAGAAGGTGAATTAATCGATGCTCCTGCTTGTGCTTCCATAGATCGTTCTGAAGTAGCACTAATGGTCATCTATGATTTATTTTTATTTTTTTAACAAACGACTTGAAAATTTATAGGTTTCCTAAATACAAGTCCTCAAAAAATAGAAATATAAGTTCGTTTGATGAATTGATGATAGTGCAATAGCAATGAAGGATGATTGCTCTTCTGAAATATGTACTATGTGCAGATGCTTAAAATGTGTACCATGATCCACCATAACCCAGGATTCATTGATAGATTGCTAGAAATTAGGTTAATTGGTAAAGATGAAGAAGATCTTGCCAAGAACATATGAAGGTTGCAACATTTACATTTTACAGTATATAAATATACAGATACATATAAACTAAATATTAAATATTTAATATATGTACCATAAATAATACGAGTAGCATAATAATAATGTTTATTTTACAAACAAACTTAAACCAAAAACCGTTACTTTTTGTGAGTAAAACCAAAGTCAAATTAGCCAACCCACTTCAATAAAATCAATTTGGTTCTGTCAATTTCGTGAGTGAAACCGTTTAATGCACACCCCTACCTTCGAATTGCCATCACTCTATCCATTTTTTATTTTGTCTCTGATAGAACTTGCTTTCAGCTGACAATAAAATGCTGATTTGCCTTTCTGAAAAAAATTATACTACAAATTCACATTGAATGATTGAACTATAATACTGAAAACTTCAGTTAATCAATATTTTCAATTGTTTTTTTGGTTCGATCGGTTAAGTTGGTTAGATTAGTTGATGTAAAGCGATTTTGCAATTAAAAAAATGTTCTCAGTTGATTTGTGTCAAGCAAATTACTACCTCCGTCCCACCAGAAGTGTCCACTTTGACTTTTGACAGTCTTTATTTGTCAACTTTGACTATTAATATTTATGTCTGTGTTATATAATATTTGATGAAAATTATATGAAATGATTGAGTTTTAAGTGTGTTTTCATTGGTATAACTTTCATCAAATATTATATAACACTAACAAAAATATCTAAAGTCAAAGTTGAATTAGGAAGACTGGAAAAAGTCAAAGTGGACATTTCAGGTGGGACGGAGGGAGTATAAGAGTGGATATATCAATGTAGTTTTTTAACTCTCAATATTTGGAGTGCATGATAGATAAACAAAATAAGCAATCATCGACAACACTAACTTATTTTGATAAGTTCACATAATAACAAGACACTTAAACTCACAACATGCCTTCGGATTGGTCTAGGTTTCCTTCCGGACAGTAGTTGGGAGCGGGTTATGCAACTACGGGAGGTGAACGCGTGGGTGGTTTAGTCCCCTGGGTGATCCCAAACTGATGTGTAAAAAAAAAAAAATCAGTGACCCTATACGGATCCAATTGCTTTCACCTGTTTTTATATATGGCAAGCCATGTTTAATGGAACTGGTGGATCATTGAATGCCCCGTTGACTATCTTAGCATACATCCATTTGTTAGCTGCCTCAGTGAAGTGAATCCCGTCCCAAAGGATTCGCGTCGAAGGATCTTTACAAGACTTTGCAATCAAAATTTCTTTACCTTTCACCATTTTTGTTGTCCCACACCTTCTTGCATTGTTAAAATTGTATCTTCCACCGTGCCCACAACACACCAAGAACGGGTCACCATATCCTATCACAATATCATCACAAATTGACAATCGGCTAATCTTTAAGGACGACGACTTAAATTTGTTGACCCACTCCGCCCATTAGTGATAAAAGACGTACAACTGTAACCAGTTTATAATTAAGTAAATGGTTCAAATTAAACACAATCTTACCGAGCTTTTTTGACTGGGCAATGAGTGAATACTTGACTGAATAGATATCAACATAGGTGATTGCAGCCAACTGAAGTTCATTTCGGAGTTGTATTATGGTTTCCTTGAGCTTTTGGTTAAAATACTGTGAAACGCCGTTAAATGTTGAGGCACAACCATGCTTATCTACCTGTGCCGCTGTGATCAAGTGCGTATCCAATATATAAGGCAAACAACCAACTGGTCCTGTGTTGTGTATCCAAAATGTTCGCCCACCAAGAGCATACACATTCTGTTTACAGATTGTAATACAAGAACGTTACAACACAACTAATTTTGGCTGTATTCAACCACTTACAACCTCGTATGATTTCTTATATTTACAATGAAAATAGTCGATAAAAGTGACACCGAATTAATGGAAATCGCGATTTGTGAAAATGACAACAAAGTGGCACACTATCTCACCTTGATGGTAGTCTTAAACTGTGATATAACTTCTGGGACATAGGCTTTAACTTGTTCAGTAGACAGATTGAGTTTGTATCCGGCAGTTAGATCATTTTGGCCTATATCAAACGTGTATAAAGCACTAGAAATTTTTTCTTTTGGCGGAAACAGGTTCTTAAACACATCTCCTGCAAAATTTGCCATTTTAAGTATAATATAATATATTTCATAATTTCATAAATTCATAATATAGAAGTAATATATATGTGAGTACCTCTTTCACGGATTATTTGTGACCTTTTCAAGAAATTTGAGAATTCGACATACTGAACGTCTAAGGAAATGGGGCTATATCCACTTTGGAAAATGGTAGTGTTTTGACGTCGGATTGTGGATCCGGCAGTCGCAAAATTGGCTCCGTGGCTGAAATTTGTGCCCATTGAATCAAGAAATGGATTAAGGTGAGGTAATCCTAAACCTTCAGCTGAATATAAAATACTCAACTTAGTACAAAATATATTTACAATATTAAGTTGGGTGGTGATATTTCCAACCATGTTTTTGATAAATCCAAACATATTTGTTATCACTTTCCAGTAATACCCTTAAATGATTTGAAATGGAAAATTTATATAAAATATCATTAAGGGTAAATTAGTCAATTTAAGTGGATCTATCAAATAAGTGTTTGGAAATATCAAGTCTCTAGTTTTTATTTATTTTTTTATTTTCTTATTTGTAAATTCTATTGATTAAATTGCCTTTCTATTTTAGAACGGTTAAATTAGGACGGAGGAGTACTAAGGTATCAAATGACCACTGTCAGTAGTATTTTTTTATAATATTATAATTGTAAAAAAATATTAGTATAACTTTTTGTATGTGTATATCTAATATCTATATCTATATCTATTACTCCCTCTATCCACTATTTCATTTTGGCATGTTTCAAATTAATTGTCCACTTCCATAAATGGAAAGGAAAGAAGATATTTCATTGTGGATCTAAGAAGATATTGAAATGAAATTATTGGAATTTTCTTAAACTATGTATTTTTTGTCTGGTGACAATAAATATGGGAGGGAGTGAGTATCTATTATTATAATAATCATAAAGTACTAACTTTTGGTCGTGATTATTTGTTTTTGTCTGTAACGGAGAAATCTCAATCAAGTCAATCGACGATTTAAATTTAAAAATAACCTAATAATAATGAACACATTCAATTCGAATTAAGTAGCCTTTGATTTGCAAAATGTCTTAAAAAACAGAGCTTACAATGCTAGACAACGAACAGATGTAACGAAATGAATGCTTACCAATGAAATCCATTAAAAGACGTCCATCACACTGGCGACCAGCAGGAGAATGGAAGTACGTTTGGCCGTAGGGTGGAGGAAGCTGTCCGAAAACTGCAGATAAACCGCCGGTATCTGAATTCGAATCACCGAAGTTGAATACTGCAGGGAATTTGCATTCAGGTAAACTGAATATAAATATTGGTTGCAGTAATAATAGAAGAAAAGTTAGTTGCTTGCAAATTAGAAACGTTGATTTTAGTCTGTGAGATTCCATTAGAGAGAAAGAAGATATATTTTTCAATAAATAAAATAGGTGGTGGACCATATGTATGTGAAAAAAAAGCCAGTACTACATTCGTATTTTGGGGGTTAACTAAGAACGTTATTAGACTCTCATCCATCATTAAATTTCCTCCTAAGAATAAACACTGATATTAGGCAACATTTTTTTTAGTACGGCAATTTCGGCATCGAATTCTCTCATTTGCTACTCACGCACCCGTTAGGAAGAAACTCCTCGCATCCATCGCGAAAACGGTAACCAGAATGCTTTAGGTTAACTGCTTGGCCCGCACAGAGTGAAGGATATCAGAGGCACAACTTTGGAGAAAACTCCCCTACGATTTAAACCTGCACATATTTTTTCAACGATACGGACCTACAATCAACTGGGCCTTTTTACTACTCAACCAATAATACTTCCTAAAAACTTCCTTTCAAGACGAAATGAAAACTGAATCACTGTTGTCGACGACAAACTTTCTCGATATAATCCATGCGACCATGCCCAATAGTCTTATAGTCTTTAGTGCCATATAAATTTATAGAAAGATACCGAGAGAATAGGATTGTAAAATGTGAATGAATACAAAGATGGATCTCATTTTTAATTGTGCTTTTGTAAATTTTCAATGACATAAGTTAATTTGGGATGGTTGATGGTACAAAAGTAAACTAGAAAGCAATAAGTGGGGTTTATCTATACCTGGTAAACGGGTAGGGGTGGATCGAGAATCAAACGGGTTTTGGGATGAAACGGGTCATTGGTCGAACGGGTCAGAATTTTAAGACGTGTCAGATGGGTTGGGTCTAAATGTGTTAGATCGGGTTGGATTGGGTCGAGACCCGTTTCTCGAAGTTAAATGATACGCGTTTCAATTGTCAGCTTTACGTTTTTATTTTAGTTTCGCGTTTCAATTTTTCAGACTTGTGTTTAAGTTTTCCTGTTCTTGTTTTTAGTTTTCAGATTTGGATTTAAGATTCAATTTCTTATTTCAGTCAGTTTTTCACATTCGCGTTTCAGTTTTGTGTTTCAAGTTTCACATATTGCGTGTCACTATTCAGTTTTGCGTTTCAATTTCGAGATTGACATTTCTATTTTTATATTCATGTTTCAGTTTTCCGTTTCACAAAACTTAAAATTGAAAAGAGAGAAAACTCACTCGTGAAACTGAAAACTGGAACGAGAAATTGAAAACAAAAACATGAAGCTCGAATGTAGAACGCGAAACTTAAAACTGAGAATTGAAACACGAAACTGAAAACAAATCTAAAATGTGAAAGTGAAACTTGAAACATGGAACCTAAAACAGAAATATGAAACTAAAAATTAAATCCGAAACTGAAAACTGAATGAAATGTGAAACTAAAACAGAAATATGAAACTAAAAATTAAATCCGAAACTGAAAACTGAATGAAATGTGAAACTACTGAAAGTTGGACCCATATACACGATCCGTTGGACCCGTCTCTATTTTTTGGAGTTGATAAATTTTGACCCAATTGACCCATTTCTTTATATGTGTCTAAGACCCATTGAGTTTTAGACAAGTTTGATTTGCCAGGTATAGATTTACCTAATAGGTTGTTGATGGTGCAAAAGTATACTAGAATGCAATAGGTCATTCCATTTTGCTATTTTGTTATGTTGTGTCTGGTTTATAAATAAGATGTAAAATACTATACTATGGAAATCAAAAACCAATATTTTACGAGTAATATGACTTCGATTACATTTCTAGTGCAGTGGGTGTAAAATATAATGTATAATATTTGGTTAATAGACTAGACTTAAACCACCTGATTTTACAATAGGTAGAAAATTTGTCAAATAGTCTCAACCCATACTTTTCAGTAGAACTATAACTTTGTACATTATTATAGATCTCAAAGTTGCAACTTGGAAGAATATTTATAATTATTTATAATTACTAATGATACAATTTAAATATATTCACAGTTGCTTTCTATTCTGTTCTATCAGTACTAAAAGAATGAGAGTAAGTACATCATATCTATTTACACCCTATTTTTGCACACCAAATCAAACATTGTCTCCTTTATTTCATCTGTTCATATTCATACTTCAAAGTTCTTTTTTATTTCCTTTTACTTTTCATATTAATGAGAATGAAATCTTTATTTCTTTAACTCCCACATAATTAGCGTCTTCACTCACTAATTGATCAGAGCTGAGCTATTTCTGTAGCTCTTATTCAACCTTAAACACACATAAGATCAACACCTTTTCACTTGATCAACATTTCCAGCAAGACGCAGCGACAATAGGCTTCGATTTCCATCCAAGAACCAACGAACCCTTTTCTTCTACAATCGTATACCCTTCACAAATCTCGAGCTTTGCGAGCCATTGCCTAGCTCGAGCGGCTAACTTAACCGGTGCAGCCTGAAACCCAGCCCGACTCATTCTTCTTCGCCATTGGTCCACCCTTTCGTGCCTTTCCACCCTATTAGGCCCTTCACAGCTCACAATATTTTTAATCTCTTCTGCATAGTAAAACTGCTCGATTTTTGCTCTTCTTGTGTCGTATTTAGGTAGCATTGCATCCAGGGCGTCGAAAATAGCTGAATAATAATACAATGCTTCCATAAACCGCCCTAGGAAAAATGGCCCGTTATGGCTAGAATCCTGCTCAACGAGCACCAAAACTTTCGGGCACAGTTCGTGTATTATTTGTAGAACTGAGTTTAAAGCACCACGGCTCTCTTTCACGACACAGTGAAGCTGTAGCATGCTGTTTACTACCAATACTTCGTTTTCATACGTTTTTATGTCTTCGGTCTTAAGTGTTTCCAAACTACATTCCACGACCGAAAACTCCAAATGTACGCCTAGAGCTCGGGCGTACACCTCGAGCTCGTCTCCGATGGTACGGAACCGGTTGGCGCATTGTCCAACAGCAGTGATCCTGATGCGACGTACAGCCTGGCTAACATTGTTAGCCAGGTTGTCGATCAAATCACGCCATTGATGTCCATGTGGCAACCCAAGGGTCAACCCAAGGTCAACAACATGAACAAAACTCTCTCCCTCAAAGGCTTCCAATATTGTTAAGTTGGCAACAAAGTGACCAAACTTAATCTGAGGACAAATTTCGTAAACTAGGCGTAACGCCTCTTCTTTTTTCTCCGATGCAATGACATTATTCACGTTCGCCGTTGGGGTCACTAGTCCAACCGCTCCAAGCGGTTGCACCAATGCTAAACGGTCCGTCAACCCCTGCATAAAACATGACGCCACCCTTTGAAAAGACGAACCAAAAACAAGTGCATTGGCTCGTAAGTCGGCTAGTAAATTCGTAGCGTGTGCTTTATCACGACACGCAACAGCTTCAGCGCACGAGATTAGTAACTGAACCAGATGCATCCCGTCAACGTTTCCCTCGTTTTCTATCATCCCATTTTCCAACATCGCGTTATCGATCGCTTCTGCTGCTAAATACCTTTGAGTGTAAGTCCAAATGTGGTCCCTAAACTGCAGCTTAGGTAAACTATTGGTGCTGAAATTTCGACGAATAGGGAAACTTCCACCATCTAACAAACCGATACCGACATTAGTTTCGGGCATACTCACAGTTCTTTTAATCTTTTTGTAGCCACAGGGTTTCTTAGGCAAATTAAGTAACTGCCAAGGGGCAGTAAGATTGTCCAAAACCGACGAATGATAACTTCGTGGACATAACGGAGATAACGAAAAATCTTGATCACGTAACTCTGTTTCGTTAACATTGGTATGTACCTTAATGTCATCATCTTCATCATTGGCGTACAATGATTTTCTCTTCGTATCAACGGATCTGAAACGTGGATCAACTCCATCGACGCCTGTTTTAAGATGATTCAATTTTACATCACTAGAAATTGGGTGTGTGAAAAATTGAGGACCCATCTGAGCCTGCTATCAAGATATTTTTTTTAGATATTTATGTTAAAGATCCAAAAGGGCTCTGAAAGAACCATAAGCCAGGTGTTTGGAGCTTATATAGACTAACTTCTTCGTTTTTATTTCGTTACAACCAATGCTAGATCGTCATCTTCGTAGATTGACAAATAATTTATCAAATAAAATATGAAAAATTTCAACTTTTAGTCATTTTTAAATGAATACGCGACTTAATCTCCTTGTTTATAACAATCCTATGATGCATGGGGTCCTAGAATAATTGAGTAATAAATGAGGCTAGATATTCCAAATTTGTTGGTAAGTAACTAACAGTATACGTTTTTAGTTATCCATACAACTACTTATGAAGTGTTGTTGTACAAAGTGTTAGATTTGAGTACTTTTTAGCTTCTTTGACATCTATGTTACGAACAAGTGTGTGGATTACCGCGTGTTGCTGATTTGCAGCAATACATGCTTTCACTATATATAAAATATATTATACATTATTTTAGTAGTTTACAATTACAATACACATATCGATGATGAGTGAAAACTTACATGCTTCCCTTTAGACTATTTACCCTTAATGAGCCTAGCGGAAAATAATACCCTAGTTAAACCGTTAGTGTGTGTGTGTGTATCGTTTCAGCTTAAACAATTATTGTTTTGAACTTTCTTTTTGTTTGTTCTTACTTTTCATATTCTTCTATTTTCATAATATAAATATATATGATATATATATATATATATATATATATATATATATATATATATATATATATAGTGGTAGGATCAAGAGGGAAGTAACCAATCGGGGGGAAGCAAAAACTTTTTTTTTTTCGTTTTTTGAAAAAACTTTGTTCACGAACATTATAGATTGGATGAAAATATGAACATTTAGTAGAGACACTTTGTGATAAATGTTTTTAGTTTGGCGGAAAAACGCTCGAAGAAGTAATATATAACAATTATCGCTTTTTCGAGCGTATGTTGAGGTTTTAGCTATTGGGGTTTAGATATTAGGGTTTATAGGGTTTAGATATTAGGGTTTAGAAATTTAGGGTTTAGGGTTTAGATTTAGGATTTAGATTGAGTTTTTAACACGAACAGTTTAGAGTGTAGGGTTTAGGGTTTGGTGTTTTGGGTTTATGGAATAAACCCAAAACACCAAACCCTAAACCCTAAACCCTAAACCGGGCTAAATTTTACTTCACAAAACATGGAAAAAAAAATGTTCATATTTTTCACGAACAATATTATCTTGAATGTTATTTTTGTCGATCGTTTTCCCGCCTAAATAATAACATTCATCACGAAGTGTCTCTTCTAAATGTTCATATTTTCGTGTGATCTTGATCACGGAAAAAAAAAACGAAAAAAAAAAAAATTGCTTCCCCCCGCTTCCCCCCGATTGGTTATTTCCCCATTGATCCTGCCCATATATATATATATATATATATATATATATATATATATATATATATATATATATATATATATTTATATTATGAAAATAGAAGAATATGAAAAGTAAGAACAAACAAAAAGAAAGTTCAAAACAATAATTGTTTAAGCTGAAGCGAGATCAAGTTGGGTGACTATTAGTATATAGGAGTAATACCAATTGGACGTATATTTTGATACCGACTAGTTTTTACTTGTTTTGTGGTCAAAGTAAATGACTACATAGCTAATCTTCCTACAACCTGCGAATGGGTTGGAAGGGTCAGGTAATGGGGCAAAATGGGTCTCTGTTGCATAACTAATCTTCCTGCAACCTGCAAATGGGTTGGAAGGGTCAGGTAATGGGGCAAAATGGTTGTCTGTATTACTTTTAATGTGGGTCATAATGGTCCTGGACAAACCTACCTGCAAACGATTACTTTTCATTGTTCAATATAAAGATTTATGATTAGGAAACTATATTACTATTACAATAATGTGTTAATTTTCGAAGTAAAATAATTTAGGTGGTCTTATACTTTTCTGTTGCATTTCGGATGACTTAGAACTCGTCTACAGTTTCAGCATGTTTCTGTTCTAACAGGCTTGTAAATTTACCCATTTGACCCATAAGAGAAAGAGAATAAACCAAAGCGACCCATTTAAATACATGAAGATATGTCTGATTTGGCTTGGAATTTGTCAAAAACAAAAGAATGTGTTCTAAACATTTGAGTATATTACAACTTCAATATCCCTTTGTTTGAAAAACTTTGAGCTGGTTTGTACTATGTAATGGTATATAGCTCTGGTGTATGCTCTATCTTTGTTTGAATAATGTTTAAGATGGTTTTTTTAATTGGTGATATTTAAATGTTTATAATGAATTTTTATATATTGTCACACATCAATTTTCTCTATGATCTATTATAATATTACAAGTCCAATCATAAGTGTGAGTTTATTATTATACATAGAATAGAAAATTTCGATAGGAACTATGATAGAGAAATATTCTAAGGACTATATTTTTCAAACAATATTATTAAGATGATTAAATGATGGATCATATCTGCTCAAGTCCGATTGTGAATTTAGGACCGTTATATTTTAGTTGGGGTTTAGTTACAGTTTCATTGTACTCTATCCGCAAATATAAATCTATCTTCGTGCAAATAAACAAAAAGAAGAGAGAAGTGAGATAAAAAAAAGTCCAATGTTCATAAAAGAAGATTGAACATTCATTCGAGTTTGTATGTTCGACAGTTTCCCGTTGAAACTGTGGTATAGTATTAGATTATGAATTAGATTTGGCCCAAATCCGATTGTGAATTTAGCGCCGTTAGCATTTAGTTGGGTTTATTTAGAGTTTATACACTATATGTAGTTAACTATTACTACATCCATAAAAAATAATTGTCCTAATTTAACTTTTAAAAGTCTTTTTTCTCAAATTCAGCTTTAAACATGTTTGTTTGTGTTATATATCGAATATTTGATGAAATTTTATACGAGGGAATCGGGTTTAAAACATTTTTTTTTAATTGGTATAATTTGCATAAGATGTTATATAACACAAACAAAAATAATTAAACTAAAAGTTGAATAAGAAAACTTTTAAAAATCAAAATGAAACCGTTATTTTAACGGATACACGGAGTATATTAGAATATAACCCTCATTTCTTTGCTTATCTTAATCAAATAAACTTCTTCAAAGACCATTGACTTGTTCTTGTTGAACCTTTGTTGACTTGTTGCATTTTCCCATTCCATCTTAATCAAGTTTTGAACTTTGTGGCAACTAAACAAGAAAGTATGCCCATATTTGGAAAGTTACGACTTTAGATTTGTAAGCCGTTGAGATGATTGGTGCACCAAGTTTCATAGTTCAAACAATGCTTAAACAAATAGTAATTCATAGATATATAATGTATCATTGTTTCCCTGTTTGTAGCATAACAACATAATGTTCAATTCATTTGTTTATCAAGACAATAGTTATCTTTGGTGCTTTGTTTACGGACAAAAAGTATGCGTTCGTTTTACCTTGCAGCCGAATAGTACATTTGCTCTCATCTTTTTATTTGGCTTTTTCGTATGAAATATCTCTAGCACCGCCACCAAATGCCCTCAGTATTTGGTACAAAGGTCTTGCCATCTCTATCAGTCGGCTGCATTAAGATTGAATTGGTCAAATCTTCTACTCCCTCCGTCCCAATTTAATAGTCCTCAGACAAAAGGGCACACAGTTTTAGGAAATTCCACTAACTTCATTTCTCTCCAATAAAATATCTTCTCTCTCCAGATCCACCAATCAAATATCTCCTTTCCTTTGTATTTATGGAAGTGAACTATTAATTTGGGACATCCCAAAATGGAAAAACATGACTATCTAATTGGGACGGAGGGAGTAATTAATATTTACTTGTTTGATTATTAGTAGTGAAGATGTTATAATCTTGTAATGAGACATGACCAATTCAATAACTTAAATCAATCAAATTGTTATAGTATTTGGAAAATGGAGTTGTTAAATCTTTGTTTTGAAGTCAGATTATAGTCAGATCAGATTATTAATTTTTTTTTTTTTTTTTTTTTGCTAAAAACTGAAACTTTATAAAACTCGAGCTTCATCAGAACAATGAAGACTCGAAACACGATTACACAAATACAAACAAAGGCATCGAGGCCTAAACAACACAACCACCATTTAAATTCCCTACAAACCATCACAAACACGAACTCACTAATCGAACCATACAAACACAAAAACACCTACACATTACACAACGAAATAAATCAGATTATTAGATGCTCATTTAATGTACAAACTTTCTTATGACATCCAGAACAATCATCAATAACATCAAACAACCAAAATTTGTTCTTCAACCAGATGAGCAGTTTAATTAATAAAAAAAAACAGTAAAACACAACTACAACAATCTCTCGAGAATATCACAATCTACACATTTGTAATTTTGTTCATAAAATCATGAACAAAATAACTCCAGAAACCCTTAGATCGGCTGGAAAAGAGAAAAGAAAAAACGAAACAAAATGAATTACTTCAATAACTACGAAAAAATAAATCCAAAAGTATATAATAAACTAATTTTTATAAAAGATCCTAAACTTCAGAGTTTTACAACAAGCACCAAACTTCCAAGATTTCTAAAAACTGGCACAATAAACTTTTAAACAATCCTGCACTTAACCAAGTTAAGTTAGAACACATAAAGAAATCAATACAAGGTTAAGATTAATGATTAAAACGACATTTCAACATTTAATAATAGTATATAGTTGAAATAATAGTTAACATTCAAATATAGAGTGTGTTTGGATGAAACTAGCTGGAGCTTGTAGCTAGAGCTTGGAGCTTATGGACTAGAGCTGGAGCTGAAGTTTATTTTTGAAGCTAGTAGTTGGAGCTTATTATTTTCAATAAGTGTTTGGTAAACTATGTGGAGCTTATTTTTCAATTCATAAGCTCTACTTTTTTTCTTCCCATAAGTTACTAGAAATAGCTTATTTTTCTAGAGCTTATGATTTTCATAAGCTATACTTTTTATGTATACCAAACAAAGCTTATTACTTGGAACTTATTAAAATTATATAAGTTCAAGCTCTTATAAGCTTTCATAAGCTCCTGCGCCAAACACACCCATAGTATAGTTGAAGTACAAATAAAAAAGGGGGGGGGGGGAATTGACCCTTTTGCGGCCCCACACCGACCGGTCTCACGGCCAACATGTGAGAGAAAAATCATGTAACTCATGCTTAAAGGGATATGGGACCGGGATTGAACCCATGACCTTCGCTTTATGTTATTAGACTATCATCGCGGGGACAATATAGTTGAAGTAATAGTTAGTGGGATCATGCTTTTTCTGCTAGGTCTCAAGTCTGATTCTCTGCCTCAATGTTTTTTTTTTTTTTTTTTTTTTTTTTTTTTTTTTTTTTCCTCCCTCAATGTTTTTAAAGAGTCAAAACCGAACAAAGACAATATTATATGCGTAGATCATAAATGAACGAGGTTTTTCTTTTTTCATATCGCTCGGGAAGTTCGAGTCTTTTTCTTGTGCGGCCTACTCGAGTCTGTTTAATTGATATATGAACGAATTCATAAACTGATAATATGATCGGTGATATAAAATTATAATATGGATCTTTGATAATAATACAATCTCTACACTAATTATACAGTGATATAAAATTATAATATTGATCTCTGATAATAATACAATCTCTACCCTAATTATGTCGGAAACAGAAACTATTCTGATGATTCATATGTAGCACGTATACATTCAAATACCACCAGTGAGGCATTGCCTGAGTGGTATAAGCTCTGGGTTGGATCTGAGTCCTAGTTGGCGCAAGTTTGATTCCAGGGGGAGGTTATCTCAAGGATTATGTTGTGGTGAATGTTGTGGTGAATAAATGTGTATGCCCTAAGCCACTCAGTTTAATCCAAAGCACACCGGTTACCCAATGCGGCGATGATGTGTTAAAGTTTTCTTCGAACGCGTGTGGGGGTGAAAAATGAAAGTATTCGATGTCGAAATAGGCGTTAAAAAAATACATTCAAAAGCCGAACGAAATATAGTTATATGCCGACGATTCAAATACAGTATTGTGAAATAAATTAACCATTTTAAAACCTTCACTGCTTACTATATACTCCAAGATATTACTTCTGCATAGTACTTGTTAACATGAAAGGGAACGGAGCACATCAAATAGTAAATGATTAAGGTTTTCACTGTCAAACTACCCAAGAAGGGGATTATTTTACGATGTACTTCGTCTAATAAGGTTATCCGGTGACTGTTTCCAACTTTTTATCATAACCTCACCACTAATTACCTTGGAATAGTTGGAGCAAAACAATCAAGTTTGTTTTAAATGCGTTTTAATTTTTAGTTTTTGATTGATTGATTATTAGTCTAATACATCAACATTGCTAAAAATCCAACGATGAAGACCCCGTTGTGAATTTGTTACTATTTGATCATAGTTAGGTACTTAAAACGGATGACACAATCAAAGTTAGTACGTAAGTAAATACCCGAATAAACACTATCTAGCATCTATCATCCATAATAAGAGGGACAACACACAATGCAAGCTAGCAACAAAAACGCCGATGAAACACCATCATCTTCATAATAAGAAGTACTCCTGTTGAACTTGGGCGTGTTACTTTTGTTGCATTGCGATACAATCTGTTTTCGATAACATTGACTTCTTTGATTTTGACTTTTCTTCTTCTGTTGTCTCCTCTTCTTCAACACTCCCTCAACCTTTGAAACCATCTTCTCTATATGCAATACAAAACAAGCACCAAATTTCGTGTCTTAAAAAAGGATATGTGTGAACGTGCATGATAACAAACAAGGATAGAATATATATAGTCATTGAGAGGAGTAAATTATATTGCTCTGTATGTGATTTACTTTAATATCCTTGTCCCTTTTGGACCACCACCATGTACTGTTGTCCTCTTTTGTCTTTTTATCTTTTTGTTTCTTCTAATATTTGGCGCTAATCTCATCACTTACTAGACATTTAAACAATAGCAGGCCTTATGGGTCAAGGTCTTTTTTTGTCCATTTCAATTCCCTTAATTTGCATTCTATGAATTAGTCTTTAGTCAATAAAATATTAAAAGCATATGCTGAAACAACTTCTGCATTTCAGTAAATAAGAAGACTTGACTTTCTTAAATACAATCATAATGTTAATCATTTAATTTGTTGTATCAATAAATAATGGAGTCTATTATCAAAAATTGTATCATGTCACATGAGCCAAATACGGAGTATATGTTATTATAGCCTTAGAGACTAATACTCTAATAGTATTAAGCTGATAGACATACTATATGTTAGTCTATAATAATGGTGTTTGTTTAAACTAAGTTAATTAAATTAATTATTTAAATATTTATATACGGAGTAATAAAAGTTGGCAAAAATATAAAGATGATATTTAAGATTATGTGATAAAGAGTGTGAATGTAGTATTGTTGGTTTACAGTTTCAACTGCCATCTATATATTTGAAAGTTCACCCCACCAAATTGAATGAAAAGTAAAAAAGCATATAATGAGAAGCTGTTAAAAAAGGGTACACAATGCATCATGATACTTGTTAGTTTTTACCTTTGCTTTTCAAAATTTCAACTCATCATTTTCAAATTTCAAACCATTTCTAAATTTATAGCTAAATGTGTATAAATTTAACTTCAAATCTTTTTTTATAGATTCACCTGAAACACCGGGCTATCATGTCATCGTTTCCGATCTTTTCTCTAACCACCTCAAAATATTATGCTAGTTTGAACCTGATACCTCTTACAAGGATATCAGACCCCAATCGGCCACAAGGTGCGGGACTAGCTTTAGACTGAGGGGGTGGCAGGTGCCCCAGTGAACCAGCAAATTTTAAGCCTAAAATTTTGAATTATTTTATTTTGCTCTAGCCCAAAGTCTAAAATTTTAGATTATTTTATTGTGCCCATGTTGTTAGAGATTCCTTGATCCGCCATTGATCAGTCACCCACTAGGCTATCTTAGGATTAACTTAACATCTGTAATCCACAAATCTACAAATGATAATCAAAATGGGAAATCAATTTGATAACCCAATTATCATTATCAGCCAACTTAAAATATCTTCAAACCCTCTTTCAAAATGTTTTTGTTAATGAGTAATGACTAAACGATATACTATGAAGTTTGTAAACTTTCATTATTATTAAATTCTCATGATATTGTGAAACCGTGAACATTGTGACACTATTATATGTGGCCTGGTTGATCTCAATGTTATGGAATGGGACATTGAACCCTCCATATCATTTACATGTAAGACCCTTTTTAGTGGTGATGGGGTGATGGGGTGATGGGGTTTTTGTGAGGTATAGTGCTGATGTGACAAAGGTGATGGGGTTGATGGATTTTGTAATGGTAGGCGTGATGGGGTGTGATGAAGGTTATTGATCCCACATTTTTATTTGTTTTTTCATTTTTTGTTTGAGTTTATTATTTTCATTTGTATATTTAATATAAATATAAGTAATAAAATTTTATAAAAACACACGTAAATTAATTAAAATCAAACGGATACAATTTATAAAAGTCTTAAAAATAAAAATTACGACAATTAAAAATTCCTAATACAATTACCATATTTATAAAAGTCCTAAAAAATAAAAATTACGACAATTAAAAATTCCTAATACAATTACCTTATTAATTTCCTACAAATTAAAACACACATTAATAAAAAAAGGATAACAATTACTACTCGTCGTCGCTGTCGCTTGAAACTTCAATGTAGTCTTTGTATTTTTTTGTCATCTTTTTCTTGAACCTCACAGTTTTCTGCCTCTCAATCGGGTCCTTAATGTCATCAACGTTCAAGTTCCATAATTTCGCAACGCAATCTATTGCCGATCGACGGCGTTCCTCCTCAACGATTGCCTGCAAAACTGTCTGTCGATCTTCCAATTCCACCTCCTTTCTTGCTTCCCACTTTTCAGACAACTCGTCGAATCTCGAAGAGGCCGTACCTCGTGAAGAGTTTGTACCACATGATGAAGTAGCCGCATCAGACGAAACGGATTTTCTCGCAGCCTTTGCTCGATCTCTTCCGATTGGACGTATAATAGCATCGTCGCCAAATAGCTGACCGAGGTTGTTCAAACGATCTTCTCCAAGATTAATTGTTTGGTTTTCGGCCACATCAGCATCATCATCATCGTTTCCGAGTTGTACTACATTTTTTGTTGCTTTTTTCTTACCACTACCACTAATCGAAGGCGGAGAATACCACTTCGGCCTTTTCTTCAAAAATTCTCAAACATCCTTGTAAGCCCACGGCTTCGATGCCTGATTAACATATCTTTGCACTGATACGTTATATATGTCTTCCTTGTTGCGACCGCTACGCCTTGGGTTACGCTCTTCTTCATTGTATATGGCCGTGAAATCTTTGCACGCCTTATCCAAATGACGCCATTTCCCACTTAATTGATCATCATTTCGACAATAACCAAAATCGTTAATGTTAAACTTATTCCGAACTCTAACCCAAAATGCGTCATGTTTTTGAGAGTTACCATGAACTCCGTCTTCCGAGCAATCAATCCAACACGTAGCCAACCAAATTTCTTCTTGTGGAGTCCACAATTTTTTAATTTGTGATTCTTTTGGAACACCTTTTCCCTTTCGTTTATGACTAGGTCGAACGCGTACTTTTGGTTGGCTCGGCTCACCACGAATTTCTTCTACTTCTTCGGTATTTAAAGGAGTAAATGTCTGTTGTGATTGCTGCCATGATTGAGTATTTGAGAGTTGAAAAGGTATAACACCAGGTCGTGCAAAATTAGAAAATTGTTGATACGGGTTTGGAAATTGTTGTTGTTGATATGGATTTGAAAGTTGTTGTTGTTGTTGTGAAAATTGTTGTTGTAGAAATTGAGAAAATAGTTGCGGATTATTAAATTCTTGTTGAAGATTTAGGGGCGGGACGTTGCCAAATGGCCGATTACCCCGAACGTTCTGAGGCGAATTTGAGCTCGATCCGGGCATATTAGGTGACCCGAAATTGTAAATGTTACCGGAACCGAACTCATTTTGATCGTGCTTTTGGGACATGGTTTTGAATTGGTAAATATAAATTATAAAGAGTGTATAAAAATGAGAGAAATGAGTGTGTTTTGTGGTATAAAAATGGAGTGATTTGGGGTGTATTTATAGAGTTTATTTAATTTTTTTATTATTATTATTATTTGGAGCCGTTTTGCAACGGCTATAACCCAAAACCGAATCCAATATCCGATCGTTACTTCATCTCATCCAATCAAATCCTGTAAAAACGTCGATCACGCTTGGTGATGGAGGCATCGCGCCGGAGGGAAAAAGCCACCATCACGCCCCACTATGGCGCGATGGTGGCGCGATGGGGGTAAAATCCAGGCCACCACGCCGGGTTAAATTGAGTCTAAGCAACACCCATTGCCTCTTAATCAAATGCAATGTTGGTATTTCTACGGGCAACCCATTTTGTTGTTTGACCAAACAATAAATCAAATTTTGACTTTTCTGGGCCCACAAGTTTTATCGACTTATTATCGGATACATTTCATGATCATATATTACGGATTAGCTTACATGACGAAAAAAAATTGGATTAATAATATTGGAGACTTTGATTTAATCAATGGTTGAGTTTAGTAGGTAATTTTTTGTAGAAGTTCAAGACAACAATGTGGCATCAATTGGCAACTTGGGACATCGAGTGATACTGTGGTCATGTACATCTTTCAAAAATGTGTGCAACTAATTTGAAATTTCAAATATGCTCTAAATCAATCCGAAATTATAATAAAATCAGCAAACAAAAAACTTTAATTAATGGGATTATCACCTAAATGCCCATTTTTTCTAACTTTTTTGACTCAGAACCCATTAAAAAAAAAAGTTGACAATTTGCCCGCTCAAGGCGCAAGTGCGCAAGATGCCTCTTTGCGACCTTGCTCCCCGGTAGACGCAAGGACGCAAGGTGCCTCTTGCGACCTTACTCCCCGGGGACGCAAGGACGCAAGGTGCCTCTTGCTCCCGCTTGCATGTCATAATTAATATTTTCTTTCAGGCATTTCATCAAACACCTTACGTGCGCTTACATTTCATCAACAAAAAAATACACAATACACAATATTATTAATATCAAAAACTATATTTCTTTATTACTTAAAAGATGGGATTAAAATCGACAGATGATGAATAAATAAATTGAAATTGGTCGTACTTGCATTCTCATAGTGACACATAGCTTGAGTATGTTAAAGGAGGCATAGCTATTATGGATACGGTTTCGATTGCGCAAACAACAACGCACGTGTATATAACCCCTCAGTTCTGAGGTAACTTCATGGCTATAAGATACCGAGATACATTCAGCATAATCCACAAAAAAATACAGCATAATCAATGTTTTCTTTATTGTATAGGCAGAAATGGAATTAGCACAAAAGCATGTGTTTTAAGTGTATATTTTTTTTTTTTTATGAAATGTAAGACGCACGTAAGGTGTTTGATGAAATGCCCGAAAGAAAACATTGATTATGACATGCAGGCGGGAGGCATCTTGCGTCCTTGCGTCCCCGGGGAGCAAGGTCGCAAAGAGGCATCTTGCGCCTTTGCGCCTTGAGCGGACAAATTGTCAACTTTTATTTTTTATGGATTCTGTGTCAAAATGGTTAGAAAAAAGGGATTATCACCAAAATGCCCAAATATTTTTTACCCCTTGCACCAGAGCCCCAAAAAAAAATTGACAAAACGCCCTCGCAAGGCGCAAGGTACCTTGCGTAAACCATGGCGCAAGGACGCAAGCCTTCTTGCGTCCTTGCGCCTTTATCTTATCAGGATAAGATTTTCAGGATAAGATTTCATTAGATTTTCTAGATTTTCATGGATAGAATTTCGATCCTATATAAAGAATGTCCCTGGAACTTGTAATTTATCATTTACTAACAACTCATTCCAAAAGAATTTCAGTGATTATTGGCTACACAAGGTACATTTTCAAGCATTTTTTTCACTAAATAAGTATTTATGAATTGTGTTAATGAAGATAAATTTGTTGTTCATATATGTTGTGGGGGTTCTTTTGAGTACATTAACAACATTCCCATGTATTTACCCCTAGATTGTTTTAGAATTCGGCTAAAACTACCTGTTGCACCTGTAAAATCAATGAATCAGAGAATATTATTAAAAAATGTTCTTAAAAAAATACAAATGCCACCCAATTCACCTGTTTCAATGAGATACATTTATAATAACCATGTTTTTGATATTACGGATGATTATGAAGACTTTCAAGAGTTCTTACAATATGCAATTGTAAATGCTCCGATTGATATTTATGTTGTTGAGAAAGTACGAATGAATCTACCACAACGAAACCAGAAACACACGTACCACAACGAAACTACGAAACACACCAACCACAACGAAAGCCAGAAACACTCCAACCACAACCAAACTCAGAAACACACTCAACACAAGTCACTGAACCAAACCTTCATAATTTAGAAGCGGGAGAGCCTGAAATGCCACCTCCAAACACTGAAGAGTTTGATATGTTTAACTATGGTGTTGAAAACGTATGTAAAATTAAAGAAGGAGACCACCCGTTTGAGATATTTGTTGTCGCATCTAGTGATTCAGATGGAGAAAAAGACGGAGATGAAGACGAAGAAGATCAATATGAAGAAGAAAAGCAAGATTTATTCTGGAATATGCCACCTCTATTGAGTCAGCAAGAGCAAGAGCCTGAATTTACGACACAAACACCAACCACGTATAGGGTATCAGATTTAATTAAAGTTCGTCAAACTTTTTTGAACAAGGCCGAGTTCATAAACACTCTATTTACAAAATGTCTTGAAGAAAACTTCCAAATTAAGCCTGTAAAGACGGACAAATCTCGATACACCGCTAATTGTGTGTTGCCAAATTGTGAATGGAAAATTAGTGCTTACAAAATACGGAACACTGAAAACTTTATGGTAAAGAAATTGCATGACGTACACACATGCTCACGCACACTAATTATGCGAAACAATAAACATGCTACCAAAAAGGTGTTGGGTACTATGCTTGTTGAAATGTCCCGTTCTTATTGATTAAAAACGTTCCATATTAATTGATTTCGTTGCGAGGTTACCTCTATATGAGACGTTTTTCAAAGACTGCTTTCATTTTTAAAACAAACCATAACCTTTATTTCATAAATAAAGGTTTAAAAAGCTTTACGTAGATTATCAAATAATGATAATCTAAAATATCCTGTTTACACACGACCATTACATAATGGTTTACAATACAAATATATTACATCGAAATCAGTTTCTTGAATGCAGTTTTTACACAATATCATATAAACATGGACTCCAAATCTTGTCCTTATTTTAGTATGCAACAGCGGAAGCTCTTAGTATTCACCTGAGAATAAACATGCTTTAAACGTCAACAAAAATGTTGGTGAGTTATAGGTTTAACCTATATATATATCAAATCGTAACAATAGACCACAAGATTTCATATTTCAATACACATCCCATACATAGAGATAAAAATCATTCATATGGTGAACACCTGGTAACCGACATTAACAAGATGCATATATAAGAATATCCCCATCATTCCGGGACACCCTTCGGATATGATATAAATTTTGAAGTACTAAAGCATCCGGTACTTTGGATGGGGTTTGTTAGGCCCAATAGATCTATCTTTAGGATTCGCGTCAATTAGGGTGTCTGTTCCCTAATTCTTAGATTACCAGACTTAATAAAAAGGGGCATATTCGATTTCGATAATTCAACCATAGAATGTAGTTTCACATACTTGTGTCTATTTTGTAAATCATTTATAAAACCTGCATGTATTCTCATCCCAAAAATATTAGATTTTAAAAGTGGGACTATAACTCACTTTCACAGATTTTTACTTCGTCGGGAAGTAAGACTTGGCCACTGGTTGATTCACGAACCTATAATAATATATACATATATATCAAAGTATGTTCAAAATATATTTACAACACTTTTAATATATTTTGATGTTTTAAGTTTATTAAGTCAGCTGTCCTCGTTAGTAACCTACGACTAGTTGTCCACAGTTAGATGTACAGAAATAAATCGATAAATATTATCTTGAATCAATCCACGACCCAGTGTATACGTATCTCAGTATTGATCACAACTCAAACTATATATATTTTGGAATCAACCTCAACCCTGTATAGCTAACTCCAACATTCACATATAGAGTGTCTATGGTTGTTCCGAAATATATATAGATATGTCGACATGATAGGTCGAAACATTGTATACGTGTCTATGGTATCTCAAGATTACATAATATACAATACAAGTTGATTAAGTTATGGTTGGAATAGATTTGTTACCAATTTTCACGTAGCTAAAATGAGAAAAATTATCCAATCTTGTTTTACCCATAACTTCTTCATTTTAAATTTGTTTTGAGTGAATCAAATTGATATGGTTTCATATTGAACTCTATTTTATGAATATAAACAGAAAAAGTATAGGTTTATAGTCAGAAAAATAAGTTACAAGTCGTTTTTGTAAAGGTAGTCATTTCAGTCGAAAGAACGACGTCCAGATGACCATTTTAGAAAACATACTTCCACTTTGAGTTTAACCATAATTTTTGGATATAGTTTCATGTTCATAATAAAAATCATTTTCCCAGAATAACAACTTTTAAATTAAAGTTTATCATAGTTTTTAATTAACTAACCCAAAACAGCCCGCGGTGTTACTACGACGGCGTAAATCCGGTTTTACGGTGCTTTTCGTGTTTCCAGGTTTTAAATCATTGAGTTAGCATATCATATAGATATAGAACATGTATTTAGTTGATTTTAAAAGTCAATTTAGAAGGATTAACTTTTATTTGCGAACAAGTTTAGAATTAACTAAACTATGTTCTAGTGATTACAAGTTTAAACCTTCGAATAAGATAGCTTTATATGTATGAATCGAATGATGTTATGAACATCATTACTACCTCAAGTTCCTTGGATAAACCTACTGGAAATGAGAAAAATAGATCTAGCTTCAAAGGATCCTTGGATGGCTTGAAAGTTCTTGAAGCAGAATCATGACACGAAAACAATTTCAAGTAAGATTTCCACTCGAAATAAGATTGTTATAGTTATAGAAATTGAATTAAATTTTGAATATGATTATTACCTTGTATTAGAAAGATAACCTACTATAAGTAACAAAGGTTTCTTGATCTTGGGTGATTACTTGGAATGAATTTAGAAAACTTGAAAGTAAACTTGCAATCTTGGAAGTATTCTTGATTTTATGAAACTAGAACTTTTGGAATTTATGAAGAACACTTAGAACTTGAAGATAGAACTTGAGAGAGATCAATTAGATGAAGAAAATTGAAGAATGAAAGTGTTTGTAGGTGTTTTTGGTCATTGGTATATGGATTAGATATAAAGGATATGTAATTTTGTTTTCATGTAAATAAGTCATGAATGATTACTAATATTTTTTTAATTTTATGAGATATTTCATGCTAGTTGCCAAATGATGGTTTCCACATGTGTTATGTGACTCACATGGGCTGCTAAGAGCTGATAATTGGAGTGTATATACCAATAGTACATACATCTAAAAGTTGTGTATTGTACGAGTACGAATACGGGTGCATACGAGTAGAATTGTTGATGAAACTGAACGAGGATGTAATTGTAAGCATTTTTGTTAAGTAGAAGTATTTTGATAAGTGTCTTGAAGTCTTTAAAAAGTGTATGAATACATATTAAAACACTACATGTATATACATTTTAACTGAGTCGTTAAGTCATCGTTAGTCGTTACATGTAAATGTTGTTTTGAAACCTTTAGGTTAACGATCTTGTTAAATGTTGTTAACCCATTGTTTATTATATCAAATGAGATGTTAAATTGTTACATTATCATGATATTATGATATATAATATATCTTAGTATGATATATATACAGTTAAATGTCGTTACAACGATAATCGTTACAAATATGTCTCGTTTCGAAATCATTAAGTTAGTAGTCTTATTTTTACATATGTAGTTCATTGTTAATACACTTAATGATATATTTACTTATAATTTAACATAATTAACCAAGTGTATCAATATCTTAATATGATTCATATGTACCTAGTAAGACGTTGTTATAACGATAATCGTTATATATATCGTTTTCGAGTTTCTTAAATTAATAGTCTCATTTTTATGTATATAACTCATTGTTAAAATACCTAATGAGATACATACTTATAATAAAATCATGTTAACTATATATATAACCATATATATGTCATCGTATAGTTTTTACAAGTTTTA
Source organism: Rutidosis leptorrhynchoides (assembly GCF_046630445.1). Lineage (NCBI taxonomy): Eukaryota > Viridiplantae > Streptophyta > Magnoliopsida > Asterales > Asteraceae > Rutidosis > Rutidosis leptorrhynchoides. Next base: position 457,440,031 of record NC_092334.1, read on the forward strand.
ACGTTCGTGAATCACCGGTCAACTTGGTGGTCAATTGTCTATATGAAACCTATTTCAATTAATCAAGTCTTAACAAGTTTGATTGCTTAACATGTTGGAAACACTTAATCATGTAAATAACAATTTCATTTAATATATATATAAACATGGAAAAGTTCGGGTCACTACACTTGTGGATTCTTTCAAGTCTGCAAACTGGGAATACAAAGCAAATGATATACGTGCGAATATAGGACAACGGTTCGGTGTCAGCATATCTTACAATCAAGCATGGAGGGCCAAATGTCATACATTACAGATGCTTCGTGGCAGTGCTGAGGACTCGTTCCTCTTGCTTCCCCTTTACCTATATAACATTAGGATCCACAACCCGGGAAGCGTAAGTAATTTGGTCACCGACAAAGAAGATAGATTTTTGATGTGTTACTATTCCTTTGGCGTAGTTGTAAGTATCAATAATCTCTCTCATTTTTAACTTATAATTGACCTTATTATAATTGAACACTTTTGACCTGCTAAAATCTATGTAGGTTCGATCATTTGTTCAACATTGTCGCCCGGTAATCATCGTCGATGGTGCGCATTTGAAGGCAGGGTACTCGGGGACAAATTTAGTTGCCGTTGTGATGGATGGTGTTGGTCCCTTAATAACAACAGGAGTATTGTAGAGGGGGGGTGAATACAATTCTTTTCTTAATTAACTAGTCAGTTAATCACGTTTAGTATTCTGTAGTAAATAAGATAGAGTCACAGGTAATTTTCAACTGTTATTCTTTATTGATTAAATCAGAAAGAATCACAACTATCCTTGGCGGAAATGATAGTTGGTTGATACAGATTACCTAGATTATAGCTAAGAGATAAACTAAAGCTATTACACGGTTTTGACTCTAACAGATAAACCCACACCACTACTTTTTACAATAGTGGATACAACAATATATATAGTAGTTCTATTAACTGTGTAATTAGTCTATTGTCCACTAGTACATTGGATGCTTTGTACTTGTGGGGACAATTGTGTCAGAAGGCGTGCTTTCCTTCTTTCCTCTTAGGTAGCTATTTGCTGGAACACACCCATTCGGTTTGGCACTACCATTTGATTTAAACAAATGGAATGTTGTGTTCCCTAGGTATGATTAAAGTATAACACATGTCTGCACATGCGTTCCACTTCTGCATTCCCACGTGGTCTTGTAAGGTCACTTGTCAGCCGCCGACTCCTGTCCTTTTCTGTTCAACTTTGTCTTCGACTTCTGTTGAATAGTGCGTTGATGTAGACCACTCTGGGAAACTACCATGCTTATAATGGAGCATGGCTGTCTTGTGTTGTATGCTAATATCCAGACTTACTGGTCCTTCATATGCTGAGTCACTTGATATTCTTGATTTGCTGGGTGCACATCCTGTGCTGATTCGAAGAATACATATCTACCTTGTGCTGATAGACTAGGCAGCATACTAAACACTCGACACAGCTATATTAGCTGACTATACATAAACAAACGTGTGCTGGCTGCACATAACACTTTAGTGCAAATAAATATTGTTTTGTCATAATTAAATCCTTAATTATTTTGGGGACTCAACAATCTCCCCCTATTTGATGATGACAAAACCTATGACTTGAAGAGAAAACACTAAAGCCAGCACTTAGGGACCTAGAGAGAGTAGACAGTAAATTCGTCCCTTTAAGTTTGTTTTGGGATCTTTTGATGAGTTATCTATATCTTATAATTTGATATGATTTTGAAGATAAACTCACTTTACTTACATTACATCAGATATATACAATAATTACAAGATAATTCAAAAAATAAAAAGTAAATTACAAAGATACAAGTTAAGCACATAGGAGACTATCTATCTTTATCCCTTTCTCTTTCTCTTTCTTCATCAGATAGCTCCTCTTGTTTAATCTTCCAGGCTTCAGGGAACAGGAGAGGTAATTCAGCAGGGTCAAAAACAGGGATGGAAGGAGGTAGAACAATTCGGCTTCTCCCAGTTGGTCCTTCACCAGTAGGTTGCTTCCCTTTAGGCTTTTGAGCAAGAAATTCATCAACATCAACTACTGGTGCATTCCCAAACTTAGTTGCCTTCTTGAACAGCTGTTGGAGTTCAGTCTTAAGAGCACTCTTGATAGCACTCTCACCTTTACCAATGAAATACTCCAAGATTTCTATCCATTCACTGAATCCAAGAGTTCTTAAGTCATCAAAACTGATCCTTTCTTGAACATTGTTCTCCCTGACAACATTAAAAGCCCTTTTTGTCCCCCTGTTTACCTTGATAATTCTGCAGGGATTAGATCTTCTATTCATCACATTACCATACCTGCTCTTATAGTAAGTATCAGGAAACTCAATATTGTGATCAGGTACTACAGGAGCAGTGGTAGGTACTTCCTTAGCAGTTTCTATCTTATCAAAAACCTTATCCTGTTCTTTGACAATGGCTCTGGCTAGTTTGAGGGACTCAGCCTGTTGCTTTCTGTCAGCAGCCAATCTGTCTTCAATATCCTGAAGCCTTGAACGTTCAGCAAGTTCAGCATCAGCAGCTTCTCTGGCTTCCCTTTCAGCAGCTAAACCCATCAGATAATCATCATAAGAAATGTTCAGGGATCTTACTGCTTCAACCATCTTTCTACCCTCTTCAGTACTAAGGGCAGCACAATACTCCCTTATATCCATACCCAGCTGGAGAGCATCTTCAAAATGAATTCTTTCATCAGTAGTGGAGAGCCTGAGACCACTGTTATTCAAGTACACCCTAATGTCAACGCCAAAGTTAAGTGCAGCAATATAGTGTGGCTGATCAAGAGGGTGATGCAGCAGCCTGACTTGACGAATTCTTTCATTAAGTTCAATTTGTCTTTGTTCAAGCAACTCTGGAACAGTGATCTGAAGTCTGTAGGCATCTCTTTCATCTGGGTTCATTTTTCTGATGTTCGGCTCACCATGGGTTACTGAGTCATCTTCCCAAGTGATATGTTTGTCATGAACCCTTGGGGAAGATGGAGGATACATAGATGATTCATAGCTGCCAGATGAACTAACTGGATGCTGATTGACCCGGTTATCCTGTGTTCTGTCAAAGTAAACTTGAATCTGGGGAGGAAGAGGAGATAGAACAAATGTTTGCCCGTCTCTTCCCCAGACTGTGAAGTGAGCAGGATCAACCGTTTCATCACCTACTTGTTTAGCACCCAGCTCAACCGACTTTGCTGGGTTTTCAACACTTGTACTACCCAGCAGCACACTTCTGGCTGGGTCTTCTATCACAGCACTCCTTGCTGTGTCTTCAATGCCAGCTGACTGATTAGTATCAGCTGGCTCAACCACATCAGTACCTTCATCAGCTGCCTCGAATAGGGGTCCTTTCCTCAGGGGCTGATTGTCCCTAGGAGCAGATTTCACCCTGTATTTGTCAATAGGCCTGGGTTCAGCTGATGGTTCTTGTGTCGATACTGGTTGAATAGGAGGCAGGTAAGGAACAATAGCAAGATGCTCCCCCTGTCTAATAACATCATCATCACTAAGGATGATTGTTTCTGCTGGCTGTTTTTGTTGTGTAGCTGGCTGAGCAGCAGATGCTGGTTGAGGAGTAGAGCTGGGTTCTAACATAGCATCAACCCATTTCATGAAAATATCAGCTCTAACTCCACCAGTTGACCCAGTAGAATCAAGGTAATCCTTCATCTCAGCAGGAGTCATGTTCCTGATTCTTTCTGCTCTCTGTGCATACAGCTTTGCCCTCTGTTTGTCGAATTTGACCATGAACTTGGCATTTCTTTTTCTTGCCTCTTTTCTGTGTTTATCAAAGGCAGTCAGGTCATCATCGACTTCCAATGCTTTTGGACTCAGCCATCTTCTGTGCATAATCTTACGACGTTTAAGATCAGCAAAGGCCTCAAACTTGGCATTGAAGGCATCATCTAGTTCCTGCTGTCGCTTTTGATGTCTCTCTAACTTCCTCTTCATTTTACGTTCAATAGATTGAGACAGCACAAAAGCTTCAGCTACAGCCATATCAGAAACATCACTGGGCTTACTGCCAGAACCAATATCATCCACTGGTGTGGCAGACACACTGGGTTGAGTACCACCAGTTGCCTGTGCACCACCAGCTTCAGTATGAGCGTTGCTGGGCTTAGGGCCAGTGTCTTGACCATCACCATCACCATCTCCATCTCTCCTGGGTTGTTTAGGAGCCTTTTCATGTTCATGCTCCCCCTCAGACTGTTTTCTCTTTTTAGATTTCTTTTGAGACTTTTTCTCCCCCTTTTTGTCATCAGCACGGGCAGTAATATAAGGGGAGACAGTAGCATCAAGATCACTGTCTGACTGAGGAGCAGAGAAGGCAAAATTGTTCCACTCCGCAACCTCTGGAGTAAGATGGGCACCAGGATCCACACCAAATTGTCGTAGCAGAAGATTGGAGGATCTAACTTCATTCCTTGCTACACCCATAGCCATTTGTTCAACGATGGCCCGAACATCACCTTGCAAAGCAGCCATTCGTTGCATGTTTTCAACCATCTGAACATAGGCAGCAGCAGGAATCATGTTAGCCATTTGAGCTTCCTGCGATTCCAATCTCTCGTGTAACACCCTGTTCTCCTCATTTAGGAAAGTATTTCTGCGGTTAGCAGCATCCAAATCAGCTTGGAGTCGGGTGATATTTTCACAGTATTCATTGTGAGAGATAATTCGCCTTTGAAGCTCCTCTTCATCTTCATGGTGCTTTGTGATTGCTTCGACTGCCACATCAGCAAAAGCACACACCTGCTGGAGTTTAAGATCAATAGGAGTTGTAACAGCCTCTCCAGCAGATCTGACAGCAGCAGAAACACTATCAACAATAGCTCTGCGAATAGTTTCCTCCAAATTTGGTGTGATCCCTTGCAGTGTCTTATAGACAGCAAAGGTGGAAATATCAGCAACCTCATCTGCATTGAACTTTAAGTATGCAGAGGTTGAAGGTTGGTCAGCACAAGCTAACAGAGGAGTATCACCGTGGGGTGGTGGAGATGGAAGGTCAGGAGCTGACTCATCATCATGATCACCATCGTTTTTACCTTCGCCCGAAGGCTTAGAACCACTGATATCCTTGTCAGCATTACTATCAGCATTGTCATCAGTAAGATCCACTGGTTTGTCTTTGGAACCAGTCACGTTATCATGAGTGACTGGTTCGCCCTTACCAGTACCTTCATCAGCATCCTCATCAGGAGAAGATGAGGAGGAAGAAGCTGAGGAAGAAGAAGGTACTGGCGAATCAGGGACATTTTGCATAACACACTTACCAGTAGTAGGATCGATGACAAACTTGAGAGGCCTCCATGTACCAGGAAATGGCGAAGCAGCTGGAGCCATACCAAAAACATGATAGTAAGGCTGTTCATTGATTTGCTCCAGCAGGGCTATCCTCTCATAAATTTCTTCTCTAGCTGGTCTATCAAGCTGAGATAATAGCTCAACCATCTCTTCACGAGGTAATCTGCTGGCTGAGACTATCGCAGATTCGGGATCAATGGTCAGCTGATCGACCAGCATAGCAATCTTGGGAGAGATTGAAGCTCCCTTGAAAATGAAGTTAGGAACAACTTCATCTGGATCTGGTACCTGCACAACATATGGCTTTGTTTCCTCAGCAACAGAAGCCTTAGTCGAATCAGTAGTTGTGTCAGCAGAGGTACCAGCATCCTTAACATCAGCAACCTCAGCGGTTGGTTCAGTAGCAACCAAAATCGGACCAATAGGATGACGAACTGCCGATTCTGTAAGAACTTGACGTTCCATAGAAGAAGAATCAGAAGAATCAGCAGGCTCATCAGACATTAATGCAGGGTCCACTCTTGGCTGGGTGACAGGTTCATCAAGAAGAACATCCTTGACAATATTGTCAATAACCTTCTCAAGAACAGGAGGTTCTTCCATGATAACATCTTCCACACCAGCAGCAGCAGAATCAACAGTACTAGCATCAGCACCACCAGTAACAGAATGAGTGACACCAACACCAGTAGCAGAGGCAGCAATATCACCAGTAGGAATAACAACATCTTTATTTTGCTCCCCCTCTGCCTGTTCATCTACCCTGCTAAGAACTGAAACAATAGAACAAGTTATGTTAGCAACTGTAGAACCAAATAAATTTGACTCAACAATTGCCTCTGTTTTTGGTCTCTGGGGACAGACTTGTGATTTGGTCAGCCCTTCGAATGAGACAGAAGAAGGTGTCTGTAAGTACAGCGGTGACTCTGCTGACTCATTGGCAACACATGTTGACCCAGATAGTGTAAGAGATCTGGCTGGTAATGATGTAGGAGTGCGACTCTTAACAGTATCCGAGTAACATACTGGCTGTGCAGTCACCTGAGCTGGTTCAACACGATGAAGACCCAGCTCAAGCCTGCTTTGGGGGTCAGTTATGTTCTCTGCTGGTTGTACTGTCAGCAGAGAGTATTGCAATAAGTTCATTTCAGAAAAATGTGGAAGTGCCTGGTTAGACGAGTATGGGTTGCTACTCTTCTTGACACCAGTTTTAAAACCAGTCAGTTTAGGAGCTAGGGTTATACCGATAACTCCCTCAACATTTTTCAAGTCAGCAGTTAAAAATTTTTCAATTAATTTAGATTGTTCTGCTGTTTGGTCTAGAAACGCACCAGGTTCCATAGCTACATCCTTTGCAGGAGCAGCAGCTGAGACTGGTGCAATCTCCCCTGTGGTTCGCTTGGAGCCAGCTTTAGCACGCTTAGGTTTGCCTGTTACCAAGAAATAGATGAGCAACGGATTCCAACACTAGAAATGGGTAGTCAGTATATAAGACTAGGGCTGTTCTTTATGATTAGAGAGCACTAGATTCTAATACAACTACTGCTTTACCAGTATATGAGACGGTGGCTGTACTAGTTGAGGTAGCTGGCTGCTTCCTTCGCGTTGCTGGCTTTCGCTGAGGACCCTCCCCCTCAGCTGGTGCAGAACCAGAGGCAGTCGATTGGGTGGCTCCACGACGAGCAGCAAGATACTCGTTCATTGCTGGTGTCAACTCAGCATATGGAGCAGCAGGTACATCCTTTGGCATACCCCCTTGTTTTACTGGGACCTCAAATGATTGATCAGCAATTTGCTGATAAGCTTCACCCAGTTCACTTTCAAATACCAGGCTTAAGAATCGTGGAAATGGAATCAAGTTGGTTCTTACTCTAGCAGTCACCATTTCCCTTAGCCTCAAATAAATTTCAAGGGCGTAATCGATGTTCCTGTTGAACAACAACCCATGACCAAGCTTGAGCTCAAAATCTGAGCATTGGTCAAAGCTTCCTGACTTTTGACTCATGCACTGAGTCATCAACCCAAAGAAGTAGTACCACAGAGGTGGCATATGCTTTCTCAACGGTGTATGTGCCACTGGTCCAGCAAACCCAATGGTCTCCAACACCTCCCTTCTTAATTCGTCACTAGTAGGTGAAGCAACAAATGGTCCACCGGGCAATTGAAGAGCACGTCTAATAGCTTCGACGGTGACAGAGCAATTTAGGGTTTCAGTCACCATGCCACGAATACATGGAACGTTGCCGGGAGTGGTGGCAACAGTGGCAGTATACCAAAATCGTGCCAAACAGGCAGCATAGAATCGGGAAGGTACACCGGTGATGGCTCTTGCCAAAGGTGATTGACGAATGTATTCGATGAGGGCCTCATACCCTTTGTTAACCTTCGATTTGGGAATAGAGAGGGCATGTGCAGCATTGCCTCTAGATAGGCGAATCAGAGAGTGATCAGGTGCATTTGGAGCCCTAATTAGGTTGGGGTGGAGATTGAACAGTGGTCCTTGAACGACGTGTTCTTGAACCACCGGTTCCTCCGGTGCCGGTGCCGGTTGTGGGGCAGGTTGTGGTTCGACTGTTTGAGGTTGTTGTTGCTGTTGTTCCTCTTGCTGGCTTGCAGCATGTGGTGATTGCTGTTGTTGTTCTGCCATTGATGAGTGTAGGATGAAGATTTGAAGATTGAAAAGATTTTGAGAGTAAAAGTGTGTGTATTTTGAAAAATGAATAACCGAAGGTTATTTTGTAAGATGAAACACACTTTTATCCGTTGTGAGTGGGTGAAAAAGTGCAGGAGAGAGAAAATTACTGTCATCTGCAGGCGCGTGGGCAGATGTGACAGACTGGCACGTTTTCAAAGGGAGACAGACGGTTGACATGACATTTATACGGCTTAAACACTCATTACTCCCATACAGCATTAAATGCATCAGATTTTATTTCAAACAAATTGATTTAACACCTCAAAAATAATTTTTTGTATTAAATACAAAATACTTTTGTTACATTTAATTATGTCATGAATTTAATTTAAATCATTGGAAGTAAATGAGTTTCCAGTTTTAAGGAATCATTAAATTTGGAGAGCTATTTATTATTTCATTTAAAACATTTAAGTAACCAAAATATAAAAGACCTTGCTGTGCTGGTTGTTTGACATGTAGGCAGTAAGTAAATAAAGATGACTTACTGGTTTGCCCTACACGTTGTAGAGCCAGCACACCAACAAAAGTTGTCTTTTATTTAAAGCTCAAGCATACCCAGCTCAGAGATGAGATAGTTAAAACGTTTCTCATCTAATGGCTTTGTAAATAGGTCTGCTAATTGCTGGTCTGTAGAAATAAAATGTAACTCAACATCACCCTTTTGAACATGATCCCTTATGAAATGATACCGAACATCGATGTGCTTAGTCCTTGAGTGCATCACAGGATTGTTGGTGATAGCAATTGCACTGGTGTTGTCACAGTAGATTGGAGTTTTTGTAACATGAACACCATAGTCCTTTAGCTGGCTTTGCATCCACAGTACTTGAGCAGTACAACTACCAGCAGAGACATATTCTGCTTCAGCAGTGGATGTGGACACAGTATTTTGCTTTTTGCTTGTCCAGCTGACTAGCCTACTACCCAGTAACTGGCACCCACCAGTAGTACTTTTCCTGTCTATTTTACACCCTGCAAAGTCAGCATCTGAATACCCAATTAGTTCAAAATCCTGGTCTTTGGGATACCAAAGACCACGTTTAGCAGTACCTTTTAGGTATCTGAATATTCTTTTTACTGCCAGCAAGTGTGACTCTTTAGGATCAGCTTGATATCTGGCACAGAGACATGTGGCGAACATAATATCTGGTCTGCTGGCTGTGAGATAAAGTAGGGATCCAATCATACCTCTATATTCAGTGATATTGACTGGTTCACCATTTGGATCAGCATCTATTTTAATGGATGCTGCCATTGGAGTCCCTATGTCTTTTAAACAGGTCAGACCAAATTTCTTTAACATATCTTTGATATATTTATCTTGACTTATGAATATTCCATCATCAAGTTGTTTGATCTGCAATCCTAAAAAGTATTGCAGATCTCTTTGTAAACTCATTTCATATGCCTTTGACATACGTTTTGAAAAATCTTGACAATGTTTTTCATTTTTAGAACCATAAATAATATCATCCACATATATCTGTACCAACAAGAGATCACCATCTATCTCTTTTGAGAATAGAGTGGTATCAATTGTTCCAACTTTAAAACCTATACCAGTGAGATACACATGAAGTGTCTCATACCATGCTCTTGGAGCCTGTTTAAGGCCATATAGAGCTTTGTCTAACTTGTAGACATGGTCTGGATATTTACTGCTTACAAAACCAGGAGGCTGTTTGACATAAACTTCTTCTTGCAGCTTCCCATTCAGAAATGCAGATTTAACATCCATCTGAAATACTCTAAAGTTCATCCTAGCAGCATATGCTAAGAACAATCTGATAGCTTCCATCCTAGCCACTGGTGCATAAGTTTCCCCATAATCCAATCCTTCTTCCTGTCTAAACCCTTGAGCAACCAATCTTGCTTTGTTTCTGATAACGACACCATCTTCATCCATCTTGTTTTTAAACACCCACTTAGTACCAATGATCTTCTTTGTCTTATCCTCAGGTTCAGGTACCAATGTCCACACTTTGTTCCTATCAAACTGAGTAATTTCTTCTTGCATTGAACCAACCCAGCTAGGATCTAGAAGTGCTTCCTCAGGACACGTGGGCTCAATGGTAGACACAAAATTAACATGCATACAAAAGTTACTGGTAGCATGCCTCCGTGTTTTAACACCACTCGCAAGATTACCAATAATCTGCTCAATCGGATGCTCCCTTGTCCATTTGGTGTTATGAACAGGTGAGCTGGTTGTAGAACACACAGCATCTTGATCATCAGCTGGTTCAGATGAGTGAGCAGCAACAGAAGGTTGCTGATCAATATCAGTAGAATCAGTACCAGCTTGTGATCTCTCAGAACCAGCAGACCTAGGCTCAAGTTGCAGCACTTCAGTAGAGCCAGTAGGTCCACTTGGTTTAGACACAGATGGAACAGAATGTTCCATTTCATCATCAGAGAACCCAGCAGCATGGATTGGTGAGGGTTGTGCTGCTGGCTCTTCATCATCAAGAGCTTGCTGAGTAGGCTCTTCAAACAGTAACACTTCATCTTCACGATCAGTAGATGAAGCAGAGGCAGTTTCATCGAATGTAACATTAATGGATTCTTCAAAACAACCTCTTCTTTTGTTGTAGACCCTATATGCCTTTGACATGTTGGAATATCCAAGGAATATACCTTCATCAGCTTTAGCATCGAATTTTCCCAGCTGATCCCTATTATTTAGAATGTAACAGGGAGTGCCAAATACATGAAGAAATGAAATTGAGGGTCTTCTTCCTTTGAGAACTTCATAAGCAGTTTTCTGATGTCTTTTCACAATAAGAGATCTATTCTGGGTAAAACAGGCAGTATTCACAGCTTCTGCCCAGTAGGAATTCTTCAACCCAGACTCAGCCAACATAGATCTTGCTGCTTCAATGAGAGTTCTGTTTCTTCTTTCTGCAACACCATTTTGCTGAGGTGTTCTCACAGCAGAGAAATTTTGGGAAAGACCTTTGTCAGCACAAAATTCTTCTAATGTAGCATTTCTGAATTCTGTACCATGATCACTTCTTAGTTGCTTCACCAGTTGCCCATTCAAAAGCTCCATTCTTTTGATAAAATTGATGATTTCATCAGCAGCTTCACTCTTTTGCCTTAGAAAGAACACCCAAGTGTATCTCGAGTATTCATCAACAATAACTAGTGTATACTTCTTCCCACTACAGCTGGCCACATTCACTGGACCAAATAGATCCATATGAAGTAAGTGAAATGGTTTCTCAACAGATGAGATTTGCTTGGATTTGAACGAGGCATGGTGATGTTTCCCCTTTTCACAACCAGGACACAATCTGTCCTTCACATAAGACATTGTGGGTAGCCCAGACACCAAACTTCTACTGGATAATTTGTGAATATCTTTGAAGTTGAGATGTGAGAGTCTCTTGTGCCATAACCACTTCAGGTTGTCTGCTGCCTTCGAATAGAAACAAGTATCAGTTGTTGTGACTGCTGTGTTCATGTCAATTTGATACATGTTTTCATGACGTTTTGCAGTCAGCAGTGGCTTCCCTGTCTTATCAAAAATAGTACCAATTTTCTTTCTGAATTGGACTATCTTATTCTTGCTTGTCTGTTGGCTTATGCTGAGTAAGTTATGTTTAAGCCCAACTACATATGCAACATTTGAGAACGTGACATTCCCATTTGTCAAAGTACCAAAACCCTTTGTGTAACCCAACGAATTATCTCCATACGAAACAACTGGACCATCCTTTTCCTGATAGTCCATCAGCAGGGACTTACTTCCGGTCATATGTCTCGAACATCCACTGTCGAGATACCAGATTTGCTTGTTTTGAATGCCCTGCACAATAACTTAGAGATTAGTTCTTTTTGGGAACCCATCCAAGGATGGGTTCTGAAGGAGTCACCTTTGATGACTTCTTCTTTTCTACTGGCTTGCTAGAAGAAGCAGCAGATGGGGTTTGGGTTTGAGTACACTGGTTAGCCAGGTGAGCTTTGCTGCCACATTTGTAGCATTTTCTCACTTTTGGCTTTTGTGGCTGGTCATGCACAGATCTAATAAGGGCAGTAGGATCGGGTCGACTTTTAATTACTGCCTCAATTAGCTGGTCAAGCTTGGCTGTCATTATCTCAGTGATAGACAGCTCATCAGTCGAGTCAATTTTTGCTTTTCCCTTATGGGCAGCTATCCTTTTGGAACCAGTACCATGACCATGGCGAACTGTCTTTTCTTTATCATTTGACAAGTTAGCGTGGGAAGTTGCTGGCTTGTCTTCTGATGCTGATGAACCAGTAGGTATCTTAACTGCTGCCTTAGATTTGCCAGTATTTCGTTTCACTGGCTTGTCTGCAGCTACTGGGTGACCAGTAGATTGGTCATCAGCTGGTTTAGCACTGGTAGAACTCGAACACGAAGGGGAATCAGTTGGTTTAACTTTTCTCAAATTGTTTTCAGTGATTTCCCTTTTAATACGTCTTTCTTTCGGAGTCATGTAGTGGATGCTTGAGGGGTCAGTAGTCTCATCAATTGAGTTACTGACTTCTCTTGCTCTAACTTCATCCTCCAAAATTTCTTTCATGGCAGGTGGTGGGGACACAGTAGGTCTAACAAATTTGTTTGTCACAACCATTTTACCTTCAACTATCTTGGCAAAAGTATTTGGCAAGACAGCTTCAGGATCAGTTTCAAGAATCGGGTCCATGAAAGTAACTTCTGCAATAGCAGCAGCAGCAGCATAGTCACCAGCAAAGAAGGCTTGAACTTGGGCAGGCACCTGCTCGTTAACACATTTAGCTGTGCGTTGAGCAGATGTGCACCATGAGGCAACAACTCTTTTGAGATTGTCCAGCTGGGTCTTGACTTCTGCTGCCTCAACGTGAAGAGTTTCTAAAGCAAAGTTTTGTTTTTCAAGTTTGGAAATTGTTTCTTTTAAGATCTTAATTTCATCATTTTTGCCTTTGAGTTTTTCATTTAAAGATTTGTTATTAGATTTCAAACTCTCTTCACGTTTGCAGCTTCTGCATAAATCAATTCTTAGGTAGTCAAACATTTCAGCTTTTTCATCATCAGTATAAGTTCGAAAATTATCAACCTTATACATCATTTCAGTTTTCCATTGAGGAGAATCTCTGTTATGATCAGCTTCCCTCATATCAGCCAAAAACGTACTACCACCATCATCCTCATCAGACTCCTCGACCTCTTTGGCCATCAAACACAGCTTTTTACCAGTAGCATAACCAGCACCATCATCATCAGTATCACTATCAGAGGATGAGGACGTGCTGGCTTCATCCCAGTCATGATGTTCAGCAACTAGAACCTTTTCTGGCTGTTTACTCTTCTTGTCAGTCTTTGCACTTTCCTTCATCTGAGCTTTCATAGCTTTGTACTTGTTTTTGTACTTATCAGCTTTTGAGAAAGAGTTAGCATGTGACGTGGAAGGTTTCTTGGACATGCATTCAGCAGCAAAATGTCCAACCTTCCCACAATTAAAGCACTCAGATTTAGGACCCTTGACTGTCTTGCTGTTGTACCTAGCATTTGGCTTTTTGCTCCATTTGTATGACTTGCTGGTTCTACTACGATTGAACCTTTTGAACTGCCTAGCCAGCAGAGCCATACCTTCAGAAAACCCTTCTACATCACTTTCATCTGTACTGCTTTCTTCAGACCCAGTACCACTTTCCTCAACACTATCAGCTGACTCTTGTTCTGCCAGTAACTTTTGGACCAGTAAAGCTTTTTGAGCTTTCTTCCATTTAGCAGCAGCAATAAGAGCAGCATCATCATTTTTAGATGATTTTGAATTGGTGGGGGCAGACCTAAAGTTTTCTTTCATGTTAAGTTCAAACTTGGCTTCTGCCTTCTCATGATTCCAAAGGGAACTGTAGAGAGAAGACAGGTTAAAGTTCTTTAGGGTCTGTGTGGTTCTTAATGGGTCAGTAACAGGTTTCCATTTACATGGCAGTGCATCAATGAATTTGTTCACTTGTTCAAATTCAGTGTAGGTTACATTTAAAGTGGTCAGGTCTGCTATCAAAGAGTTAAACCTAATGAAGGTTTGCTTAAGGGTTTCATTCTTATAGGCAAAGAACATTTCATATTCTCTTTTAAGAGCAATCATCCTGTTCTGCCTAACTTCTCCCATACCCTCATAGGTGACATCTAGGTAGTCAAGCATAAGCTTAGCATTTTCTTTTCCCTTGATCAGTTTGAACAGTGGGTTAGGCAAAGTTATGGCTAACAGGGTTCTGATTTTAGGGTCAAGACCAACTCGACGTTTATCCTCATCATCCCATCTAGAGGGAGTGAGAATAACCTCTCTGCCAGGGATGGCAGGAGTGTCAGCTGTTGCTGGTGCACTACCAACTGTCTCAGTGGGAACAAAAGGGCCATCTTTGGCAATTCCAGGCATGAGTGAATCCACAGACTCAAGATGTAGCATGAACCTTGCCTTCCAGGTTTCATACTCATCTTCATCAAACTTAGGTGGTCTGTTAGACGAGCCATTCTCAAGGTAAGCTGAGTTTGAATACGAAGCCATAAGAGAATTCAGATCCAAGATATTAATTATCAAGACTGAAGCTCTGATACCAGTTGTTGGTCCCTTAATAACAACAGGAGTATTGTAGAGGGGGGGTGAATACAATTCTTTTCTTAATTAACTAGTCAGTTAATCACGTTTAGTATTCTGTAGTAAATAAGATAGAGTCACAGGTAATTTTCAACTGTTATTCTTTATTGATTAAATCAGAAAGAATCACAACTATCCTTGGCGGAAATGATAGTTGGTTGATACAGATTACCTAGATTATAGCTAAGAGATAAACTAAAGCTATTACACGGTTTTGACTCTAACAGATAAACCCACACCACTACTTTTTACAATAGTGGATACAACAATATATATAGTAGTTCTATTAACTGTGTAATTAGTCTATTGTCCACTAGTACATTGGATGCTTTGTACTTGTGGGGACAATTGTGTCAGAAGGCGTGCTTTCCTTCTTTCCTCTTAGGTAGCTATTTGCTGGAACACACCCATTCGGTTTGGCACTACCATTTGATTTAAACAAATGGAATGTTGTGTTCCCTAGGTATGATTAAAGTATAACACATGTCTGCACATGCGTTCCACTTCTGCATTCCCACGTGGTCTTGTAAGGTCACTTGTCAGCCGCCGACTCCTGTCCTTTTCTGTTCAACTTTGTCTTCGACTTCTGTTGAATAGTGCGTTGATGTAGACCACTCTGGGAAACTACCATGCTTATAATGGAGCATGGCTGTCTTGTGTTGTATGCTAATATCCAGACTTACTGGTCCTTCATATGCTGAGTCACTTGATATTCTTGATTTGCTGGGTGCACATCCTGTGCTGATTCGAAGAATACATATCTACCTTGTGCTGATAGACTAGGCAGCATACTAAACACTCGACACAGCTATATTAGCTGACTATACATAAACAAACGTGTGCTGGCTGCACATAACACTTTAGTGCAAATAAATATTGTTTTGTCATAATTAAATCCTTAATTATTTTGGGGACTCAACAGATGGCAATAATGGAATTCTGCCATTGGCCTATGGAATTGATGGAGGCGAGACAAAAGAGGTTTGGTCATGGTTCTTAGGTAACCTAAGAGATCATTTAATGAGTTGTGGTATGAGTGATCGTATTTCAGAGATTACTTTTATTTTTGATCGTGCTGCTTCAATTGCACATGGTGTTTCAACTGTGTTTCCTGAAGCCTTTCACTGTTTTTGCGCACGTCATTTGTTTGGAAGCATCAAGACTAAATCTAACAAATTCAAATATTTTGAATGGCATTATTGGAAAATGGTGAAAGCTTACCGTGGGTCGAATTTTGAGGATCATTTTAGTGTATTTCGAAGAAGATTGAGAGCGTCTTACAATTACTTAGAACAAGTTGGTTTCCACAAATGGTCCAGAAGTAGAGCTGAACATGTTAGGTATTCATATCTTACTAGCAACAGTGTAGAGTCTGTTAACGCACTATCCAAACATGCTTGTTTGAGTTTTTTCGCGCTTCAGTACAAGATTGGTATTTCAAACATCGCAAACAGTCGGTTAGTCTTACTTCAACGGTTACCCCATATGCTGAACGTAAACTAGGCAAGAGGACGAGAAAATCTAGAAGATGGCAAGCAATTCCATCGACAAACAATCTAATAGAAGTGCGAGATGGCAGAAAAAATGGAATGGTTAATCTCGACGATAAAGTATGTTCATGTGGGCAGTGGCAGTTATCAGGGATACCTTGCGGTCATGTTATTGCAGCAGCACGACTTTTCGGCGTGGAGGATGCTACTCAATTTGTATCACACTGGTTCACAACTCAAACTTATATAAATACGTATTTGGAACACATCCTTCCTTTGTCCCATCTGTCAGAATGGTCGTATCCGTCGCCCGGCGTTTTACAAATTGTAAACCCTCCCATTAAGGAGAAAAGAGCCCCTGGACGCCCTAAAAGTACAAAACGTATTCCGTCGAAGGGTAAAGATACTGAAAAAACCGTAAGAACTTGCACTCGTTGCAAAGAACCAGGTCATGGTAGGGATACGTGCACAGCTTCTTATGACCGAACAGGTGAATCAACTTCTAAAAGGGTAGTAAAAACATCGGACTCAAAATCGAAGAAGGGTAAGGAGAAGGCCACAGATGCTGAAGCTTTTAAGGCATATCAGTCTCAGTTTTATGCAACGTGCAATTTAGGGAGCGATAATTAGTAACACTATCTCATTTGTTGTAATGTCAGTTTTATTTTTAACTTATTGTTGGATTTCGTTAGTTGTAATGTATTGTTGTATTTCCCTTGTATTCTAGGTACCTACTGTGTTATTTTATGTAATAAATGTAATTTGTTTTACAACACACGCAAGGAAGCAAATCACTTACTGCGTACGCAAGGCTTTGCTTGCGTACGCAAGGCTTTGCTTGCGTACGCAAGGCTTTACTTGCATACGCAAGATAGACGAAAGTATACACAAGCAAGGACGCAAGGTCATGCTTGCGTACAAAAAACAGCCAAAAATATGTACACGCAATGAAGCAAATCTAAGCTTGCGTCCTTGCGTGTATGTCAAATACAACTGTTGCAAAACTGAATTTACCAGCCACCTATTTACACCATATTTGCATACAAGACCTGCTACCTATTAGCTACAATGTATCAATCAACCTGAATCTCTACTGGTGGAGTTGGTGGCGGCGGCTCTTGTGTATCAAAACGTGCACGAAAAAACGTTCTTGCCATTCTGTTTCTATACTGCTCTGCAGCCTTTTTAGCATCTCCAATGTTGTCAACCTCCTCCCTTCCATAAATAATCCTCTCCATATGTATGCACACCCAAACCCCACAATCACCATGACCACCAGTCTGAATTGGCACAACGGGACCAGGTTCAATCATCAACTCCACACTCTCTTTATTTTCATAGTATCCGACAATTTGGGAGTCTTGCGTCTTGTTAATATAGTCAATCGCCTTCAAGTACACTGGCAAGTTGTCACCCAAAATCTTGAAAACTGCGTCAAGTTTTTTTTCACTGACACATCCGGGTAAACTGTCGTACACAAAAACCTTCATTTCTTCTAACTTCAACTGAAGCAGCAGGAAATGTTCTTCGTCATAAAAATGTATTGCTATCAAGACCTGTAGAGGCAGAATAAGAGGTCACGGTGGTGGCAAGAGGGGTTAGGTGGTGGTGGAGATGATGAAGGAGGAGAATCTGGTAGTAGTAATGGAAGCGATGAACAGTGTTTGCGTTTGTGCTTGCGTTTTTGCGAATCGCCTGTGTTACTGTTTATTTGCGTGTTTGAGAAGTCGGATGAAAGTGTATAGTGACGGGTTTAAACATGTCATTTAACCGTGATTTTTTTAGAAGAATACGCAAGGACGCAAGGTCGCAAGGTACCTTGCGCCTTGCGAGGCATTTTGTCAATTTTTTTTTTGTTGGGCTCTGGTGCAAGGAGTAAAAAATATTTGGGCATTTTGGTGATAATCTCTAGAAAAAATGGACATTTATGTGATAATCCCTTAATTTTTTGTGGATATAATGTCTCTGGCCCAGTCCAATATATTAGGGTCTAACAGGCCCAAATGCTCAATACCTGACGTGACTAATTTTGCAAGGTCGATTTTACAAGTTTAGGCGATTAAAAACTAGTAGCTTTCAAGCTCATTTAACAATACATCTGGTTTGAAGTTATAGCTGAATATAATATGTGGCTTATAGTTGTTTACTCCGTAGTTGGTTTTCCTAAATAGTTCTTATAATGATTTTTCATCAGTGAATCATGTTTGTTTGATTATAGCTTCAAATTATATTATATTACTAGTTTTATGAGCCCCATTTGTATAAATTAGTAGTCGATAACGTTAATATTGATACTTATAATATGTATAATACAATTATAATAAAAAAAAATCTTTTATTACTGACAACATTTGTACCGAAAACATTAGTATTGAATACTAACGCATAGATTAAGAGCCCGAATGTTGAAATCATTTTAACTAATTGACAAATAATCGATAAAACCAAACATCAGCTCCTAAAAAGTTGTTTTAAAATTGATCGTTAAGATATTGTAAAAGATTTAACCTGGTAACACTCTGGCGTATTTTTTGTTCATATGTGGAGAGGAAACCTAAAAATTTTTGGAGATAAATCATCCGATTATGTTTTTGTACGGAGCACGTTTTTATTACTCTCTCCGTCTCATATCTATTGTCCACTTCCTTTAATGAAAAAGAATAAATAATGTGATATTTATATATTTATCTTTATCTTTTAAAAGGAAAAGATAACAACCGGCCATATATGTTATTACTACTAGTTAAAGACCCGCGGTTTCGCGGGATTTTTGAATGGTATAATCATTTAAGCTATAAAATTAAATTTATAAATTAAAAAACTATTATTATGTCTAGATGAACATTAAACCAAATGTTTTTTAAGGGTTTAAAATTTTTAAAGTTTCAAAATGTATTAATGAACTATTATTAAATCTATGATTAACATTATACCAAATGTTTTATAGGGGATTCAAATTTTTAAAGTTTTAAAATGTACTAACGAATAAATAAACAAAATATGATCCAAATTAAATAAATCATCTTCGATGTCGTTATGCAGTTTTAGACGATTGAATTAAGAATTGTGGATAGTTATCTCAGATCTTCATTGTATTTTCCCACATATTCGACAATGTAGTTATTCTTATTAGATGATCATGAATTATGCTTAATGTCATAACTCTTTGTCTTGTTGTTAATACTTCGTGCATCCCTGAGAATGTCTTATGTCGTAATTCGTCAGCCTATAATGAGTTGAACATTATATTTTGTAATAAAACGCATAATATTGTAATATTTTTTTAATTATTTAGAAGATGTATGAAGTTTATGATTTGACAAAATTTCATTCCTCGTCCCTGAACTTTACATCAAATTTGACTTAATGTCCTGTTTCTTTTTTTTTTGTGCATTCCTCGTCCCTAATGTATCAAAAATCTACATCCCTCGTCCTCCCGTCTAGATTCTGTCAATTTCAGCCGTCTGTTCAGTCATGTGCAAAGCTTGTGAGGGTACTTTGGTCTTTTTATATTATTTCTTTTCTTTTCTATTTAATTATCTTTTTACTCTCATCCTCATAATCTCATGTTCATCATTCCCAAATTAAAAACCCTAGTTTTATACTTTTATACTTTTGCGGTGTTTCATAACTGCTTCTCTATTCTTTGATTTTTTTTCTTTTCTTTCTGCAAATTAAAAAAAAATAACATATTACTTATATTTGACTCATGTAAATGTAGTTAGAATAATTATTTCAATTTTTGTAATCTCATACTTTATAACCTAAACCATAAACCCTAAACCATATACACTAAACTCTAAACCTTAAACCCTATATCTAAACCCCAAACCCAAAACCAACCCTAAACCCTCAACCACCAACCCTTTACCCTACACACTAAATCCTAAACCTTAAACCCTGAACTCTAAACCCTAAATCCTAAACCTTAAATTCTGAAATCTAAACCCTAAACCATAAACTCTAAACCCTAAACCATATACCCTAAACTTTATACATTAAACCAAATACTCTAAATCCTATACACTAAACCCTATATCTATACTCTAAATCATAAATTGTAAAAACTAAACCCTAAGCCCTAAAAACTATACCCTATACCCTAAACCCTAAACCATACATTCTAAAATCTAAACCTTAAAGTCTAAACCATAAACCCAAAACACTAAACTCTAAACCCTATACCCTAAACCCTAAACCATACATTCTAAAATCTAAACCTTAAAGTCTAAACCATAAACCCAAAACACTAAACCCTAAACCCTATACACTAAACTCTAAACCATAAACCCTATATCTAAACCCAAAACCCCAAACCATAAACCCTAAATCAACCCTAAACCCTAAACCACCAACCCTTAACCATACACACTAAACCCCAACCATAAATTCTAAAATCTAAACCCTAAACCCTAAACTCCAAAACCTAAACCCTATATCTAAACCCTAAACACTAAATCCTAGACCATAAACCCTAAACCCTAAACTCTATACCATAAAATCTAAAAACTAAACCCTAAACTCTTAACCCTAAACACTAAATCCTAAACTGCAAACCATAAACCCTAAGTAGCAATTCTTAAACCTTAAACCATTAACTCTCAACGTTAATCCTTTTTATCCATTAAGCTTAAACCCTATACACTAAAAGCTAAACTCTAAACCCTAAACCAACCTTAAACCAACCCTAAACCCTAAACCACTAACCCTTTACCCTACACACTAAACCCTAAACCCTAAACTCTAAACCCTAAACCTTATACCCTAAACCCTAACCCTAATCCTAAACCCTAAACTCTAAACTCTAACCCTTAAACCATAAACCCTAAAACCCTAACCCTTAAATAAACCTTAACTCCAGAACTATACAGCCTAAATCCTAACCCCTAAACTATACACCCTAAACCATGAACCCTATAAACCCTAAACCATAAACTCTAACCCTTACCCCCTAAACCTTAAACCTTAACCCCTAATAGCTGTAATAAAAAATAGTATAAATTTCAATTGAATAATAGCTGTAATTTTCTTTCTTCGCACTTAGGAAGTTTCGTAATTCTGCAAAAAAAAAAAAAAAAAAATTTAATTAAAAAAAAAAATCTAACCTTTGAAGCAAACCATTATGAACAAAACAAAATAGTAACTAAATTTAATTGATGAGAAAAACAGTCGAAAAAGAATTGCAATTTCCTTTACTTTGTGTTTAGTAGAAAAGTTCTGGAGAATAGAGTGAGATCTGAGTAGATTCACGATGTTGTTGTCGTATGCCCTACTTAAACGACACAATTCAGCGAGAGTTTTAGTATATATGTCTCGATCCAACTATACGTACGTTAACATGTAAATGATCGACTTTATGTTGGATTCAGTCACAAATTTTAATGACTAACTATATGCCGAACAACAATTTTTATGTTGATAACACATCAGTCTTCACATAAAGGAATAGCATAATTTCAAGATTCACGATGTAGAGAAAGCCAAATAGAAAAAAAGCTAACATTTCAGATGATATAAGAAACTGAATCAAATCTTGACTCGAACGGCGATATCGGCATCACCCAGAGGGAACTTGACCATCTTCGCGATCTTATGCCACCCACACACACGTTAGGTTGAAACTCAATTCGCGATGATACTCTATCAAATCTATTTGTAATTCTCGATAATAAATAGGGGTTTAAAAAAAAAGGTTTCAGTGATCTACTTTGTTTTATAACGAGGAATACATGCGCGCGGGATGGGTTTTTTTAGTTGTTTCTTACGGTTTTATGATGTTGTACGTACCAGTATGCGTAAACGGTTTTATATGAAGTTATGTACATAGATGTGATTAGAAAGAGGTAGGAAAAGAATACGTAAACGGAAAGCGCGACCATTAGTTTCAACATATGCATACAAAACATATAGAGCTAACATCATAGTGGTTGACTTAAAGTCGCAATGTTTGACGGTATGTCTTGAGTATATAGAAATTGACTCAAAGTAGCAACAACATATTTATCTTTTAACTAATCACAGTAGAGCAATAAGAAAGTGTTGTATAGAAATGAAAAACATATTTTTTTTTTTTTACTTACATGGGACTGACATCACAATACAAACTAATAAGAGCAATTTTTATAAACAGAAATAATTACTGCAACAGTGACCAAATGGGTAATGAATTACAATATGTACTAACCTCCTTTTACATAACCAAAAGGCTGCTTCTCCTTTAAAAATCTAACAAACTTTTTAACCTTAGGAGTTAGATAATAAAAAAACGCCCATGAATTTTCTCAGCTCCGGCCACTTAGCGTTACACGTAAACGTTATAGAGAACCGTGGTTTCCATGAACTCTACATATCGCTCGCGCATCGAGATAGTGATTGTACATTGTAAATATAGCGAAGGCCACCGGTAAATGAAGCAGGTAAGATGACACAACTGCCAACTTCAATGCCAATGACTGCACACATAAGTATAATCACCTAAATCCCAATAATAACCTGTAACAACACAAAAGAAACATGATTAAAGAAGGTAACATCAAAACAAAAGCTGTTGATATCTAAAACTTTAATAAACAAAGTAGTATAACAAACTATAATTGCATTAAAATGCCACTTCAATAAGAAGTCAAAGATCTATCTGTTTGGATTGCTTTCTAATTGGGTCGTTATTACCCCTTTTATTTAGTAATCTGTGATTCTTCATCATCGATGATCTTACTATCCACTAAACACTATTCACTTTTTCCTTAATATGCTCGGTGTAAACAACGTGTTACAGTCCTTCTAATTATCTGCTTCTTTCTAGAATCGTACACACGTACATTCATAGCTAAGGTACCCAATCCAACTACTGCTGTTAAAACAGGTACACATCTAAAAAAAATTGTAAGTAAAACAACAGACCTGTGCATTCTCCGCTAAGCAAACTATGATGACCAGGAACCGA
Source organism: Rutidosis leptorrhynchoides (assembly GCF_046630445.1). NCBI lineage: Eukaryota > Viridiplantae > Streptophyta > Magnoliopsida > Asterales > Asteraceae > Rutidosis > Rutidosis leptorrhynchoides. The sequence continues at coordinate 457,463,106 of NC_092334.1, forward strand.
AGTCGAAGTCGTAAGTTGATCACCTGGCGACAAACGATTGTATAAAAAGTGAATACTAAAATTGCAAAGAAAATAACAGGTAGTAAACATAAGAAAACAACTCGAACAATATACCTTCATTAGACTCGTTGACCACAATGGAATCTACATTTCGGCACTGTGAGTTGTCAAGGGATTGTATGTAAGTAAGCATCTGCATACTAAGCAATGGTAAAAAGCTTTTTTGAGGTGAAATCCTCGTGTCTGCAGATTGACTGGCTCAGACTATTGTATTTATGTTTTTGTGAAATATTTGTGATGTTAATTTTATAGTCAATAAACAATGTTTGTGTATTTATAGACAAATTGTATGGGAGTTGAGTTCTCCTCAGATACAAATATTTCCCCTGTGACATTTGTTGGTGCTGATACGTAAGCAGCGTCAGCACACATATATGTTTTTATGACATGCTATATCCATTTGAATATTATTTGGGTCCAGATGTTGGTGCATCCAATAAATCACCAAATCAAACTTTTTTCCAAAAAGTCAACTTGTGGAGAGCTTACAACGACACACTATGCAACTCATAAAATCACTGTAGCAATAAACTAAAGCAGCAACCTTTGTATAAATGTCAGTCCTGTATTATCATACTGGGATATCTTTACATGAGATGTTGCTTGTATGTTCATAGGCACAGTCAAAATATAACAAATATGTAAGCCTCATTTGGCGAAGTATTTTAAACAAATAAGTCTCGTATAAGTGTACTAATAATGTAAGTTATATGACAATATTAATATTAACAACAAAGAGATAAAAATGGTCTAAAAAATTATACCTGTACATTGATGAGAATCAGCTCCAATGAATTCAATGAAGATGTACTGCCAAAAAGAAAGCTTTTGCGTGCATATTGGTAATATCCAATTGTATTTTTAGGAACCTCTCTAAAAGGGTTGTGCAATACAGAGCAAGTAAATAATAAGAAACAATATAGATAGAATAAGTAAATTATATAGTAACTATACACTTCCTAAATTTTACCTTCAAAGTGGAGAGGAACAGATGGTTAATTATCTAAGCGGATCATCACAGCCTATATTGGCACTTGTGAGACGTACGGTTGTTCGAAAAAGAACTGCCTAATGTTCACCGATATCTGCAGCATGTTCATGTTCATTGATATAGACTACTCGTAGAATTATGAATAAGAGTGTCAGAATGGCTTAATATATTTCGTTGGCATCTTTGTGTTGGTGGTATTGAGCTTGCCTCAATTCTATATCGTATATGATCATTGCCTCTAATATTTTTTTCTTGTTTTTGCTTCTCATATTTAAGTAATATTATTTTATAAGTACTAAGCACATTATAAAATTAAGATAACCTAAAAATGTAACCGATTATTATAGATAGTAGTCTTACACATAAACAACGAATGAGAAAGCAATAGCAAATTGACTAAGTAAGCTATTGGCACACAAGCATGCCAACATTAAAGGTGTCAACCACATAAAACAACAAAAGCTCACCTTCAGGATCTAAAACAACAAGCAAATTATATATTGAATATACTGACCAACGCATTATGAAGCTGATATAGAAACTAAAGACGTTAAAGATTTTGCCGGGGTGACAGTGCTAGCCTATATGCCATATTGCCATGGATAAAAACACTACCAAAATTATATATCAGAACAGGAAAATGTTGAAACCAAACAAAACAATTCCATTACACGATAAAATAAAAAACCTTGTGAGTTATAAGTAACCTCTACAAAGACATAAGCCATCGCAAAACCCAGAATCACTAATAACGGACTAAAAAATACAGGACAACAAAAGATACACAATAACTTAAAACACAAAAATGCAATGGTATATTCAAGGTTACCCTTGAAGCTCGAAGGCAGTAGAAGGTTGAACAATAATCTACAAACAATAGCACCCAAAGTCACTTTTTCTACAACTTGCAAACTTAAAAAAGGCCCAAATTGACGAAAGTTCATAGAATACATCAAGCAAAATTACATTAATATGTCCAAATTATACAATGTATAAGGCAAAATTATAACCGAAAGAAGCCATTACCAAAAGACGGCCTGAAGGTGCAATAAGGAGCAACAAACAGTCAATGTATCTAAAAGAAGAAAATTTAAAAGAAATTAAATGTAACCAAAGTGTAAATTACCTACCATGTAAATTACTTACCAACAATGAAGAAAACCCACACAAAAAAATCGTACGATCAAAGCAAATAAATATTACAGAGTATAGTTTGGTGCAGTTCTTTAGTTGTATTGGAATAAACCTACTTCAGCCCTGAAATACATCACAAACAAATCCAAAACAAATTAGAAAAATAATTAATCCTTAATATGAACGTCAATTGTAGTGAAATTCAACTTAAAAATTGACCCAAGTAAGCTCTCATAGCAACTAAAATTAGTATATCGTATTTGACAATTATAGATAATCAATAACATGTTATCTTACTAAAGGAAGATGAATTGTGAAATTGATATATAATTATGTATGAAATTGAGAAAACATTGCTACAAATCGATCGAATTTATTCAAGAAAAACAATCAGATTGAATGTTTGATTGTGAATTAGGGTTAGATAAGTTTAAGAATTAATGAATTTTTAGGAAAGATATTGGTGTTAGAAACGAAAAATGATAGATTATGAACGTAATTTTGACTATCAGGGTTTTTAGGGTTTCTAATTGGGAAAAGGATCACTTGATTCAAGTGGGAGGGTAGTTTACCTAGGTTTAAAACGAACGAAGGGTAAATCAGGTATAAAAATATTAGAGGATGATTTATTAGCTAATAAAGATAAAGATAATCAATGGTTTAGATGAAAGGGTAATTGGTGGTCTTTTTTAATCCAATGGCTTAAAGTGGTGTTTTGTAAATTAAGATCATTATTATATATTTTAGTTTTATTATTATTATATTATTATTAAGGTAACAATAACATCCGTCATATCTTTTAAATGCTTAAGAACATTATTATTAATTTATACATTTATATTAATCTTTTATAAGGTAACATTCGCCCATATTTTTTTATTAATTAATTTAATATTTAATTTGATTTAACAATAGACTGACAGACAATTTAAATTAGATTAATTGAGGAGATAACATGTAAGCATAATGACACGTGCTTTATAATAATGCATAATGACACGTGCTTTATAATAACATATACATTACATTCTTATTTATATACTCCTATTAAATTGTTTTCAAAAGTAATATATATAAAAAAAAAATGACATCACTAAATTTGTAGGATAATTATTTTTTAATATTGAAATGTATGATTTTTTTATCATATATTTTACATTGAATTTGACATTGCTTTAGTATGTTTTACAAGTAAACTTAATTTTTTTTTTATGAATTTCGTTATTTTTTAAACGTCAATCAATCGACTGCCAACCGAGAAAATTCATTGATCGTTAACCAATCAAAACCACCCGCAGCAAAGCGTGGATTTGTTTTCCTCGTTTAAAACAAAATTAGTGTATGATCTTTTTTGGATCGTGTTTGGTTAAATTAAAGGTTCATATGTAAAATAAAATAAGTGTATGATCTTTTTTGGACGATCACTGTTGGTTTATTTTTAATAAAAAAATGATATGGTTACTTGTCCCATATTGGTGGATGGAAGAAAAGAGGAGTATCCTATTTGAATATAAAATGAAGTTGTCCCACATCCGTGGGAGGAAGAAGTTGGAGGTGGGTGACTTGGTTATAAAAGGAGCTCATGGGATTCATTCAAACTTGCACTAATCAATACACCTTAAGTATTTGATTATTTCTTTCTTTCTTACCCTTGTTTGAGAGTGATATTAGTTAAATACTTTGAAGAATGTAATTGGCTTAAGAGAGTTGTCTATGTCATTGTAACAATTTGTGATATAGTGTATTTCTCTCTTTGGAGGCCCGTGGTTTTTCTCATGTTTTGGAATTTCCACTTTAAATTCTTGTGTTGTGAATTGTTCTTATTTCTTTACTGTTATTGTTGGGCTGGGTGATGAGAATCAGTGAGACCGTAATTTTCCAACAACTGGTATCAAAACATCAGGTTTGACGGGGGGTCTCGGTTATAGGAGTCGGAGTATGCTCTGTGGTTGCAACGGGAGTGGATCGTCCACATCAGAAACGAGTTCTATTGATCGTACAGGGTATTGTAAGACCCGAATAATTATTGTACAGAAGTGTAAATAGGGTACATAAAGTGTGGGAAGCAGTGTGTAATTAAACAGAGGTCAGAGACTGCCCAGGCCCTTGTGCGCGCCGCGCACTGATGCTATTGACAGATTTCTGTTTTAATTTAAATTGAACGTGGGGCATTTTGGTCTTTTCACTCGAGGCCGGATTTAAAGCCACTAAAAGGCTGGTTGGAGTCTTTAATTCACATCCACCAACCTCATCATCTCTCCTATTCAATTCTAGAGTGAGAAACCCATTGAGAGAGAGAAAGCTTAAATCAAGAAGGAAGAAGTTGATTTCGGGCCAAAATGCGAGTATTAAAGTTGTTCATCTAGTCATTAGCTACGTTGTGATTGTGGTGGTAAGTCCTAATCTTAATTTCCTTATTTTAATTTGTTTAAGGGTTAGGGTTTTGGGTTAGTGATGAACATAAAACTCATTATTGGTGATTTTGGGGGTTTTGGGTAAGATTTGGGTCATGAGGACTCAAGAATGACTAACCTAGGGTTTCAAAATGATAATTGGTGTTTATGAGTCTTAAATGGTTAGTTAACCACTAGCACACTTTGATATTAAGTAAGTGGGTGTTATTTGGGTGTGTTGATGACCCAAAATGGGTGTGTTAACCGTGAGATGGGTCAATGGAGTCTTCGGTGACCTAAGTGGTCTAATGAATGTGAAAATGCGATAACCTTATGTTAAAAAGTGTATTAAGGCCATAATAAAATTAATGTTAGGGGTTTGGCGTAATCCCAACCTAGTGTTAGAGTTAATGGTGCAAATGGATCACATTTGCACTACGGGTCAAAATGACACTTGAGTGGTGAGTAAGTTGGTTCACCAAGTTGAATGTATGATTAATATTGTGCATAATGTAATAGGTGCGTTACGTTGAAGGTTGCGAGCTTGATTTATCATTCACCAAAGGCGATAAGGTGAGTGGAATAATTATACATGTGTGTATGTAATGTATTTATTAGTACGAAATGCGATGTGGGTTTTAAGTTCGGGTATGCGATACCACATCGTGTTGGCATGGGAAGAGGGTTTAAAGTTCGGGCGTTCGATACCTTATCTTCATGTGTGGCATGTGATATGGGTTAAAGTTCAGGCGTTCGATACCATATCATATGTATGTGTGCGGGCGTGAAGTGTGAGTTTAAAGTTCGGGCATTCGATACCACATTTCACGTGACAGGTGGGTTTAAGTTCGGGCGTCGATACCACCTAAGGGACTAGTGATGTATACTAGTGGTGTCTGCATGGCTAACGGTTCATTCGCGAGAATCGTTCCCTTTGTGTTTTGGTTAACCATGGTTGTGTAGTTGTAGTGTAGCATATTATATTGTTCGTGTTATATGCTATTGTTGTGCTAGCTTGTGTTATCGGATTTAGCGTTATACTTTGCGATGGTATGCTAATTTAAATGCTAGCGTGTATGAGGTAATTGTGTAAGTGATTGCAAGTAAGTAGATTATATATGTAAGTGTATAATTATTGCATTCACTAAGCGTTTTGCTTACCCTCTCGTTGTTTACCTTTTTATAGGCTCCGGTGTGGATAAGGGAAAGGGTATTCGTTTGGACTAGTGATCCCGCTTCGTTATGTTAGGAGAAGCTTTTGGACGTTTAACTTTTGAAGTTTGACCAAGATTTGGGTAGTTTAACCCCCAAACACCATGCTCAAAGTGTCGTTTAGAATTTAAACTAATGTGGTCGAAACTTACATTTTGTACGAAACTCGTAATGTGGGCATATTCGGGCCCGGTGTCGTAAAACTTGTTTTATTATTGAAACGTGCTAGTTTTACTTATTATAATGTGTTGTGAAAATCGTTTCGTAAAGTATCGGGAAGTGGGAGATCTTTAAGCGAAAAATGTAAATTTTGGAAACCAAGCTGCCAGGCAGTCTGCGCGCCGCGCACATGAGGGGTTGCGCGCCGCGCACCCCTCTGTTATTAAATTTTTTTTATTACGCGTATTCGATTATATAACGGGTTGGGTCGTTACAAGTGGTATCAGAGCATGGTCTAAGGGATTTAGGCGACTTGAGATAGGTGCCTAGACTTAGACTTTATTGTGTATGCGTTTTATGCGGGACTTGTAGGAGACGCGTTGGACTGGGATTGGTTGGTGCCTAGTTTTATGTGAACTAACCTTGCGCTAATTGTTTTGTGTTGTATTTGCAAACATCAAGCGAGATAGACGTTATAATAGCAAGTTAATGCGACGTACTCGCGTAACAATGACTAGCTACCATTGTTACGGGTTCAAATCATGTCAAACAAGCGATGTACGACGATTGTTGAGCAAGATGGGGCGGTGTGGTATGTATGTGTCATGTATTATCGTTTCGTTGTTTAACCTATTTCGTTTTATAGAATGAAGATGAGAAACGGACACGACACCAATGACGAAGGCCCGAGCGAGGACTACGAATTCACGGCCAAAGTTAAGGCCATCTTTAAAAAGCAAAAAGCGGAATTTCTTGCAGATGTCCGAAAGGTCTTCCAAGAATCGGTTGATGGGCAAGTAACCGAGTTAATCAATGAGCGAATGAATGCTGCGATTGAAGAGGCACTCGAGGCTAGAAACATTTATCCCCGTGGTTGTAACATCCCGCATTTTTCCGTTAAATTATTTTAACGACCGTCTTTTTTTTTAGATAATATCTTCCGTTATCTAAATTCGTAGTTTCCGTTGACTAACGTTCATAATATTTCCGTTATTTAATTATAACATCACTCGTTTACTCGAGCGTTTTCAAAATATTCGTTCGGTAAAATCCCGCACCCGCTTCTAAACTCGAGGGACTAAAATTGACACGGGGCAAACTAGTTGACTAGGTCAACTAGTCCACCCCAATCACCACCATTCAATCATCTCCATCTCTCTCTCTTTCTCTCTATCAAGAACACACACACATTTACCCAATTCAATCATTCATCATCTAAATTCGATCTAGGAGGCTTACAACAAAACAAATTACATATTTGGAATCCTCTCTTCATCCTCTACAATTTGATACCAACTTCATCTCGTTTGGGTAACATTTCTAAAACTCTAGATTTCTCTAAATTCATGTTTTTGATTTGAAATGGTGTTAGTTAGTGTCTATGGCTCGTGTCTAGCATGAATATATGATTTACTTGCTCGATTTGTTGTTTTGAGTAACTAGTTTGAACATTTGAAATGGGTTTGCTTAATCTTGCATTTTGGAAGATTAAATGTTGTTTGATTGTTAAAGTTCATGTTTTAATTGTGTTACTAGTATCACTAGCTTCGTTTTGATGCGTAGGTTGATTAAGAAAACTTCAAAAATGTGATTATTGATTTTTGTGAATTTTGGTTAGGGTTTGATAGACTTTGAAATGAACTTTTGATGCGTTGAATGCTTGTTAATGTTGTTAGTAAGTGTTTAGATGCATTGTATGCTTAATTACCTTCGGAACGGCATATCGTGTGTGTAAATTGGATTCTCGAATCATAAAATACGTTTTACGAACTTGAAACTTTGAAAATAAACCCTTCTTGATCAATTGACGAGTTTTCGGTTATTGTAATTGATGTTTTTGCTTGTAAAAGGTAGTTAATTGTATTCCTTGTCAAAAGAGCTTTCCAATGATATAAGATGCGTATTCTAAGTGTTTACGGTTTGCGTTTTGTGCTAAATTGAATTTTGGATCAAGACTTGAACTTTTGAAACTGACCAGGTACCAGGCCACGCCTAATGTCGCGGCGCGACACCTCTGGCCGCGGCGCGGCAATAGCCGTGTTTGGGTTCTGACCTACTTTGTCAAATTTCAAAAAATGTTTGCTATGCTACGCACCTCCGATTAACATGTAACTTGGCCAACATGCTCATATATGACTTCTAAGCTTAGAAAAATAGTTTGGTACCCGACCCGAACATGTTGACTTTTTCGTTGACTTTGACCGACCAAGTTTGACTTTTTGTCAAACTTAACCAATTAATTATGCAATCTTTCTAACATGCTTTTATACTTGTGTCTTGCATAAAACTTGATGATTTGATTCACATGCTATATTAATCGAGTCGTATTGAGCCATAGGACTAATTGAACACATTTCGCCCGACCTTGTGTCGTAACCGGTTAATTGATACAACTTACTTGTTTAGGTCAAGGCTAAGCAACAATCATGCACACGTTTACTTTGTGAAGTACTTTTATACTCGTGCACTCGAGGTGAGATCATAGTCCCACCTTTTCAACAACTTTTTATACTTTTAAATTGTGGGCTGAGAAACATATACTTTGTTACATTTTGTCCTACTTACTTTTATACTTTGAACACAAGTACAAGGAAAACAAACATTCCACAGCGAGTTAGAACAAAAATCCTCAATTCGATTATCATTAGTTACACTTGCAGGGTGTAAGCGAGAACTTATATTGTGTGGCCATACGGGTTTGACAAACCCTCATTACGGACGGTTCGCTACCGTCTACGGATGAAATATATTTTCGAGAAACAGTGTATGTTCTAACACTATTGTGATGGGGTTCTATGGAAGGAAACGTTAAGTCTTGATAATTGGGTGCTCGCGAACAATACTTTTGGAATGCAAACGATTTTGATAATCAACGTTATGGGAATACTAAATCTTGTGGTTCAAAAACAACGTTTATTACAAACACCTATGATTTCACCAACATTTTTCGTTGACAGTTTTCTATATGTTTCTCAGGTTCATACTTGGCTATTTGATACATGCTTCCGCGTACACTCATTCTTGCTTGGGGTCAAGCATACATACATACATACGCTAGGGATAGTACTTTTGGATTCAAACTTTTGTTTACATACTTACGCTATTTATAGCAACTGTGTTTTTCAACTTATATTATGTCGCAAGTTATTTCATTTATACTTTATGACTTTTGTAAACTTAGACTTGTTGTCGAACGGTTTTGTAAACTAAACTTGCAAGTCTTGTACCTTTCAAATGAATGCGACATAATTTTGGTCAAACGAGTCTCATATAGGGACTACGACCACGCAACGGGACCTAAGTTAACGGCGCCGTCAATAACGGTTTTGGTCGGGTCGCTACAAGTGGTATCAGAGCATTGGTTGTAGGGAACTAGGATGTGCATTAGTGTGTCTGACAGAGTCGTTGGGACGCATTAGTGAATCTAGACTACAACCGGATAGTTAGCCATTGCATTCTGACATACATTGCTATAGATAGCACTTACTTGACTACTTGTGCATTATACTTGAATCATTCGTAGGAAAACTTTTTTAATGGTACCCAACCTTCATCATACGAACTCGTATTCTGCCACTTTGGTTCGGGAACTCTGACTCCTTGGTTGTTATTCACCCCGTCTCATCTTACTATCCATGAGTATTGTAAAGTCACTGTCACTACTCTAGATGAGTATCGTCATCACTATTTATCGCTACGGTTGTGTACTACTCGCTATCATGACTCGTTACTCTTTTCATACCTAACTACGTTATTGTCTGATTCGAACCGCATTGACGTGAACAATCACTTATACACTTCTCTCGGGGAACGCATCTTTAGAGTTGCACTAATTCTTTCGATTCAATACGAATCATGTTTGAGACGTCGTTACATTTTGTTCATTTTAGATTTTCACGATGACACGAACTTGAACCCATGGAGTGATGTGGGAATGGAGGTATGATTTGGCGTAATATAACGACACTCGATCAACGTGGTTATATTACGGTAAGACATACCGAAGTTCTAATGACACGTGATGGTGGTTAGACTCGATCAACCTAATCACCACCATGTGCCATGTACATGACTTCATCTATTCATGTTTGGACATCTGAAAACTCCGAAAGTACTGACAACAACCATACCGGGGACACACCTTCGAATATTGTCGAACCATATTTATGCTTCCGAATGAATGACAAATTCTTTCAACATCAAACATATGTTACACGTGTATACTATCTCATTTTCGCACAGTTTTATTGGCGCACTTCAATATGTTTGTTATGCTCACATCGAGGCAGAAACTTCTCTCGTATTACACTCGTACTTCCGTATAAGGAAATCTTTGATTCTAAATTTTCAATGGAGAGATAGACTCTTCACGTTATACTAGTACTCGCCTCGAGGGTGAATAGCCCCGACGAACGTTTTCAGAGACCGATGAGAACTTGCTCCGACAAACGTTTTCGGAAACCGATAAATCTTCCGCGGTGCGAAATTCTTGAGAAACAGAAACTTGTTCCAACAAACGTTTTCACGTCCTAACAAACTCTTTCAAATATACCTTAAAGAGATGTACCTCGTTTCGGATCGAGATCCTCGTTTCACTTCTAGATTTTGGAGTGCCTCACAAAAAGTCTCGGGACCACGTTTAGACATGAGTACCGCACATCAACCACAACCCGACGGACCGAGCAAACATACGATTCAAACCTTGGAAACCGTAATACGAATTTGTGTTATCAACTTCAAATTTACTTGAGAAAAGTTTTTGCCTTTAACCAAATTCTCTTACAACGATGGTTATCATTCAAGTCTTAACGTCACACTTTCGAGGACCCGTATAGCAGTAATTGTCGTTTTCTTAAATTGTTGAACCGAAGTAGGTGACAAGCGAACCACCGGACCCGAAATCATTCATGAAACAACCGGAAAATTTTTCAATTCCAAGAAAGGCTCAAGGCGGATCGTAGTCGCCAAAAGAACTATGCCGATGTTAGACGTGAACCTCTCGAATTCCAAGTGGGTAACCGCGAAACGTTAAAGTCGCACCTTGAAAAGGTGTAATCCGTTTCGGGAAACGTAGATAGCTAAATCCGCGATATTTTTAGTCCTTTTAAAATCCTGGGGCGTTTGGGACCCGTTACTAGCCGTTTAGATTTTTCAACTCATTCGAGTCTCCGTTCATCCTAAATTCTACGTATCAAACTTAAAGGCGTGTCTTGCGAAACAAGAACTTGTTATCCTCTTCGATGAACTTACTATCAACGATAAACTCCACCTCATAGGAGGACCGATTGAAACTATATATCGTGAAACCAAACTTTAAACCAACGTAAAACCCCGACTGTCAAAGTTCGTTGAAATGCCCGATGAAGTACTTTCACTTATCCGTAGAATGGGCAACGCACGATCTCGATGAAGGAACAACGACTACTACTTTCAACTAAATTTCGGGACGAAATTTCTTTTAAGGTGTAGGTAATGTAACATCCCGCATTTTTCCGTTAAATTATTTTAACGACCGTCTTTTTTTTTAGATAATATCTTCCGTTATCTAAATTCGTAGTTTCCGTTGACTAACGTTCATAATATTTCCGTTATTTAATTATAACATCACTCGTTTACTCGAGCGTTTTCAAAATATTCGTTCGGTAAAATCCCGCACCCGCTTCTAAACTCGAGGGACTAAAATTGACACGGGGCAAACTAGTTGACTAGGTCAACTAGTCCACCCCAATCACCACCATTCAATCATCTCCATCTCTCTCTCTTTCTCTCTATCAAGAACACACACATTTACCCAATTCAATCATTCATCATCTAAATTCGATCTAGGAGGCTTACAACAAAACAAATTACATATTTGGAATCCTCTCTTCATCCTCTACAATTTGATACCAACTTCATCTCGTTTGGGTAACATTTCTAAAACTCTAGATTTCTCTAAATTCGTGTTTTTGATTTGAAATGGTGTTAGTTAGTGTCTATGGCTCGTGTCTAGCATGAATATATGATTTACTTGCTCGATTTGTTGTTTTGAGTAACTAGTTTGAACATTTGAAATGGGTTTGCTTAATCTTGCATTTTGGAAGATTAAATGTTGTTTGATTGTTAAAGTTCATGTTTTAATTGTGTTACTAGTATCACTAGCTTCGTTTTGATGCGTAGGTTGATTAAGAAAACTTCAAAAATGTGATTATTGATTTTTGTGAATTTTGGTTAGGGTTTGATAGACTTTGAAATGAACTTTTGATGCATTGAATGCTTGTTAATGTTGTTAGTAAGTGTTTAGATGCATTGTATGCTTAATTACCTTCAGAACGGCATATCGTGTGTGTAAATTGGATTCCCGAATCATAAAATACGTTTTACGAACTTGAAACTTTGAAAATAAACCCTTCTTGATCAATTGACGAGTTTTCGGTTATTGTAATTGATGTTTTTGCTTCTGAAAGGTAGTTAATTGTATTCCTTGTCAAAAGAGCTTTCCAATGATATAAGATGCGTATTCTAAGTGTTTACGGTTTGCGTTTTGTGCTAAATTGAATTTTGGATCAAGACTTGAACTTTTGAAACTGACCAGGTACTAGGCCACGCCTAATGTCGCGGCGCGACACCTCTGGCCGCGGCGCGGCAATAGCCGTGTTTGGGTTCTGACCTACTTTGTCAAATTTCGAAAAATGTTTGCTATGCTACGCACCTCCGATTAACATGTAACTTGGCCAACATGCTCATATATGACTTCTAAGCTTAGAAAAATAGTTTGGGACCCGACCCGAACATGTTGACTTTTTCGTTGACTTTGACCGACCAAGTTTGACTTTTTGTCAAACTTAACCAATTAATTATGCAATCTTTCTAACATGCTTTTATACTCGTGTCTTGCATAAAACTTGATGATTTGATTCACATGCTATATTAATCGAGTCGTATTGAGCCATAGGACTAATTAAACACATTTCGCCCGACCTTGTGTCGTAACCGGTTAATTGATACAACTTACTTGTTTAGGTCAAGGCTAAGCAACAATCATGCACACGTTTACTTTGTGAAGTACTTTTATACTCGTGCACTCGAGGTGAGATCATAGTCCCACCTTTTCAACAACTTTTTATACTTTTAAATTGTGGGCTGAGAAACATATACTTTGTTACATTTTGTGCTACTTACTTTTATGCTTTGAACACAAGTACAAGGAAAACAAACATTCCACAGCGAGTTAGAACAAAAATCCTCAATTCGATTATCATTAGTTACACTTGCAGGGTGTAAGCGAGAACTTATATTGTGTGGCCATACGGGTTTGACAAACCCTTATTATGGACGGTTCGCTACCGTCTACGGATGAAATATATTTTCGAGAAACAGTGTATGTTCTAACACTATTGTGATGGGGTTCTATGGAAGGAAACGTTAAGTCTTGATAATTGGGTGCTCGCGAACAATACTTTTGGAATGCAAACGATTTTGATAATCAACGTTATGGGAATACTAAATCTTGTGGTTCAAAAACAACGTTTATTACAAACACCTATGATTTCACCAACGTTTTTCGTTGACAGTTTTCTATATGTTTCTCAGGTTCATACTTGGCTATTTGATACATGCTTCCGCGTACACTCATTCTTGCTTGGGGTCAAGCATACATACATACATACGCTAGGGATAGTACTTTTGGATTCAAACTTTTGTTTACATACTTACGCTATTTATAGCAACTGTGTTTTTCAACTTATATTATGTCGCAAGTTATTTCATTTATACTTTATGACTTTTGTAAACTTAGACTTGTTGTCGAACGGTTTTGTAAACTAAACTTGCAAGTCTTGTACCTTTCAAATGAATGCGACATAATTTTGGTCAAACGAGTCTCATATAGGGACTACGACTACGCAACGGGACCTAAGTTAACGGCGCCGTCAATAACGGTTTTGGTCGGGTCGCTACAGTGGTGAAGGAGGTGATGGGAATGGTGGACATGGAAGGCGAGACTTCCATTATAAAAATTTCAAGGATGCTCAACCTCCTATGTTTAATGGGTTAAGAGATCCGTTGAAGAGTACATGTTGGATCTCCGCCATCGAGGGGGCTTTCCGTACCGTAGAATGTCCTCCCGAGAAGAAGACGAGGTACGGTTCTAGCATGTTACGTGAAGAGGCTAAGTTGTGGTGGGATGATAAATTCAATTGTATGGGGAAGAACAATGCATGAGCTTGTCGTGGGAAGAGTTTAAAAAGGAGTTCTTTGTTGAATATCGAACTCAAGCCGACCTAAACACAAACCGGGATGAGTTGCGCTATTTGCGACAAGGTTCGATGGACATGGTTACTCTCAAGTCTACTTTCTTGTCAAAGACTCGTTTTTGTCCAGAGTATGTTGGTGATGACCGAATGTTGACGCTAGATTTCTATCGCACTTTAAACGATGAGTTGAAACGTAAGATTAGTCGGGGAATGGCTAAGTCTTTTGAAGAGTTATTTGAGTTGGCCCGGGGTTTCGAACCGGAGGTTCCAAAATGAAGCGATTTCTCGTTCTCTAAGAGATAATTTGAAGGTTCGAGTCATTCGAACTTTTCCAACAAGAAAAACAAGAAGGGTTCCGAAAGTGTTAATAGTGTGAAGAAGGGTGGTTCCGGAAGTTTTCTCCCTACTTGCTATAATTGTGGGCAAAAGGGTCACATCTCTCGTGAATGCCCAAAGCCGCCTACAAACAAAATCACGTGTTTCAATTGTCAAAATGAGGGGCACCGAAAGACGGAGTGCCCCAATTTGTATGGTGATCAAGTGAAGAGGTTAGAGAAAGCGGCGGGTACGGCTAGGGGACGAAACTATTTCATGACCAATGATGAGGCCAAGCAATCAAATGAAGTTGTCTCAGGTACTTTGTAACGACCCAACCCGTTATCTGACCAAAAACACGCCTTAATTTTTTTTTCTGGATCAGCACATTTGTACAGCGTCCAGTTATCTGGACGGTGTCCAGTTGTTAAGGGCGGGACGGCGTCCAAGAGACTTGGACGGCGTCCAAATGAACTACAACTTTCTGCCCTCCGGGTCCAACTTACGCGAACGAAAAACCCGCTTCCCGACACTTTTAAACTAAACGGTTTTCACAACATGTTATAATAATTAAAACTAAGAGTTTTCCACAATAAAACCGAGTTTTACGACACAGGGCCACATCGGCCGTTTTACGACTTTCGTACAAATCACAAGTTTTCGACCACGTGAGTTTTAACATAAACTAAAGACCGAGCATGGCGATTGGGGATACGCTACCCAATCCTAAACAATCCAAAAGCACGTCTTCTAAGCAACTACGCAAGTCCACTAGTTCCCACGCTTACCCGAGCCACCTCATCCATGCAAATCTATAAAAATGTAAACAACGAGAGGGTAAGCTAATGCTTAGTGAGTGAGAATATACTACATACATATATATATATATATATATATATATATATATATATATATATATATATATATATATATATATATATGCATAAAATGAATACGCATCGCCAACACACAAATAGTAAACACATACCGCAATCCGAGCATAACTAAGCAATGTTATACCTAACGTACCACCAAGCCAAATCCGTAAGATTAGCTACAACATACAATAAG
Source organism: Rutidosis leptorrhynchoides (assembly GCF_046630445.1). Lineage (NCBI taxonomy): Eukaryota > Viridiplantae > Streptophyta > Magnoliopsida > Asterales > Asteraceae > Rutidosis > Rutidosis leptorrhynchoides. The sequence continues at coordinate 457,478,675 of NC_092334.1, forward strand.
TATATATATATACGCATATACAAAATACATCCGATAATACAACAAGGTTAACCCCTTAACCTTAAACCCATGAAGGTTAGCCGAACAACCCGAGCCTTAGTGAATTCGCACAACCCGAGATTCACTTCCTTCACCACTTCAACAACCGAGGTTGGCCGAACTACCCGTGCCTTAGTGAATTCGTACAACCCGAGATTCACTACCTCATCAATAAGATGACCGAACAACCCGAGTCATCATGAATCTGCACTACTCGAGATTCATTACCTCAACAATACCCACATCATCGGGGTTACTCAATCGCATCTCAATACCAGTCCCACTACGTCGGGATTATATTTAAGGTATTTTGTATGCCCGAGAGACATATTAAAGTAATGTGGCTAATGTGTTATGATCCAAGTCGGATCATACCCAATAACAAGCTTATCAACACCTTATAAGTATTTAATCTTAACGATTGGGTCGTTGAATAAATACGCAACACTTGGACTTTAGAAAATCGGTTTTCTAAAATATTATTACTTGAGATAAATTATTTGGATAATTTATATGATATGGATTTAATTATTTATAAGATTAAATAGTTATGTTGTGATACATTTTATAAAAGGGTTTATAAAATACAAGTAACAAATGCATGGTATATTTTGCTACAAGTTTATAAAAATTGAAGTTACATTTTTATAAAAGAACCCCTCATAGGGGACGGTTTTTGGAGGACCAAGGAGTCCACCCCATGCTTGATTGTTGCTTCCAAGATGTCACGAGTCCTTATGTGTTGATGCTTGACCAAAAGAAAGTGGTACATGCATTTCAAACATCAAGTAATAAACTAAAAACCTCTCTTTTTTTTCTGCGGCATTCTGGCCGAATTATTGGTGAATCAAGAGGGTGGTTTTGAGTTTATTTAGAAGCTCATTTTCTAGTGTAATCAAATCCTAACCAAAGTACAAGGTGTTGGTCATAAGTTTGGGGTATAATCACTTGAGGTTTCATTGTTTTGAGGCTTCATTCATCATCATTCTTGGAGCCTGCTGTTGTCCAGATTTTAGGGTGCAAAAGAAAGGGTTCTAAGCTTGATTTTAAGGTGTTTAAGTATCTTAAATCCAAACTCTATTAAGGGTAGTGTTGGTGCAACAATAGCTTGGGCTTTTAATCAAATTGTTCATCTTCTAGTTCCTCAAACTCACCCTCAATTTACTTGAGGAGGTACTACTTCTTCCTTCTTTATATATATATATATATATATATATATATATATATATATATATATATATGTAAGTATTTATCCATGACTTGATATTAATATGGAATTTAACTAAATGGCTTAACATATGTACTTGTTCTCCAAATGCTTCCGCTTGCTTTAACTACATTAAATTGGTTTAATGATCAAGTTAACTATAAGAACATGTTATTTATGAAACTTGTTAAATTCCATCAATGGTATCTAGAGCCGAGGTCTATGGATTATGCTTCGTATATTGTCTTTAAACCCACTATATTTGCATTCCAAGTACATGCATGAAAATGGAATACAAAAATTATCGGGTTTGGTGGGTATGGATTTTGGCTGAATTATAGGAGTCCCAAAAGTGGGTTTTGGGCTCTTCTATTTGGTTCATATTTGTTTGTATGATGATGTTCACAATCTAAGCCTTGACCTTGTGTTTGGTTGATGTAATATTATTCATTTGGTTTGTAATAATATTTAATCATTTGGTTTGTAATATTATTCATTTGGCTATGTAATTTATTTTATATTTGGCATGTAAAATAGATTATGTTGTATTTTCATTTTTTAGAGAAAAATGTATTAGGATATATTTTGTAAAAATAAAGATACAAGAAGATGACAATGAAGAACACAAGGAAGGATGCAAGATTAAGTGGGAGATTTCGAAATATCCTACTTTGTGTTATACCCCTTAACCGGTGGCATTTGTTTTTAGCTAAACAAATGCCTACCAAAATGGCTTGATTGTGAACATCTTTGTTTTGCATGCATGGTTGTTTATTGTGTTTGAATGTTTGGTTGCTACAAGTATATCACAAGTTAATAACAAGCAAAATGACAATTTAATTGGTTAAATTTGACATTATTAACGACATGCAAAACGACAATTTAAATGGTTAAATTAAAAATGGCTAAAAGGACATTAATAAACGGTTATTAACAACATGAATAGGATCATATATATAAAATGGTTTATATCAAGTTATTGACTTAATTTCAAGACATGAAAATGGTTTTTCATATGTACCATACACTAAATGCATGTTGGTGTATGGCATAAAAGTTTTCTTAAACTAGAAATAATGAAAACTTAAAATCCTTTATTAACAAGGAAAACAAGTTAAACGCCATCCTTTTGTGTGACACTTAAAAATATTATGGAACTCATAATGGGATAAAGGTCACCTAACCGTTATGAGCAAACTAATATGATTAGGGTGAATTTCGCACACTTGTGGGATAAAGGTCACCTAACCACTTGTATGTTAAATTTACACGTTTACATAAGTAGGACGACTTGATTTGGGAATCATGAACTTAGGGTCACCGAAGCATGAGGAACAAATAGGCGTTGATGGAATAAATATGCCATGCAAAAGGATTGCATGATTCCATAACTTAGAAATTGCAAAAGGAATGAAATTGTCATATAATGACTACCTAGTTAAATCAAATGACGGGATAAAGGTCACCTAACCGAAATTTAGTTTACCGTTGGATTCTAAAATTTAATAAATATCAATTGGATTTAAAGGGTATTGATTGTTAAATTAAAATTGATACTTAAACAACTTTGTTAAATTTTGTAGATGGCCGCCAATAACAACAACATTCCAAACGCACCAATCAACTTTAACAACCTGTCATTGAGGTCAATCCTCGAAAAGGAAAAACTCAACCATACGAACTTCATGGATTGGTTTCGCAATCTAAGAATTGTCCTCAAACTAGAGGATAGGGCGTATGTGTTGGAAGACCCCATTCCCGATCAACCGGACGAGGATGATACGGAAGGCATGGCTTATTGGGAGAAATATTGCACCGATTCGGTGCAAGTTTCTTGCCTCATGCTTGGGACTATGATACCAGAACTCCAAAAGGATTTCGAGCATCATAGTGCATATGACATGATCACACAATTGAAGGAGACGTTCCTTCAACAAGCTCGTGTCGAGCGCTTCAAAACGGTTCGAACGCTTCATGCATGTCGGATGGACGACTCCCAATCCGTTTCATCTTATGTCCTTTAGATGAAAAGCCTAATTGATTGAGCGAACTGTCTAAACTGCAACGTGTCTAATGAATTAGCCACGGACCTTATCCTTAATTCTTTGTCAAAGAGGTTTGACACATTTGTAATGAATTACAACATGAATGGATGGGATAAGAGCATTGGCGAATTACATACCATGCTTAAGACGGCCGAAGCGAGCATGGGTAAAAGGGCTTCACCCATGTTTATGATCAATGAAGGCGGGTCCAAAAACAATAACACTTTTAAGCCAAAGACGGCTAAGAGGAAAGGACTCGCCTATCAAGGCAAGGGCAAGGGAAATGGGAAGATGGTTACCCCAACCAACAATAACAAGAAGCAAAAGGTTGCCGGTAAAGCTAACCCCAAGGAAGATCCGTGCTTTGGTTGCGGTGAAATGGGTCACTGGAAACGCAACTGCCCGATCTACCTAAAGGAGTTGAAAGAAAAGAGGGATGCAGGACAAACCTCAGGTATTGTATATATGGTATACATTGAGCTTAGTATTACTTCTTCTAATACATGAGTATTAGACACAGGATGTGGAACTCATATTTGCAATTCTTTGCAGAGGTTCAAAACAAGTAATCAAGATGCGGGAACAACAAGTCTCTTCATAGGTAATGGAGCAAGGGTGCAAGTGAAAGCTCAAGGAGACTTTGTTTTGAAGCTTCCAAGTGGTTTGGAGCTTATTTTGAAAAATGTTTTGTATGCACCCGATTTATCTCGAAACATTATTTCTATTTCCCGTTTAAGACAATGTGGTTTTGATTTCAATTTCATTAATGATGATATCCATGTTTCTTTAGATAATGTGTTCTATTTCAAGGCTTCGCCTTTGAATGGTATTTATGAATTGGTTCATGATGACACATCATACAATAGCTCAATGTTCCATGCAAACACCAAGAAACTCAAAAGGGATTTGAGTGATTCCTACTTATGGCATTGTCGCCTTGGTCACATAAACAAGAATCGAATGCATACACTTTAAAAGAATGGACTTTTGAAATCAAATGAACTAGACTCATTTGATGTATGTGAATCTTGTTTACAAGGCAAAATGTCATACCCCCAAAAAGGGCCGAGGAAATATGACTTCACAATATCACAACACAAGTATGTATAAACGAGAACGACTCTATATGAGACGTTTTAATTAAAAACCAATGTATTTATAAGCAGCGGTAAGTATTAAGTCATTACAATTGTATACTATAATGTTCTAATGCAATAATATGAATGTATATATGCGGACTCCAAAAGCAGCAAAGTCCAAATAGCAAATAATCTTTAGCAATCTTCACCTGAGACAAAACATGCTTAAAGAGTCAACCAAAAAGGTTGAGTGAACAACATAGGTTTAATAGTTATAACTAGTTTTAGACCACAAGATTTAAATAAGCGGTTTAATCAGTTCGGTAGTAGTGCTGGTGTATATGATATCGATACTAACCATTAGTTACCCTAAACACATCACGTTCATGTCGTTCATCGTTATTATGTATCCATTGACCAGCGGTCATCCGGATAGAGACGTCACCCTCAATAGCGCTATCACAATAACTAAGCTTGCCTTTATACGTAGCAATTAACGATATCATGGTAGGGATTAAGCATGAATCAAAGCATGTTAGCAACAGTTTGAACTAATCAAAATAAAGTTTGAGTACTTGTGTCTAATCGTAAAACAGTTTAAAAACAAGCATGTGTCTCACCCCAAAGTTATAAAACAGTTAAGAAATAGTAAAAAGAGGGGCTATGAAGTTCACCTTAGTAGCAGATAGGTATTCCACGCAAGTAGTAAGAATGGAGTGTGTAAGCGGAGATCTCAACCTAGAGATGTAATGTTCGATTAGGTAATGTCTAATAGACATAAAGTTGGTTTATTAATATAGCAAACTATATTAACAGTGATGGTTTTTGAGAAAAGTTGTATGATAATATACTTAGTTTTATTAAGTGTTACTATTTAATTAGGTGTATAGGTTATACTAGTTATAGTATTATTAATCTTTAATTATTCAACTATTGAGTAAGTTATCATTATATGTTATGTATATAATTATATCTATGTGATACATACATATATTCTTTATTATTATCATACATGTATGTATTTATAACTATATGATATGTATATATATTTAGTAGGTGTATATGTTACATATATATAAGTGTAGGATGGTACATATACTTATTACTTATTATTATTATTATTATTATTATTATTATTATTATTATTATTATTATTATTATTATTATTATTATTATTATTATTATTATTATTAGGTTTACTATCTTATTAACCTACATAATGAACATTCATACATACATTCACACGTACATATACATACACATATACACATACATATACGCGTATGTATATATTTACATATATACACAAGCATATACCTACCTATACATATGTACATACATACGTATGTATGCATGCATGTACGTATATCATCTTCTTTATTATTTTTCTTATTATTTTCACTAAGTTTATAAAATCATAACTTTTATCATAATCATAACCTAATACTATTAATCACCATCACATAAAATCATAACCCTTATTTTTGTATAACAACTCATCATAAACATAATCCCTAATCTTACTAACCATATCCTTTTTAAGTTGACAATCTAAAAAATCATTATACATTACTAATCCTTAAAAATCATATATTAACTTATTAATCATATTCATTGTCATTATTCATGCATAATTCATACATCTTTTACCAATAATACTTATACATAATACTTATATCCCCTGATCATTAACAAATTACTACATCTTCATGATCAACACAATTCATATTACTTAAATATAACATTAAAAGTAATTGATTTAAAAACAAGATTAACTAGGGTTTAGGGCTACCTTATGAAGGTAAAGATCAAGAGAATGATGAATGAAAACTGCACAGGAAAACAGCAAACCAGTAGGAGCAACTTACGACCCAGTTGGAGGGCTTCTTGGGTCTGATTTGTTCGATAGGAAACAGCAGGCACAGCAGAAACAATGAACACCTTTTGGGGGCTGTTTGGTCACGATTTATAGCAGAAAACAAGCAAGAAACATTAAACTTTGATAGGCTATTGTGAGGTCGAATAATGCAGCAGAAAACAGAAGTAACTTACTCGATTTCCTGGGCTATTTTGGGCGAGACAGAAGGCTGGACAGCAGGCAGTTTGATCGCGAAACAGGAGCTAAAACAGAAGACAGGAAAGTGACGAATTTGCAGGAGGGTTTTGAGGTTGTTGTGTCGATGCAGGCTGGAGGCTTCTTGTGGGTTATTTAGTCGACTAACAGGAGAGGGTATGCAGGCTGTTTAGTCGACAGAAACTTGAGGGAAAACAGGAGGAAAGGTCGATAGGATTGCAGGTAAATCCGTGGTGTTTCAATCTGAAAAATCACGATGCTTTATATAGAATGTTGTAGGTTTCCTAGTTACACTCTAATTCTGAGGATTAAGGAAAGTATTGGAGATTAACTAGGAGTAAAGAGACTTGGAGTTCAAGCTGCAAATACACAGCCGATACAATCAGATACATATGATCTTATTTATTTGTTTTTTACGGCTTTTTACTTATTTTTATGTATTATATATATTTTCTTTTATTATTATTATTATTATTATTATTATTATTATTATTATTATTATTATTATTATTATTATTATTATTATTATTATTATTATTATTATTATTATTATAATTACTAGGGTTACATTTATTTAAATAACATTTTATTTATATATTTGTCCCTAACTTTTATTAATTTTATCTAGTTCCAATTAGTTTACATAACTTCTTATTTGTTTAAATCTTATTAATATTTTCACATTTTAATTTATTACTTATATTATTTATTTAGTATTAGGGTTAGGATTAATATTCAATATTAAATGCTATTAGGGTTTCGTATTTAATGTATAGGGTTAAGTTTAGGATTTTTATATATTATTAGGGTTTTAACAATACTTACGATCATTTAATGAAAGCATAAATGTTCGTTTGTCGAAATGGATAACAACCCTAATGATGATGCACAGAATATGAAGTTGAACCCTAAGGACAACTTGGTAAATTCATAAGGGAAAAGTGAGGGTTGTTATAGTAGCTCCCCGTTAATTTAAACTTCGTCCTGAAGTTTCAGGAAGACTTCTCGAATGCATCAGCAAGTGAGAATAGATGTGGGTATTTCCATTTCATCTGGTCTTCACGTTCCCAGGTATACTCGGGGCCTCTTCGTGAATTCCAACGGATCTTAACAACAGGAATAAAGCTTTGTTTCGAACGTTCAACCTCACAATCCAGAATTCCTATAGGTTTTTCGATGAAATGCATTTAAGGCGAAGGTCATTCAAGGGAATAACGAGTATGTTGTCAACAAGACACTTTTTAAGATTCGAGATGGGAAATGGATGAACTTTAATTAACAGGAAGTATGGACTATAAATTACCATTCAGTCAACATTTTGTTAAAGCAAAGTTTACAATTAATTACAGTGGGGATCTATTTGAGTGAGAATTGATATCGTATGAAATTCCAGCTAAAAGAGTCTAGGTGTTAGAATATCTAGCCCTATGGACTTCATCCATGACTAGTTCTTGAAAATTTCTGATTAATGGTGATTTTTATAGAATTGACATGTACTTCTTTACTATTTACTACATGTCCAAGGAATTGTACGATTCGTAGCCAAAGTTCACACTTGGAAACTTGGCATACAGTTGTTCGTTCTTTAGGAGCTCTAGAATAAATCGCAAAGGTTGCTCATACTCTTTCTTGCTCTTGGAATAGATTAAGATGTCATTAATGAAAACGGTTACGAATTTAACAAGATAAGATTTGCATGCATGGTTCATAAGATCCATGAATACAGCAGGAGCATGGGTTAAGCCAAAAGACTTGACAAGAAACTTATAGTGTCTATAACGAGTTAGGAAAGTAGTCTTAGAAACATTGGTTTCCTTGACTCTCAATTAATGATAACCCGACCTAAGATCAAGGTTCGAATAGATACTTGACCCTTGCAGTTGGTCAAACAGGTCATAAATAAGCGGGAATGGATAACAATTCTTGATGGTTAGCTTGTTGAGTTCTCGGCAATTAATACACATTCTCAACGTGCCACCTTTCTTAATGAAAAGAACGGGTGCTCCTCACGGAGGCAAGCTAAGACGAATGAAACCCTTTTCAAAAACTTCTTGCAGTTGATTGAATGATTCCTTCATTTCGGATGGAGCTAAGCGGTATGGAACCTATGCAATAGGTACAGCATCGGGCGTGGATAATTGATAAGTAAAAGATATATAATATCTAGGGTTGATATTTTTAGTTGACAATATAGTGATAAGGAGTATGTAATGGTACACAGTGGTCCTAAGGTTGATCAAATCTTATTCCCATCATGATCCATTAGGATTTCTGTATGACTTATCATAATATAATGACGTTGATCAAGTGTCATTATGTTATTCTAAATTATACTTTTATCACTCCATAAGGTTACTACTATGTCATCCACTCAATATTCATCTTCATCGAGGTGAATGGAAAATGAAAGAAAAAAAATAACATCATCCATTAAAAGAAAATAACTAGAGTATTACAGAAACTTAATGAAATCTTCCAAACTATAGAAGTACTAAACGGTAACCTAAAGAATACTATGAAAAATTTAAATGACACTTGTAGTTGCCAAAACTCTTCATTGTGCCTCTTCCCATTCTTCCTCATTATCTCGAGCTTCCTCGGCAGTCATCACAAACGCTCGGCCTTTAGCATTTCCCGTGTTATCCTTTTTATTTGGACACTGGTTGCGATAATGCCCTTTTTCTCCACAGTCATAGCATGTAGGAACGACTGCGTTGGCTTTTGTTGCAGGTGTATTGGTCGAAGGAACTGCAACCCTACAAGTCTTGGCTATATGACCAATCTTCTTACACTTAGTGCACTCAGCCTTACACCACCCAGAATGGTGTTTCTCACAACGATTACAATAAGGTTGGTTCCCTAAATAACCTCCTCTTGAATTATCGGCAGCTTTCTTGTTTGAACCTTGGCTTGAACCTTGAGATGGTTTAAACTTTCTCTTACCCTCACTAGACTTAGCCTCGGCTTGTTTATTAGCCGCGACCTTTCTCCTCTTAGCCATCATCAAATTTTGAGACATAAGTATCACTGCATCTAAAGTCTCCTTACTAGCAGCAATTACGTTTCCTTGAATCTCATCAGGAAGACCTTCTATGTATCACTCGATCTTCTTTTGTTCAGTTGGTACCATATCCGGGCACAGAGTAACCAACTCTATAAACCTGTTGGTATAAGCTTCAATGTTAGTACCAATGACCTTCAATTCCCAAAACTCAACCTCTAGCTTTTGAATTTGGTTCCTCGAGCAAAACTTATCCGTCATCATTCTTTTCACAACAGCCCATGGAATAGCATTAGCAGCATCTAGCCCTACAGTTTGGGCATAAGCATTCCACCAAGTCAAAGCAAGACCACTAAGTGTATGAGTGGCACACTTCACTCGGTCGACCTCCGCGCAGTTACAGATGCGAAAGATTGATTCGAGTTTTTCGAACCAACGAGTTAATTTGACTGCTTCCTCACTCCCATTGAAGGATGGAGGCTTACAGTTCATAAACTCCTTGTAGGTGCATGATGTAGGCGGGTTTCCTTGGTTGTTTCCTTGATTATTGTTGCCTTGGGCGGCAACAAGCAGTTGTTGAAATTGTGTAGGAGTCAAAGTAACATTGGGAAGAGCGTTAGCACCGCGAGTTACCATTGATCTTTAATATACAAAAATAGTATTAGTTGAAGAGTTTATGGTGCACTAGGTAGCAACACCAATGGATAAGAAAAGGTAATATGGGTTAGTTAGTGATAATGATGGTGAAACAAGCGAGTAATTGGGCGTGCGGGTAGGTCCTTTAGTGCCGGATCCTTCGGTGTCCAATACGATGACTGGGTGATGACTAGGCATCCTAAAGAAGGAGTACTAACTAGATTCTAAGGCACGGTATGACGGCAAAGATATAAGGAGAGCATAGTAAGGCAAACATGGATATGAGGATTACACTTCAAACTAAGGCAGGAAAGGTTATAGTCCTATAGATTGCTAAGGCACCTAACTAACACATAAGGCATACATATTATGCAATCCTGGTTCTCTATAACAACCTGGCTCTGATACCACTCTGTCATACCCCCAAAAAGGGCCGAGGAAATATGACTTCACAATATCACAACACAAGTATGTATAAACGAGAACGACTCTATATGAGACGTTTTAATTAAAAACCAATGTATTTATAAGTAGCGGTAAGTATTAAGTCATTACAATTGTATAATATAATGTTCTAATGCAATAATATGAATGTACATATGCGGACTCCAAAAGCAGCAAAGTCCAAATACAAATAATCTTTAGCAATCTTCACCTGAGACAAAACATGTTTAAAGAGTCAACCAAAAAGGTTGAGTGAACAACATAGGTTTAATAGTTATAACAAGTTTTAGACCACAAGATTTAAATAAGCGGTTTAATCAGTTCGGTAGTAGTGCTGGTGTATATGATATCGATACTAACCATTAGTTACCCTAAACACATCACGTTCGTGTCGTTCATCGTTATTATGTATCCATTGACCAGCGGTCATCCGGATAGAGACGTCACCCTCAATAGCGCTATCACAATAACTAAGCTTGCCTTTATACGTAGCAATTAACGATATCATGGTAGGGATTAAGCATGAATCAAAGCATGTTAGCAACAGTTTGAACTAATCAAAATAAAGTTTGAGTACTTGTGTCTAATCGTAAAACAGTTTAAAAGCAAGCATGTGTCTCACCCCAAAGTTATAAAACAGTTAAGAAATAGTAAAAAGAGGAGCTATGAAGTTCACCTTAGTAGCAGATAGGTATTCCACGCAAGTAGTAAGAATGGAGTGTGTAAGCGGAGATCTCAACCTAGAGATGTAATGTTCGATTAGGTAATGTCTAATAGACATAAAGTTGGTTTATTAATATAGCAAACTATATTAACAGTGACGGTTTTTGAGAAAAGTTGTATGATAATATACTTAGTGTTATTAAGTGTTACTATTTAATTAGGTGTATAGGTTATACTAGTTATAGTATTATTAATCTTTAATTATTCAACTATTGAGTAAGTTATAATTATATGTTATGTATATAATTATATCTATGTGATACATACATATATTCTTTATTATTATCATACATGTATGTATTTATAACTATATGATATGTATATATATTTAGTAGGTGTATATGTTACATATATATAAGTGTAGGATGGTACATATACTTATTACTTATTATTATTATTATTATTATTATTATTATTATTATTATTATTATTATTATTATTATTATTATTATTATTATTATTATTATTATTATTATTATTATTATTATTATTATTATTAGGTTTACTATCTTATTAACCTACATAATGAACATTCATACATACATTCACACGTACATATACATACACATATACACATACATATACGCGTATGTATATATTTACATATATACACAAGCATATACCTACCTATACATATGTACATACATACGTATGTATGCATGCATGTACGTATATCATCTTCTTTATTACTTTTCTTATTATTTTCACTAAGTTTATAAAATCATAACTTTTATCATAATCATAACCTAATACTATTAATCACCATCACATAAAATCATAACCCTTATTTTTCTATAACAACTCATCATAAACATAATCCCTAATCTTACTAACCATATCCTTTTTAAGTTGACAATCTTATTAATCATTATACATTACTAATCCTTAAAAATCATATATTAACACTAATCTTTACTATCCACAATTATCATCCATTCCAATTTTATATGTACAAGTTCATATTAATTTATGTAAACATACTAGCTAGATTATAACCTAATAACCTTACCTTATTCATAACCTTTTAACATCATCATCAACTTATCCCTAATACTTCATAATAATACTTAACCATAATACTTTTTAACTTATCATGATCAACTTCATAATCTTCATTATCTTTTAACCTTATTCATACATGGTTATACTTAATTCATCATAATACCTACTACTTCATAATCATACTTTCTTTATAATCATAATTCGACAACCTTAACTTATTAATCATATTCATTGTCATTATTCATGCATAATTCATACATCTTTTACCAATAATACTTATACATAATACTTATATCCCCTGATCATTAACAAATTACTACATCTTCATGATCAACACAATTCATATTACTTAAATATAGCATTAAAAGTAATTGATTTAAAAACAAGATTAACTAGGGTTTAGGGCTACCTTATGAAGGTAAAGATCAAGAGAATGATGAATGAAAACTGCACATGAAAACAGCAAACCAGTAGGAGCAACTTACGACCCAGTTGGAGGGCTTCTTGGGTCTGATTTGTTCGATAGGAAACAGCAGGCACAGTAGAAACAATGAACACCTTTTGGGGGCTGTTTGGTCACGATTTATAGCATAAAACAAGCAAGAAACATTAAACTTTGATAGGCTATTGTGAGGTCGAATAATGCAGCAGAAAATAGAAGTAACTTACTCGATTTCCTGGGCTATTTTGGGCGAGACAGAAGGCTGGACAGCAGGCAGTTTGATCGCGAAACAGGAGCTGAAACAGAAGACAGGAAAGTGACGAATTTGCAGGAGGGTTTTGAGGTTGTTGTGTCGATGCAGGCTGGAGGCTTCTTGTGGGTTATTTAGTCGACTAACAGGAGAGGGTATGCAGGCTGTTTAGTCGACAGAAACTTGAGGGAAAATAGGAGGAAAGGTCGATAGGATTGCAGGTAAATCCGTGGTGTTTCAATCTGAAAAATCACGATGCTTTATATAGAATGTTGTAGGTTTCCTAGTTACACTCTAATTCTGAGGATTAAGGAAAGTATTGGAGATTAACTAGGAGTAAAGAGACTTGGAGTTCAAGCTGCAAATACACAACCGATACAATCAGATACATATGATCTTATTTATTTGTTTTTTTTACGGTTTTTTACTTATTTTTATGTATTATATATATTTTCTTTTATTATTATTATTATTATTATTATTATTATTATTATTATTATTATTATTATTATTATTATTATTATTATTATTATTATTATTATTATTATAATTACTAGGGTTACATTTATTTAAATTACATTTTATTTATATATTTGTCCCTAACTTTTATTAATTTTATCTAGTTCCAATTAGTTTACATAACTTCTTATTTGTTTAAATCTTATTAATATTGTCACATTTTAATTTATTACTTATATTATTTATTTAGTATTAGGGTTAGGATTAATATTCAATATTAAATGCTATTAGGGTTTCGTATTTAATGTATAGGGTTAAGTTTAGAATTTTTATATATTATTAGGGTTTTAACAATACTTACGATCATTTAATGAAAGCATAAATGTTCGTTTGTCGAAATGGATAACAACCCTAATGATGATGCACAAAATATGACGTTGAACCCTAAGGACAACTTGGTAAATTCATAAGGGAAAAGTGAGGGTTGTTATACAAAATGACTATAGCACCTTTCAAAGGGACCTATGAAAGGGCTAAAGACTTATTGGGATTAATACATTCGGATGTATGTGGACCCTTTAAGCCCATGACTAGGAAAGGTGAAAGATACTTCATCACTTTCATTGATGACTTCAGTCGTTTCGGATATGTCTACTTGTTAAGACACAAGGACGAAACTTTTGAAGCATTCAAAGAATATCAAAACGAAGTACAAAATCAACTCAACAAGACAATCAAGGTACTTCATACCGATAGATGAGTTGAATACCTAAGCGATGCTTTCCAAGATCATCTTAGAAGTTGTGGGATTATCTCGCAACTTACTCCACCCGGGACACCACAACTTAATGGTGTATCCGAAAGGAGGAACCGAACCCTAATGGATATGGTTCGATCTATGATGGCTAGAAGCTCGTTACCTCTATCATTTTGAGGTTATTGTCTATGCTCCGCGGCTCGTATTTTAAATATGGCCCCAACCATGAAAGTGGAACGAACTCCTCATGAGATGTGGTTTGGAAAACCTCCATCTTTATCATACTTAAAGGTATGAGGATGTGAAGCTTATCCTAAGCGTTACGTCCCTAATAAGTTGAATGATCGATCCACGAAGTGTATCTTCATAGGATATCCCAAGGATGATATGGGATATTATTTCTATGATCCATCCGAGCAGAATGTATTTGTTGCTCGGAAGGCTGAATTCCGTGAAACTAAGTTCCTAATGGAAGGTAATAGAGAAAGGAAGATAGATCTTGAGGAGGTTCAAGAACAAGTAGATGATACACAATTGGTTGACACTAGCACTCAACATGAAAATGCTGAGAATGATCAAATGGATGATCAAAGTGTACAAGACATTTGCAGATCTGGTAGGATTAGTAATCCTCCTGAGAGATATGGGTTTCTCATGGACGGTTGCTATGTGGTTGATTTGGATGAACCAACAAACTACCAAGATGCTTTATCAAGGATTGATAAAGATAAATGGCAGGAAGCCATGAACGCTGAGATGCAATCCATGTATGACAACCAAGTTTGGGAACTTGTTGAACAACCTACTGGCTCAAGGCTAGTTGATTGTAAATGGCTTTTCAAAATGAAAACCGACATACATGGAAACTTGGATACATATAAAGCTAGACTTGTAGCAAAAGGTTTCACTCAAACTCAAGGGGTTGACTATGATGAAACTTTTTCGCCTGTGGCAATGCTAAAGTCTATTAGGATATTACTTGCCATTGCTGCTCATTATGATTATGAAATATGGCAAATGGATGTCAAGACCGCTTTTCTAAATGGACATCTTGAGGAAGATGTCTATATGGTTCAGCCTGAAGGTTTTGTTGATCCGAAATATCCTAAAAAGGTATGCAAGTAAAAGAAGTCAATCTACGGATTGAAACAAGCATCTAGAATGTGGAATCATCATTTTAATGAGGAGGCTAAGATATTCGGCTTCATTAAAAATGGTGATGAAGCTTATGTATACAAGAAAGCTAGTGGGAGCACAATCATGTTCCTTGTACTATATGTGGATGATATATTGTTATTTGGAAATGATATTCCGGCAATGCAAGGTGTTAAAACTTGGCTAAGTAAATGCTTCTCCATTAAGGATCTTGGAGAAGCACAATACATTTTGGGGATTGGGATCTTCAGGGATAGATCCAAGAAACTAATAGGTTTGAATCAAAGTGCATACATTGAAAAGATCTTGAAAAGGTTCAAGATGGAGAACTCTAAGAAAGGTTTGGTACCTATTCAAAGAGGAACGCTTCTCAGTTCATCTCAGTGCCCTACCACGAAAGATGAACAAGAGAGAATGAAGAAAGTCCCATATGCATCTGCTATTAGGTCAATCATGTATGCAATGATATGTACTAGACCGAATGTGTCATGCGCTCTTAGCCTGACAAGTAGATACCAGAATAACCCAGGAGACAGTCATTGGATTGCTGTCAAAAGTATATTGAAATACCTTAGGAGGACTAAGGATATGTTTCTAATATATGGGTCTGGTGAGGAGGAACTCGCTGTAAAAGGTTACGTGGACGCAAGTTTCCAAACTGACCGAGATGATTCTCGATCACAATCCGGTTATGTCTTCACATTAAATGGAGGTGCGGTCTCTTGGAAGAGTTCAAAACAGGATATTGTTGCCTTATCCACTACAGAGTCAGAGTACATTTCCGCCTCATTGGCAGCTCAGGAAGCTGCATGGATGAAGAAATTCATCGACGACTTAGGAGTAGTCCCTTCCATTCAGGACCCTCTTGAGATCTTTTGTGACAACGAGGGTGCGATTGTTCAAATCAAGGAACCTCGTGCTCACCAAAAGACCCGTCACATTGAGCGAAGATTTAACTACATAAGGGATGAAGTTGAAAAGGGAAAGATATGTATTCGCAAAGTTCACACAGATCTTAATATAGCGGATCCACTCACGAAGCTCTTACATGGTGCAAAACATCAAGGACATGTTAGTGCATTAGGGCTTCGATATTCTAGTGATTGGTTATGATCTGTTTTATGTATTGTAACGGAACGAAGTGGTTCAAACTCATTAATATAATTATGGTGTTAATTTATTAATCTTGAGTCAGGTTCCTATTTTGCATATTTTATCCATGAATAAGCAATTATTCTAAATTCCGTAGTCGATCACATTTGTGGGAGCAAGTGTGAGGTTTAGACTATTATGAACTTGGATTGGTATACATTCACGGGATGAATGTGGGGCAAGGTTGCAACCAAGGTTCATAGATATTTGTGGGATACAAATATTGGAAGACCCGCACTCAAGATTTACTATATGGAGCCTTTGTGGTTGATCACATGTAATCTTGAGTAAAGGTTTAATATCATTGTATCCTCTGACCTGAGATACATATTGGGTTCGGATATTTACCAAGTATCGTGCCTTGAATCTTTCCTTCGTTATTCTGAAATATGGTAGTTTATAAGGAAGAGCTCAGGTATAATGCAAGGTATATATTTAGGACGTATGTAATCAAGATGGAATTTGTCCCTCTTATTCGTTGAGAGTCAGATGTCTAAGGCCTGATAAAGTTAAATCTAGAAGAGAGTGATCACTCTGTGTCTCTTGGATTTAACATGACATCTAGGATGAGAGGATATAATGAAAGATTCACCTATTCATATTCGAGATGGGAACTCGAAAGGGAAGATGTTATTGAATGGCACAAAGTCATAACATACTGGGGGTGATGGACGGTCGTTAGGTGGTATCCATCACTTGCATTAATTTCTTATGTTTCTCGTGCAAGTGGGAGATTGAAGGTATTTCGTATGCCCGAGAGACATATTAAAGTAATGTGGCTAATGTGTTATGATCCAAGTCGGGTCATACCCAATAACAAACTTATCAACACCTTGTAAGTATTTAATCTTAACGATTGGGTCGTTGAATAAATACGCAACACTTGGACTTTAGAAAATCGGTTTTCTAAAATATTATTACTTGAGATAAATTATTTGGATAATTTATATGATAATGATTTAATTATTTATAAGATTAAATAGTTATGTTGTGATACATTTTATAAAAGGGTTTATAAAATACAAGTAACAAATGCATGGTATATTTTGCTACAAGTTTATAAAAATTGAAGTTACATTTTTATAAAAGAACCCCTCATAGGGGGCGGTTTTGGGAGGACCAAGGAGTCCACCCCATGCTTGATTGTTGCTTCCAAGATGTCACAAGTCCTTATGTGTTGATGCTTGACCAAAAGAAAGTGGTACATGCATTTCAAACATCAAGTAATAAACTAAAAACCTCTTTTTTTTTCTGCGGCATTCTGGCCAAATTATTGGTGCATCAAGAGAGTGGTTTTGAGTTTATTTGGAAGCTCATTTTCTAGTGTAATCAAATCCTAACCAAAGTACAAGGTGTTGGTAATAAGTTTGGGGTATAATCACTTGAGGTTTCATTGTTTTGAGGCTTCATTCATCATCATTCTTGGAGCCTGCTGCTGTCCAGATTTTAGGGTGCAAAAGAAAGGGTTCTAAGCTTGGTTTTAAGGTGTTTAAGTATCTTAAATCCAAATTCTATTAAGGGTAGTGTTGGTGCAACAATAGCTTGGGCTTTTAATCAAATTGTTCATCTTCTAGTTCCTTAAACTCACCCTCAATTTACTTGAGGAGGTACTACTTCTTTCTTCTTTATATATATATATATATATATATATATATATATATATATATATATATATATATATATATATATATATATATATATATATATATATATATATATATATATATATATATATATATATATGTAAGTATTTATCCATGACTTGATATTAATATGGAATTTAACTAAATGGCTTAACATATGTACTTGTTCTCTAAATGCTTCCGCTTGCTTTAACTACATTAAATTGGTTTAATGATCAAGTTAACTATAAGACCATGTTGTTTATGGAAACTTGTTAAATTCCATCATATATAACTCCATATCACAAGTCCATGTGATAACGTACACACGAAGTGTGCACCTCGCCAAAGGTGGTCAACCAAAACGCACAACCGTGCCAATTGGACTTATTACGCAAGCCCATCAAATCCAGCTATATATGAAGTGAGTTCTATAACCGAGAACCACTTCACCCGACCCGCACCCATCCTACACATACATATGCACATAGGATATTAACACTCACCTTGTCGTCTTTGATGAATGCAACCGAAATCCGCAACTCGCCAATGGAAAGTACCTATTCCATTATCATAATACAACAACACATTTAGAGTGGATTTACAAACCAACTCAAATCGACACTTAGTGCAATTTCGACCCATTGCACTTCCAAGCACCTCCAAACCAACCAATAATCACTAGCACAAGTGAGAGGGGTCCTAATACGCCAATTAAACCCAAAAATAAGTGTTAAACACTCGTCATGCCCAATTTGACACATAAACCCTAATTTTGACCCATTTCAAAATTAATCAACCAAATACTCCCAAAAGGGTTCCAACACTTCCATAATCACTAAACCTAGTGATTAAACCCAATATCTAAGCCTAAACATGGCCAAATCATCAACCAACCTGAAACCCGTCAAGTGACAAGAACAACTAGTCACCACAAACCCACTTTATCATCTAAAAGGGTTTCACAACTAATCAAGCTCAAACCCTAACTTGAATATCAATTCTAACAAATGAAATTCGGAGTTTGAACTTACCAATACTACTACAACGTAGCCATGGACGAGATGAACAACTTTAGAACCCGAGCTTTGGCGAGAATCCGACTCATTCTTCTCCAAATCAAGCTCTCTCTTACTAAAAATGAGTTTCTCTCACTAGGGTTTGAAGAGAGTGTTTGTGTGGGTGAATGAGATCCACAAATGGCCAATGGATCAGCTTTGAAAGCTCCAAACCAACACACAAGTGAAATTACCAATTTGCCCCTTTTTAAAATAAACTAACAGCTGGCCCGTCAGTTATGCGGCGTCCCAAGTCTTGGATGGCGTCCCACCTTTCTTTTTTGGAGGGCGTCCTTCAATCTGGACGGCGTCTCTTTCTACTAAAAAAGACTGAAACAGAAACAGGGTCTTACAACTCTCCCCCACTTAAAATCGATCATGCCCTCGTGATCTCCATCACTTAACCAACCGGACCAACACTCAATGGTCCTCAAACATACGTTCCAATACGACTTCCGCCACATTTATCGTAAATCTCAAAGATTGTTCCACTTATCAAATATACACGTGCACGTATTTCGAGACATGTAACGTACACAACATTCGAAAACTACTACAAACACTTAGCCTACATGGAAACATCACCCTTTTCTTCCAAATTCCTTTAGGCAATTCTTCCCAACGAATCACCTTGAACACTAAATCGTCATCCGCGATTTATCAAATCTACAAATTCGAGCACTAAAACTCGCTCAATCCCTCACATCGGGAAAAACTCAACCAATCTCTTACCGAGATATCAATCCCGTAGCGTACCCTTACCAAGTACAATGCTAATAATGACCACGTTCCAACATAAGGTCAACAACCAAACCGATGAATACCAACAAAAGCGAATGCTTACGGATAACACTTACCACTTAACATCCCCTGTAGTGCGCAACACGCCCAATACGCAACTATTATAAAGTGGTAAGCAAATGACTAAATCCTCTAGCGTCCAAACGACTATGGAAACGCTAATCCCAAGGTGTACAAAATCGAATATTGTCACACGCGTAACAACATGTGAGCGAAACACGGCTATCGCATCACTAATCACACAACATGGTCCTCACGACCCCACCATTGGTGTATAAAACAACCAATAGTTCACAATACTAACCATACCAACATGGCCGAAACAACCCGAGCCTAAACACATATGGAGGATGGTCGAAACAACCTGAACCTTAGTGAACTCGCAACAACCCGAAATTCACCAACCCAATCCATATTTCCCACAACAAAATGACCGCACAACCCGAGTCATCGTGAATACGCGCAAACCAATATTCACTACCTTTACTACATAGTATAACTGAGGATGTACTTACAACCCGAGCCTTAGTGAATCCGAACTACCCGACATTCACTACCTCAAACTATGAGTCCAACCAACAGGGACAATCGTACTACCCGAAATATTGTGAATACGAACAACCCGATATTCACGTCCCAAATCACAACGCAATGAATGGTACTCCCATTCCCCATCGGTACTCGAATTTCCCGATAACATTATATCATGCCGATATAACACTACTCTTAAAACAAACGTCCATTAGTATACTTAACACCGTGTACTAACTAATCCCCCGGGTGATGTCTTAAACACCGCGACTAACTTACCCCCATGACAATGTGGTGTCTTAAACACCGCGACTATCCCACATGTCAATCAAACCCATGAGTGGTGTCTTGAACACCGCGACAATCCCACATTTCACGCTACACAAATAAATACATTATATACATACACGCATAGTTATTCCACTCACAAATCATACGCACACGCGAACATCGCTAACACAATCGAGCAAGAACCACCTATATCGCACATAGGCTCAAAACAATAGTTCTCTAGAAGAGAATCCGACACGCACATCCCTTAACCGGGAATCCCACCTTGCTCGTCAAACACATCCATTTATCTCTTAAAGAGATTCACCATATTACCACCTCGGTGATAATTCAAATCCAAAACCTTAAGTACAAATTAACCGAAATTGTACTCTACCACAAATCAACCAAATCTAGGTCTCGACACTAATTTTGGATCTACTATGAGCATTATCCGAAATCTCACACTAAAACCTCCTCGTGCGGGAATGTAACTCCTCCACTTGGAACTACGTTTCATAACCGCATCGCTGCGGTAACATCATCTGCGATAATTACCACTTTCCAATATACGTGATCAATCTCTCCATTGATCATAACACTCGAATTCTCATGAATTCATTTCGCACACTAGAAATTGACGCTCACCGTCACCCGTTGGCTTTATTTAAACAACGACACAAAACCAACACAACACACACCTTGTACGACCGTACAATGATACCGAAAGGTAGACTTTTCTAATAATTGGGTTCACACGACCCGTCACCACAACTTGCTCCAACCTTGAGCATACGAAGGATTTTAACCTATCCTTCATCACTTTGAATGAAGTGTACACCACAAATTGCACAAACTTTATTCTTGCAATCTTTCGATTGCCATAGCTTGTCTCATTTCCACCTAGTCACTCATGTACCTAAGGGTTCTTTAGGGTACCCTAAGTACAATGTAACCGCAACACCATCGGAGTCGAACACCATGCTAGTAGGTATGAAAAGGTACCTAACATCGCGTCACATAAACTCCATTACCAACATACATCGAGATCCAAACACTCGATCACAAGGGTTCGATTCTGCTCGACGAACCTCACGGTTTACCATCTTCAACACAAAAGCGAACACGCGCTCATAACCGAACACCAAAGCCCATTCCCATGGCTTGGTAGAAACATTTCCCAAACACTAAGGAATGCTTGGTTGCACCAAGTCTTACGCCCTTCGTCCACCAATCAAAACATCACCATAGGGAAATTCCACTAGGAACGTCACCCATAACAAAATATGTTCAACACAATGCATTCAACAAATTCGTACACATCGGCACATAATAAATATTCAAAAAACATATTTATTAAAACGAAACGTACCTTAACGTCTCCTTGCGGCATTCACCGCCGCCAACTCGGGACAATCCGGCTTGTGATGTCCCTCTTTATGACAATAGTAGCACATTCCATCATCACTTCTCGACATTGTGCACTCCCATAACTTGTGGCCCCTAATACCACAATTGAAACATCTAGGCGCACGGGAATCCATCGTGCCTTTACCCACATTACCCGTACTCACACTTGCACCCTTATTTTTCTTACTTGGGGCGCCGTACGAATCAACCCTTCTCTTGCTTGAAGGCTCACACATCCTTGATTGCGAATACCATTCGAAACCCCTAGCCACCGCGAATAACTCCGCAAACAACTTCGCTTGACCCCTGCTAATTTTATTCTTCAAGTCATCATTCAGGGTTCGATAGAAATCTTCCATCAACATACGATCATTTCCCAAACACTCCGGGCAAAAACGAGCCTTCGCCATAAAGGTCGTCTTGAGAGTATTCAAGTCCATAGATCCTTGTCGCAAATTTCGCAACTCATCACGCAATTCCATCAAATTGGCTCCAGTCCAGAATTCCTCGAAGAATTCCTCCTTAAATTCGTCCCACGATAACGCCATAAATGGCTCACCACCGACAAATTCAATCTTACCATCCAACCAATCCTTCGCCCTACCCAGCAACAAGCTAGAAGTGAGTCTTGTCATCTTCTCGGGAGGGCAATCAACAGTATGAAAACACCCTTCGGCATCCGAGATTCATGTTGTACTTAACAAAGGATCCGGTTTTCCATCATACATCGGGGGTTTAGTCCTCATGAAGCTCTTATGACAACGCTCCATTTCACCCCTACTTTGAATTTCAGAATACTTCCTATCCATTTCTTCTCGAAACGCTCCCATTTGCTCTGCAACGGCGGCCGTAACTCTAGCGTTAAACTATTCGTCATTCGTCTCAATTTCGTTTCGCGTCGTCATTCTAAAGAATGCAAATGATTAGTCCACGAATGTATAAACCACACACAACACCGCCCTATCTTGCCAAACACTCGTCGTACATCACTTGTTAGACACGATTTGTACCCGTAATAAGGTTTGCAAGTCTTTATTAAGCACACACGCCATATCGACTAGTTAGTACAACGACCGCCTCGCTTGATGATATAAACAACACAATCAATTATTCTACGCGACATAAACACACGCAAGAATAATGTCACAACACAAGCCAATACCCCAGTTAGTTCACCTACATGCTAAGGCACTAACCAAGTTCCCATTCTGATACGTACACCTACAAGTCCCGCAACAAATAAGCACACACAAAAGTCTAAGTCTAGGCACCTATCTCAAGTCACCTAAATCCCTTAGACCGTGCTCTGATACTACTTGTAATGACCCAACCCGTTATCCGACCAAAAAAACGCCTTAAATTTTTTTCTGTATCAGCACATCTGGACGGCGTCCAGTTATCTGGACGGCGTCCAGTTGTTAAGGGCGGGACGGCGTCCAAGAGACTTGGACGACGTCCAAATGAACTACAACTTTCTGCCCTCCGGGTCCAACTTACACGAATGAAAAACTCACTTCCCGACACTTTTAAACTAAATGATTTTCACAACATGTTATAATAATTAAAACTAAGAGTTTTCCACAATAAAACCGAGTTTTATGACACAGGGCCCACATCGGCCGTTTTACGACTTTCGTACAAAATCACAAGTTTTCGACCACGTGAGTTT